>NC_088604.1:106205291-106514041 GCF_036013475.1 Columba livia
AAAACAAACTGAGTTTCTGGTTTGAGAAATAACTGTTGTGGGGTGAGTTTGGTAACAATCAATGATGGTTCAGTGTGTAAGGAACAGGTGTTTTACAAGCATGTCATCTCCTTCCCCCAGCTGTGTTTGCTCTCTGTCAATAACAAAGTAGGACAAGTAAGGTCAAAGTATTCACAGCCTGGCTGAAGAGAAGACACTGAGAATCTGATATCAGTCTTTCATCCTGTTGTCCTGATCTGCTTTAACAGCCTCTTCAGTCTGTGTCTGTAGCAACTCTGTGGGTCACATCAGTATTGTCCTGAGTTCAGGGTGTAACTGTGACCACAAAACCTGAGCCCAACCAGTGGTACTACTGCAAGATGTCTACCTGCAGAAGGTGCAATGGGACATTCAGTCTCCTGTTCCGTAAAATCAAAAAATGTTCTGCTTAGATTCTTGCGGGGGCAGGGGGAAGAAATCACCAACTTTCAGAAAAGCTCTGCTGTATTTAACAGAACCTTTGTGACTCTGGTTAATGAATATTTTACAGGAGGCCAGAAGTCATCCAAACTGGGACTTGAGATAAAAATCTAGAATGTTGGGAAAAAGCAGGCACAAGAAAAAAAAATGCAAATTCTGCAACTTTGTCATTAGCTGCAGAATCAGAACCTTCATTTTATTAAGCACCAAAATGTTTGTGCTGCTGAGAGAATGCACAATAAAAACAGGAGCACAGATGTTTTGCTCTACCAGCGCAGGAGAAATAGCCCTTGAGCTATATTTCTGGGCACCATATTTAAAGGAAAAAAGTTGAAGAATAGAGGTATGGAAATTTAAGACATTAGTTTGCCTAGAGGTACAAAACCAGAGGCCTGTGTAAAAAGAAGGGTAGGAGTTCTACCCATGATCAATCAAGAGAAAAGAGGTTTGAAAAGAAAAATAACACTAAGAATGAGGGGAAAATAAAAAGTATAAAGATTGTGGGGGCAACCTGGGAAAAGGCAACTTAGCAGTTCCCCTGACACCAATGACCTCAGTTTGACAACGCCCGAGAGATGAAAGGCAGATTTTCAGATCCATAAAGTACAGAGGCAAAATTTAGAACTTTCATCACCTAGTAAATATGGTTCCCTCCATCCCAAATAAAATTAGCATAATATGGTTAAGTAAATAGTTTACAAGTGTAATGGGAAAAAAAATAATAGACACAGCACATTTAAAATATTAAGGTGAATTTTCCCAATGTAATGGCAGGTCTAGAGCCAATTGCGGCTACTCCGACCAGAAAAAAACCTAATCTTTTCTTTAGCGCAGCTGCTGAAACAATAATGGAAACTTGGATGTCTTTTGGTCTATAAGACCCTCAGAACATCATTTTGAGAAGAAATTTAACTCATTTACTCATTTACACACTGGATAAGCAACCATCATAGCTTTATGTATAGGTACAAGTTATAATATCATTATTTTTAAAATCTAAGTATGAACAATCAAGGTCCAGAAAATTAAAGAAGAAGGAAGAGCAACAGCTGTAAAATTCCAGCAGTGTGTGAGATAACCACTGATTCAGACATCAGCCATCTAGGTTTGTCATCCAGTTCAGAATGTAATTCTGCAACTTCAAGCTGAACCATAAATGTGAGTCTTTTCATTTAGACTGAAGGAACAAAAGCACAATTTTAAATTACTGGAATACAGCATCACTGATACAACCCAAGAAAAGATCCTTGAATGCAACAGAGTTTCTATTTTTATCCATGTATGGAACCAAAGAGAAGAGTAAGCTTTGGTGAACCACTCCTTTCTCCTTCATCCTTGCTAGTGTTTCTAGTGTCACTGCAATTAGCACTTATTCATAACCTTAGTTAGTGGTTGATTATAGAAAGTTACATCAGTAAGCAAATATTTTTTTGGACTCTGACAGTCTTTTCTAAATCAAACTCTGTACAGTAGAAATTCAGCAATAAAGACTCTTCACTATTTAGGCCCTATGTATAAGATAGAATAAGTATAGTAAGTAAAATATTCAGAAATCATGAACGACACCTCCCAGTTACAAGACCAGACTAAAACTATATTTGCATATTTGTTTGCAGATTTCTGGACAGTAGGGCTAATGTTTCCAAATTTGTTTCCAACATAATGACAGTGATATACAAACACCCGCCTTTAAACAACAGCTGAGATTCTCATAAACACACTCATCTATAGGGATGAGGACTTCATAGAAGCATCAATTTCTATAAGATCCATGGCAAGAGTTAGCATTAGAAATGAGCATTTGCTTCCAACATTGTTCCCTTGCATAAACAAGAAAAGATACATTGAACACATGTTCAGACTACCAATAGCAAAGTAAAATGAAACTAGTTTGTCTCCTGTGCCTCGATAGATTAAATTCACCTTTGTGGATGAGATTAAGCTGAAATCTAAGCATCTCTGAACATTACATAGAGTAATTTAAATACTATTATCATGTTTCATTTGCTCTTTGCAAAAAGGAGAATTTGACTTCGAGCAACTATAATAAAACCCCTCAAATATGCTAAAATAAATTGTTCATTAAAAAAATATTCACCACTCTTTACTAATTTAAGTAAAATAAATAAAGAGGATAAAGAATAAAGAGGATAGGGAAAAATACAGAAAGCCTAAACAATAAGAAGGTTAAAGTTCAGTGCTTCCAACTGCAAAACTGAAGGCAGCAAAAACCATGGGTGTTCAGATTCCCTGGAAATTCAAACACCAAAGAGCATGAATCTAAAGTTGTTCCAGTAGTAGAACCATGAACAAAATCACATACGAAACATTTAAACAACTGTTCTCACTACCAACTCTGCACATAAAGAAGAAAGGAAAAACAGAATAAAAGGAAGATGGTCCAGAACTTTCCAGGAACAGCTGCTTCAATCTCTGTCTTTCTTTATACTCTCTCCTATTGTGCATGCTTCTCTCCAAAGGCTTTCAGCCAATTACTAAAAAGGATGGCATCAGACATACTACAGCATGACCCCACGGTTCAAGCTATTGAACTGGATAACACCTCCTCCCAACCGTCTGGTTTGAAGACCTATGGTGCCTTCAGCATCAAGAACACTTTTGTTTGGTAGCTGTGTCCAAGAAATCATTCACAAGGTTATGGCTTGGATGGCTTACAGCTGTGAAACAGTCTCTAGGAAGCAAAAATTTGTTGAAGGTTTCTAGGTAGCTAAACCTAAGGAGGAATGGGAGCTACAATTCTCTAGAGAAACAAGACTGATTAAAATACATACCACAGAAGGAGAAAACAAAACCACCACAACAACAAAACCCACAACCCAGCAACAAGTGAATTGCATGGAAGAAAATGATTCCTGAGGGCTACAGAGGTAGCTGAGAAAAGCATTCCAAAACATCTCTTTTGGAGACTTCAATAATATTGGCATGCAAAATTTAACAGGATACACCAAGAAATAATGATCTGTTCTTGAAAAGACAGGCTTGCTCTGTTAAAGCAGGAAGAATTGAGACAAAGTTCTGTTCTCTCAGAACAAGAAATATATTGCGAGAAAAGAAAAATGAAAAAATAGGAAAAACAAAACCCCAAACTAGCTCTTTAAATTATAGGTCTAAATTTCTTAAGAGAGAGATGAAAGAGCATGTATTCTCGTGGGGTCCCCCAGGAACAATGTACCTTGCTGGGAAAATGCCATTTTTCCCCAGCAGGATTCCAGGGTCACTTGGATGTTTTTGAAACACCAGTGGAAGCAAAAAAAGTACAGTATTTCAAAGATTGTTAGTGAAATCAGATATCTAAGATCAAGACAGAAGAGAATCTTTGAAATAATGCAAGTGACACATCAGATAATTTTTTATATATATATATATTTTTTGGTGTGATTGATGTGTTGAAAATATGACGTAGAAGCTGAAGTTAAAAAGACTGTAGAGGTACACAAGCACATAACCTGGGTAGATAGATTTGGGTGAACATCACAAGCAAAGACTCCAAAAAGGTCACGTTAGTCAGATTTTTTTTTTCCATGCTAATAAATGTTCTGTCTTCAGGACATTTTCATGCAAACATCTATGTTACCTGGAGTCAAATCACAATCAACATAAATTACTCATGAAAGTCAACACCAGCAATGAAACAGCCTGTCTTCATTGCTATTAACAATGCAAGGTAGAGAATAGCCCTGAGCAGATGCTTCCTCCAGTCTGCCATCAAAACTGGGGCAGGAATGCAGCCTGATCCACAGTGTGGAGAAAGTAACAATGCAGACCTGGAAAAATGCTGGAGTAAAACTGAAAGACCTTCATAACTGTGACTCTGATCTAAGTTGTGGTTTTCTCTCTGCACTGCTTCTGGAATTCCTAATGCCCGATGCACAGGCCAGGAAGAGTTATCTTACATAATGTTTATGACTACAAAATTAGTAACAACTTGTAAAACTCCGGACTAGATTAACCCATTAACAGCTACACAACCCAGCTGACCCACAACACCACAGTAAGTAAATGGTGAATAGGCAATCCAGCAGAGTAAAAGAGAGACAAGGTCATTCTTCTAAATATCTATTTCTTAATAAAACATTTATTTAGCAAGAACAGATACAGAAACAGGCAGGACTCTAGCAGCTGATACAATATTTATATCATTTATAAATTAATCATAATAAGAATAATCCTACCCATTCATCTGGCACAAGCCTAATGCTCTGTACCCATACTACGGAGAAGGGCTGCAAAATCCAAATGTTAATTTTTATACATTTTAAAGTTTTCTAATCCTGCTCATTTTTTACATCCTAACTAAATTGCTGCTACTCCTTTGGATATTTAAGGGCACAATGACTTTAAATCCTCTTGGCTGTTCCCCACCTGCTAATATATTTACCCCTAAGCAATTCATAGAGGCTTCCAAAAGGAAATGATAGGTTCAAAGTAAGTATTTACATAGGTTTTACTAGAGATCTCCTGTCAATTTCATTTGTTAAGTCTCATACTACTTACTGTAGCAAAATCATGTAAGTATGAAATCTAGCATGAGTGCATGTTTTGCATATTTATACTTTCATGGTTCATATTCTAGCACCATCTTGGATCATGAAAAGTATTGCAGTGTGTCTGGCTATCTGGAAGCTCCCATAAGAATCCCCTCCTTGTTAACGAAGCACAAGTAAAATTTTAATTTTGACATTACAGTAACACTCTGAAAAGAAACTGGCTCCCTGACTTTCTTCAGTCATTAATCTAAATATTAAACATCACATAGTGACATTTAGTACCAGGTGCATAAAATAATCATATTAAGACAATATTCTCATACCAACTAACAATAAAAATAAAATATTGGAAAATTGTGGTTTTACTTGTCTGCAAACCTTATTTGATGGCTCTTTTTTAACACCCTAGAGGAATGGAAGTCCTCAGCCTGTAAAAATAATCTGATGTCTCATGGAAAGCAAGAGTGGGGAAAATTCAGAGAACTTGTTAGGTTATGGGGATTTTATTTTTGGCTGGTTGGTTGGAACTTTCAGATTCCATTCCACACAGTTTCTCTATTATTACTACAATTTTTGTAGAAGAGAGACTCTACATCTTTGTTCCTTCTTTCATTTCTGAGAACTAGCAAAAGGACTGAAACTAATTATCCTCTACCTACTCATTTATCAAATAGACGAGCAACAAACTCATGACTTTTAGAGTACAGTTGTCAAACAGATTTCATTATTACCTTAGCTTAATTAAGAAGAGGGAAAGCAATGAATCTTGAGGTAATTAAACAGACATCATCAGCTTCAAAGCCTTTTGCCTTGGTCCTTGTCTGCAGTTGACCAACTCAGGAACAGAACCAGCACAGGATTTGATTAAGTGCCGTGTTTCTAAGCCACAGGTAGAGCACCATAGTGTGGAGCCGCTACTAGATAACTTGCATGTGCCAAATCAAATCTTTGCAAGATATTATTTATTTTATAGCCCCCAATCTACAATGTATAGCTTGGTACATAGGGGTTTTTTTACTAGAGAAGTTTTCATGCAGTTGTTTCTGTCATTTTCAGTTACTGTTTCTAGAACTTTAAACAAGAGGGAACTACAGATTATTTAAATAGAATTGCTTCAGTTACTTAAATAGTTAGTATAGAAATTTATCCTAAGCATATGACTGAACTTAGAGTACTAAAAAAAAAAAATTATCTTTCCATCTACTAAGCTACAGGGAGGAAGAATTGGTCAGTTTTAAGTTCAGAAAACTAAACATTCAGCCACTATCTTGTAGATACAAGTATTTCTTGATGCAATTTTCATTCAAGGTCTGAAACACACATTTTAACATCTGCAAATATTTAGACATAGTTTAATTCAAATGCCTTTGAATTTTATTTATTTTATTTATTACCAAGAAAACATGAATATACCAGATGGAAAAGAAATACTCTGCTCTTATAAAAGCTTCTTGCACATAACCATACCAATGTTCAGCCTAAAATACCTCCTTCTCTTTGCCACATATCCTGAAGTAAGCAAAGCCTGTCATTCAGTGACAGTTCAAAGAGACCTTATTCCTTACCTTACTGGAAGCGAGACTTAGCAAACTGCAGTTTTTCCAAGAAACCCTGTGCCTATACTGTTGACAGACTAGCTTCACATAGAAAAATAAAACTTACCAAACCTCTTTTACATCATCTTTCCCAGAATCAGATATTTACAGAACATACCAAAAGCAATTTAAAGAAAAATACTGACTCTGTATGAGAATCCTGCAGCATAAAAGAAAGGTGTTCTGAATTACATCTTGTATAATATGTAGAAACTGTAGCATTTTCTTTATAGGGTAATGTGGGAGAAGTATTGTATTGCAATTGCAGTGAGTATGCAATTGTGCATGAAAAACTAATCGACAACAATCATCAAGGACAAGCAGCTGTGGTGAATTTCAAATGGTAAATTTTAAACCTTTAAAGCTTTCAGGAGGTTGGTTAAAAGGAGCTAAACAGAGAAGATACAGCTATAGCATCTATAAATAGCTATTAAAAAATCTAGCAATGGAAACTGCTGCTTATTAATATAATAACTAAAACTACAGGCAAGATCAAAGCAATACAGCAGAAATCACTAGGGCTACAATAAATTCTCTGGAAACCAAAACCATGCCCGATAGTTACAGAATGGATTACAAATGGATGTTTCTTAAAGGAGACAGGAAAGGAAACAAAGGGCAAACAAAAGTTGTGGGCTAAACATAATGCTGGGCAAGTGAGGAAGGACAATGTGACCCCTATCATGTAGGAAAATCCTTTTCAGCAAGTCAGTAACCCCTAAGAATTCATAGAACCGTAGAATTATTTAGGTTGGAAAAGACCTTTAAGATCAAGTCCAACTATAAATTTAACAATGCCAAGTCATCCTGGCGTATCTTTTACTTGTGGTGGGGATAAGACACTTCACAACCTGCCTGCTCTCCTGTTTTGATGCACAGCAGGTTGGGGGTATTCCTGCTCCCTCTCCAGTCCAGAGATCTCCAGAAAAGGAGGAAAAGGTAGAGAAGATGTTCTCTCTTGATCTCTCTCTGCACGGGGCAGAGTCTGCCCACGTTCGGGTGACAAGGTCTCTTTCAGCATCTCCACTTATGCTCCAGTGATTGAGCATGTCTCAAGAATGACAAAGAAGGATCATTGAAGAACATGCACACAAAGACCATGAGATACACAAAATGTGTTAACCCTATCTACCCCACTACAGAATTATAGAAAGGGCCAAAAGTGCAAAGGCAAACTCTGGTGTAGGCTTTGGCACCGTTAAAATTACTTACAATACAAAAGAAAAAGTAGAAACTATTTTCACAGGCTTTATAAAGGACTTAGGCACAAATACTGTTGATGATGCCAGCAGACTTGAGGATTTGGAGGTATTGTCTAGCAAGAATCAGATGCCTATGGTAGCAGGGGAAATAACCAGATTTGGCAGCTATCACCAGATTCCAACTAAGTATCACCATTTAGCTCACAGCTGTGCCAGGAAGTCTTGCATGGTGCCAAATATGCATAAGTTAGCCTTGCTATAAATCTACGATACGATGAGAAAGTGTCTACAATATGATGAGTAAATGTCTACTGGTGTATGGCATGATGAGAAGGATCAGATTTCTTAACCAATCAGTAATATTCTGGGATGCATGTTATTTAAAGGAGCTGTAGACAACACTCTGGACTGTTTATGGCAGCAAAATCCCATCAGGATCCCAGTCCTGCCTAAACAGCAGGATAATAGCATTTTTTTTTAAATTATTTTTTATTTTATTGTTCCTTTCATTAATGATGTTTCCTTATTTGATCAAAGAAAACATAAGTGATTGCTTAGTATCAAGGCTGGTGTGTGACCTACAGGTCTGAGTCTGTGTCAGCAGGGAGGAGAAATACCTGGAAAAAAACCAGCCCTCTGTAGTCTAGCTATTAAAAGATAAAGGCAGAAATGAAAGGCATCAAGATAATAAAGAGTTAAACTATTTACATGACCTTATTTATAAGAGGATTGTCTAAACTTAGAAGGAAATTACAGCATGATGTCAGAGACACAAATCTACACAACAGTTTGAAAAATTAAATGCTCAGGGCCAGACAGTTTGTTGAGTGCCTGAAGACTATAAAGCAAAAGGAGTAGAGCCAAGAAAAAAACCTGTCAACTGTAAGGAGGAAGGCAAGCTATTCCCAGCTGATCTGTCTTCCAAAACATAAGTAAAATTAAGTCTCGCTGCCCCACCAAAGAGCTAAGGGTTGAAGTGCTCCACAAAACATGAAGCAGAGCTCTGTTTGGCACCAGGACAGTCACAAATCATCTTCAAGGTAGGTTCAACCAGCAACCTGAAGGACCAGCTCTGAAGCATTAGGTAAATACAGGATAATGCAGTAGTGTGAAAAATACAGTCTGAATAAACCAGAGGACTGTGGCTTTATAAAGAACGCTTACAGTTCATAACCTATTCTTTCAAAGTGTTTTTAAATGGTAAACAAGTGGGAGCCTGTAGCTACATTCGAAATTGAGTTTTTTAATTATTATTTAATGTTGGTCAAGACCTTTCATGAAAGATTATTCAGAGGAAAAGGAAAAAGGGATAATGAGTTCTGAATTAATAACAACCTAAGAGACAGAAAAAAGGCGTAATTAATGGCTGCCTTTTAGAAAGAAAATTACTTAATAGGAAGTCATTTCAATGATCAATATTGTCAAATACAACTTTTTGAAGTATTTAAGCTTTGAAAAGGACAACAAGAATGCAGAATACACCCAACAACATAAACTTAACTGCATCAAACTAAAGAAAAAAATATGAGGAAATTCAAATTACTTTGGAGTAAAGAAGTAAGCACAGTTAAAGGCACTGGAATGTCCAACGAGAATAATGAGCTTTTCAGGTACAGTTTGATGCCATAACTTCATGTGACTTTACTATGGGGCCAATTTATCAGTATCCTCTGTGTGATGTGCTGAAAAAGGTAAAACAAAACAACAACAAAAACCCAGAGAATGCTAAAGCACATAAAAAAACCCAAATAGAAAACCATATAGAATCACAGAATCATTTTGATTGGAAAAGACCTTTGAGATCATCAAGTCCAACTGTAAACCTGGCATTGCCAAGTCCACCACTAAACCATGTCCATGAGCACCACATCTACATGCCTTTTAAATGCCCCCACGGATGGTGCCTCAACCACTTCCCTGGGCAGCCTGTTCAGGATATAAAACAGGACTGTTGCCCCTCTGCATTCAGTTGTAGTGGCTTCCATCCCCCAGAAAGTGATGACTTATGCCTATACATACCGACTGAGTCTGCTAACTGTCCCAAGCAAGATATTTGTGCAGGAACGAGCAATATGAAAGCTGTTTCCCCATCCAATCCCCAAATCTTCCCAATACTTTCTAGACTTAAATACCCAAGAAAGCACCATTGAAAGCATCCAACAACCTTGAGAGTGCTTGATTCTTACATTTGGAATAATCACACTGATAACAGGAGCAAGACAATCCACTGGTTTGCGTCTCCTGCAAACACCTATACACTAAAAATGCATCACTTAGCCCACTTTTGCCATCTGACAGAGTTCCACAAAGGGTGAAAAAACCCCAAAACTTAATGCAATCTCTCATCCTAAACTGAAGCTCTTTCTGTACACAGCTGCCTGGAAGGAGAATGAGGAAGCATTTTGTTTGCTTTCCCCAAGCCCATAGCTACAGTTAACCCCAAAAGCCTACAAGCCTGATGCTATGTAAATGCATTATTCTGCTAGTACAATGCACAAACTGATGGGAACCCAGGCTGCAACAGTTTTTTCTTGAGGTTACTGATTTCTAGCAGCAACCAGAGAAACAGCAATCTTTGTCATCAGGATGTGACTTCCCTGAAGCAACTGATTCAAAACCAACTGAGTGACATCTGGCAAAAGCCTTTCTGTTACATACCTCCGTCTAACAGATTAGCACACTACTCTTCACCTTTCAAAGAGAAATATATTCTGAAGCATATGAGGTCACATGCTTTATTATATCCTTGCTGGTTCTCACACAAATACACATTTGGTTTAAGGTTGAGAACAGTCAAAAATTTTGGCTCACAACTTCTCTAAAATTCTTCTTTTAACCTAAATTTCCTGCAGAGGCTGAAAAGCATTGCACTTAAATGCTAAAATATACATGCTTTCTGAATAAAACCCTTTTCACTTGACAGAAGGGAAAAAGAAAAATGGACACTCTCAACTGGAATAAACTTTATGTATGTCTATTGTCACTGGTGAAGTCATATCAATTTGTGCTAAAAATTGCCACTCATGTAGTAACTGCATAATGTGTTTTCCCACCTTCATGACAAACAGCTGTTTTCATTGCTTAAAATCCTTCAAGTTCACATACTAGAACAAAACGTCTGCAAATCTGATGAAGACGAAAACATTTATTCAAGATATTTTACAGTTTTATTACACTTCTATTCTATTGATAACACTATTTTTCTCCTTATAGTGGTAGCAGTATTGAAGAGCACTGGCTTTACAGCACTGACTGTATTTATTAGTCAGTGTTTGCACGTATTATCTTCTAAAGCACCACAGATTAGCTGAGTACTAAGTACAAAACTGAACATGCACACTTTTAATCCATCTACGTGCAACACATTTATTGAAGATGCTACTCATTACTGCTTTGTAACTAACTTTCACAGCTATAGTTTGTAGTCTTACATACACTACACAAAGCAGCAATCAAAATGAAATGATGTTGAAATAGTCCAATTCAGCGTTGCAAATTTTCACTTAAAAAAACAGCAAGAAAACAAGAACAGTAACCCTCATTTTTCCCTCTCAAAATTACTGTGTTTAATTCCTATTTGCTGAGGCCAAGTAGAAAAACATCAGCAAAAAAAAAGGCGTCCTTATGGACTGAGGAGTACATCAAAAATGGAAATAAGATGGTAAGTGAATAAATTGCAGTGCAATAAAAGTTAATCTGTTTCAGAGAAGTGAATTTGTTGTCTAGCAATACTTGCTGCTTGAATCTGAAACCCCCTTCTGTGGGAACACTGATGTCATTGCTTAGGTTATTCTTTACCTCCTGAATTCAGTTAAGTGTGGCACAACAAAGTTGCCATCTCTATGAGATTAGTTGCTTTCTGACCCAATTCAGAAACATTATAAATAATTAGTTCAATGAAATATTACTGGCGGATCCAGAAAGAAATAAAAGGTTTTTGTCAGCCTGAAACTAAACACTAGTAAGATATAGACAAGCGAGTGTCATATAGCATTCATCACTCATAAGGTAAATGACTTCTTCTGAAGTCACTCAGGCAGAAAATGAACAGCTGCCAATGCTGATCAGAGAGAAGTCAAATCCTGCATCTGGGGATGAAGCGGCCTTTTGTTTTCATTTTCTCTAGTTGAAATAGTATTTTTCCTTTATGAAGGAGAAAGATTGGCATGGAGATCAATAAAAGGGTTCCCAGCCACAGCTTTGGTGTGTGAAGTATATAAGCAACTCAGCTTCTACATCTTGAACAGCACAGGCTGAAGTACTCATTCAAAATCTATTTTGACACAACTCATTAAGATAATCAATATTTAAGTATTTGCATGGCAGCGAATATAGAAATGTAAAGAAATTTTAATTCTTTTTCTGAAATGATAAGCCTGTGGCAAGACATAGCGAACTCCTCATGAGCTACCAAGTGGCATGTCATGGACTGTCGTCAGGAGAGGCACGAGCAGTACAGACAGGTGGGCTCAAGCCAGCTCTGACTGACATTCTGATAGCAATGAAATTAAGTACATGTAAGCTCTGACATGACCTGTACAAGTACCTCAAGTATGTTTTTGGGTGGCTGATGCACTGCTGCAATGCTTCTGCCACAGTTGTTCCCCAAGCAAGCAGGCTCCTACTCACCCAGGCATGGTGCTCACCCACCTCCTATCTCACCCCCAAGTCCAGCACAGATGTGACACAAATAGACTGACACTGCATTAGCAGTAAAGCAGTACCTCTTTTATCCCATTAAGTCTCCTACATGTAGCAGAACAGGGAAAAAAATAATACCCTCTCAGTCCTTAAAAACTGTCTGATAGATGTGACACACACTAGTGCCTGACCAGAACCTACCAGTTCCTTCAGGAAAGTACATGTCTGCAGGAGAAAAGCTCCTCTTGGGGGAGGGAAGAAATCAGACAGTGCACACCCCCCACCCTCCCTGTTCTTACAGATGTAATTTAATTTTAGTGGGATGCTAATCTGAGATTTGCTGTCTTCACGGAATCTCTCCCAGTGCAAGTAGAGCCCTTCCTATAATTTATTTGGGGGCAATAATGCAAGGAGGTTGTGTAGAAAATAAAAGCAGACTGCCTTACATATCTAATTTTTAGTTTTAGCATTAAGCCCTGTTTTGGGCATAAAAATATGTATTTTTTTTTTATTCTTTAATGAACGAAATTCATTCTTGTTGTGGACTGTATTTTCTTCTTTTATTTTCAAATACTATAACTGCAGCACATAATTAATTATTGATCCACTTATAAAAACATTTTAAAAAAATCTTATAAAGTTCCCTTTCATACCGACATGATTATTAATCAACATTTCACTGCCTTTCAGACTTGCTGAAAGTTCATCTGGGTTGTAGTAACAGTGGATATGGTCAAAAGTGTGAGTATTTATCAGTCAACTATTTGTGTTGTCAGGAAAATTTTCTCTGAATTGTAAATGTTTAGAACATGAACGTCTTGAATAATGATTCCATAACACACACTCAAGTTAGCAAGAGCGACGTATTCAGGTCAAATCAGTTCCAAATTCTGAACATGTAGTTTCCTGAATTCTAGACAACTTAAACTTCATGTAAATCTTACTGATGATGTTTCTGTCCAATTTACACTGAAGCAGGTTTACTGAAGGCTCACAAAATTCAGCAAGTTGCTTGTAGGTAAGAGTTCTGCTACAGGAGGAAACCCATCAGAAGTACTTGCACCACTTGGTCTGGGAACAGGGATGGCAGTAACTTTTCTACACTACAGAAGGTTCTTTTATCAAGATTTTCTTCTAAGATGGAAAGACCTTTATATAAAAATAAAGTGCTTTTTGCTTTAAGGATTAATGAGAATCTAATCACATTCCTTTGGAAGAGAATTATTAGCAAAGAGGTAAAGAATGGCTTTTAAAAACAATTTATTTAGTAGAATACATTAAAATGAACCCTTCAGCTTAATCCAAAAGAAAACATTTTTTCTAGTCAAAACAAAACCATTCATTTCACACCCAAAGCATATTTCCATTAGAGTTCAAATGGGAGAGCAGTCGATTTTGTGCATGCCCTGCCTTAACAACTTTGTGAGTAAATAACTGAATCAAGAAATTAGTAATTTTAAGTGAGTTACCCAATCTGCAAAAACTGCCAACTTCGGTGAACCAAAAGAAGAAATAATGGTGAAACCAATCTAGGCTAGATATGAAGGAAAAAAAAAAAAAAATCAATGGAGAAAATTAAAAGCAATGCAACCTACCCACTTATTTATTGCAGATGATGACTCTGAGGTTTTTACTATACTGAAAGTTAGCACCATACCTTTTTATACTAATTTTTTTTTAAAAAAGTAGGCAAAGAAGGTGAAATCTTCAGCCTTTTCTAGTAAATAGGGTTTGGTAGGGCAAGTATAGATGATCCCTTTTCCAAAGAACTGCCAACTCTGTCATAAATGCCATCAGAAGCTACTCTCTCAAAATTTCCTCCCCAACTGGATATCATATGAGTAGGTCAGCAGAAACAGCAAAGCCGTAGGTTAGAAGATGACAGTGGCTCCAAATATTATTACGTTCTTACTCATTTAAAGAATTACTAAGCGGGGTAAAGGGAAACAAATATAGGAGCATCGAAAGAAGCACTGTGCAGCCACAAGGCAATACATGGTCATTCAGAAATCCCTACTATTATTGCTTGAACTTCTGTTATCTGCTTCCAATAAGACTCCAATTGACTTCTTGCATGGCTCAAAGAGAAGTGTCTTTGAATCTTAGCATGGAGAAGCTTTCTCAGGTTTCTGTAAGTGCACGTAAGAACCTCAAAAAAACCCAACCCAAACCAAACAAGCCAACCCCAACAAAACACAACCCTGCCCCTCCCAATACACACATTCCCCCACACAAAACAATCAAAAACACAAAACAAAAAATACACAACACACACACACAAACACGCACATGGGATATATAGGAGGTCATGGTGCCAATTCCCCCCAGTATAAAAAAGTAGAAAAGTTGGTAAGAATACTGAAGTCCCTCTATACCTAGTTAACTTGCCCTGTTTTAATATTTGTGGGAATTACAGGGAAATTTAGGGTGGGATATCTTCACTTAGCTACCGTTTAGTCACCAAGTCCAAGATTTATTTACTAAATGGGATGGATATTTTGGGTGCACGTAGTGCCTTCTATCCTAAGATTCTAACGCTTTGACACTCACATGTTCTGTACAGACACCCTCACACCCAGCAAGGCTCCTGCCTCTCTAGTCCCCTTGTGACCAACATTATAGACTTGGAGGAACCCAACTCCAGGTGCACAACACAGCCAAGTCCAGCTGGTGGCCTGGTTTCATCTTGGGCTCAGCAAGACGCTGAACAGTTTTGGACGCGCTACCATCTCTACTATATCTTGTTCTCCAACTTGGAGGGTTGGCATAAGCTGCTGATCCTTTGGCTTTCCTCATTCCTAAAGCCCATTGAGCAGTTTTTACCCAGATCATTATAATTTCTGGTTTCCCTACCTAACTGTTTTACAAGGATGTAAAGTCATTAGTCTTTCTGTGGTTCTTTGTTTTGCCATGGCTGCCTGAATCATCGGATCCCTGAAGAGGTGGGCAGATACAGCCCAGGCCTCATGTAATCTGAGTGGTGCCTTAAGATGTGCATAACAGGAGGTTTGTAAACTAAGGGCATTTTCTGGAGGGTGTATATGAGTGCTCAAAGTCAGAAAAATCAAAACAGGACTTAATATATTTCAGGATATAATTTTCAATTTGGAAAGCCCAAGATATCAAACTTGTAGCTACTGGTATTCAGAAGCTGAGATAACAGGAATATCACCTTATCAGAAAATGCACAGAACCTTGTAAAATCATACTGAAATGTGAGAAACAAAACTGGCCACACTATAACAGGGACACAGAAGAGGTAAATCAAAAATATTTGTCCATATATGTAAGACTGATGAAAAAGAAAACCAGTATGAGAAAATTATCAATCAGTAGTCAGTATTAACATGAATGTTCCTTTTTTATAGCAAAATAAACTGTTCCCATCATGCTCTGATCAAATTATTTGTATTTCTATTATCCTGAGGTTAAAAGAAGCGGAACCAAGCCTACCACACCTGTACTTTGGTTAGGTTAGAAAATGGATTGCTCTTTTTTTTTTCAAGTAACCAGACATAATCTGCTCAAATTTAACTTGTTTTATCAGTGAAAATTCATCTGAGAGCCTCTGGGACTACTTCATTTAGTATAATGCAAGGAAAACTGAAAATATAACAAAAATTACTTAAGAATGAGAAAATCATTCTGCAAGAAAAAAAAAAAAAAATCTTAACAAGGATTCCATGGATCTGGATGCCTTTCTGTTGGCATGAAGGCATCCTGGATGAAGCTCTGGCTCTAAGTCAGTGCTAGCTTTCCCACTGAATTTGATGGAATAAGAATTCATTCCTTCCCAGTTGTTGGCAATTTTTTTTTATATATACTTCTTTTTCTGTATAATAACAAGTGTCTCTTCATCTCTTTCTGAGACTGAAGTATTTGTTGTTCGAGATGGTCATACAAAAGATGCAACAAAGAGAGGCAATATTAAGATATAGGTGGGCTGCACTTTTCAAAGTCATCTGATTACTGAATGAGCAGAGACAAGAATATGGCTCCTTAGGCTGCATTCTTTTTAAAAGAGGTACAACGAACAACTTTAATGCTAAGCCAATCGTTTTTGTGCACCTTCCAGGTAGCTTTCATATATTATGGTTTTGATCTGCAGTCAATTATCCACTGTAATAGCATTAAATGTCAATGTAATTAAATGATTTTACTAGAAAATGCTCATAATAGCATTAAAATACAGTCTATTTAAGTCAATATGGCACCACATAATCTATAAATTAGTCATAAGCACTATCCACAAGTGCAAAAATGATGTAAATTAATGTAGAATAACGCAGTACAAAATATATGGTTATGAACAACAATGTGGGCTGTTTGCAACAACAATAAACTAATTTCTCACATTAAAATTATTTCACTTGTCTACCAGGGATTGGAGATTACACCAATTTTTTGGGGAAATGTTCACTCATTGTCATTCTGGTTTTGATCTCAACAAGAAAAGCCGTGCAGTTGACCAACTATTTCTATTGTACTAGAAAAACATTATAAAATAAACTATTTCCCATTAATGAATTGCAAATAAATCTTGTTCTTTCTTAATAGGAGGAGGCAATTGGAGATCCACTTATTTAAATAGGAGAATGTGTTTCTAAAAAAAAAAAGAAAATAAGAAAGTCCGTGCATAAAATTCTTGTCCCTTCATTGCAGCGCAGTGAAGAAAGAGAAATCGTCTGTGTATTAATATTTTTCTTTCAACTTGAATTGTTGTACATATTACTATTACTTTAAGAGTGAGTCACTAGCCTAAACATATGTTGCTGAGACAGACTAAGTGTCTGAGACATCTGCCTGGGTCTGGCAGATTTAACATTGAAACCAGGGACATCGGCAACCTTCTGCAGCAGCAGCTGGAGGCCAGGCAGGATATTCCAGGATGGAGTACACATGGCATTAGATACCTACGTTTCAGTGCTGAATCTCTCAGCATCCAACACCCCTTTCTTAGAATAAGGCCTATTAAGTAGCAAATTGCAGTTTCCCAAATCAGTTGAGACATCAGTTTGAGGACTGGTAAGCTTCAGGTAAACCATGAAAATGCAAGCTGGGATCTAGGTGGGTCATTAGACCCCAAAGTGTAACAGGAAGTGGAAGTACGTTATATACCATGATCTGATATATAAGCCAGGCATGCCATCACTTTTCTCATAACACCAGTGGGAACTTGGTGCTACCAACTAACTGCAACCAGATATTGCTGATCAGTACCATCACAACAGATGGCAAGTACAGATCTCAGCTCCAACTCAGTCCTGAGCTTAACACCAGCTGGGATCATTTACCACTTATCATAAGAAGGTTTAGCTGGCTGAGGGATGGGAGCACCTAGGTCTTGCCCAACGTCAAACTCTATGGCAAAGTCTATCACAGTTCTCAGTGCCATTTTGCTGATCTGAGAGGAAACAGTTGCTAACGGTAAAGACCTGTCATCATAACAAGCAGTAAACCCAAGTTCTTCTTGACCACCATACCACACCACTGAAGCTTTCCCTTACACCAAATCATATTTGGTTGCAGAAGCATGGTCAGTAAGCTCATACAGCCATGGAAAAGCCAGTCACACTGATGACTCACTGTGCACAATCTACACCCATGTTAAGCCTAACACATTATTATTTATTAATAATTTAAGTTCTTAAACTCTTCATAATCGGTTCTTCAAGAGTTTAAACATTTTCCTGTATGTTGTTCATGAAATGCTGCAGAATGAATCACTGGAATGCTCCACATTCTATTTATTCTAGGAAGCACCCTCTTCAATCCCAGCATCTTTCTTGACTGACAAAGTTATCAAGCTGCTCAGATGACAACAATCTCCCTTTTCTTCCCCTGCAGAAATTCCACAGATCAAAATCAGCTTGTTTTCCTCATTGCTTTATGAGAGCTTAAAAAAGATGATGTCAACCCTGAAAATTTCCTGGGGTTTCTATAGAGTTTGATGTTTGCCTGTCAGTATGAAGAAAGATTATGCACAAGTAAGAGTTATTTGTTCTAAACAGTTCTTCAAAATACGCACTTACTGGCTCTCATAGCAATCTGTCTGCTACATGTAAGCCCAGCATTTTTCTAACATGTTCACAAAATCTGCATCATGAATCCTCATTAACTCAAGGAGATAGTAATCATAATTGTTACTGTTCCTGCTATGCAAAGAAATTAAAGTTCTGACTCAGGAAAGTACATGAGCAGTTACCAAGTGTTAAATACGTGCTGCAGTTCTTGTGAAAGCTAACAGGTAGAATTCATTTCCTAGAGAAGATAAATAACACTTCAGCAGCAGCCTCTCAATTTCTTTTCCCTAGGGCTTTCATGTATAGATTTGCAATAAAAGCATCCCTACCAAAAACTTCCACAAAGAGCTATGCATCCTAATTGCCAGAGGCCAAAGCAGCACAGAGAGGAAAAGATCAGTAGTCAGCTCCCAGCAACCCACTCCAATTGGGAAGATCAGCTTCTCACTGCCCTTACTCTAGAGTTGACCAGCTACTTCAGCACTCACATGTGGAAGAGTTTTCAATGGTAGTCACCTGCCTTCTTGAACAGGGGTTGAGGTGACTTATCCATCACCTCATGCTGTAGCCACAGATTTGGAAGGTCCCAACTATTTCATTTCTGTTCATTCTGTAGAGGTAGAATCTGAGGTGCACCCCTCTTTGCATCACAGGGAGGATACTGAGATAGGATAGACATCTTCCACCATCTCTATTAGTTGATGGGACACCTCATTTTTCCCTGCTACCATACAACAGTAGTCATCAAATGGTAGCTACTGACTTACTGCAATGTATAACAAAAATAGTATTTTTAAATGGAATTCAACACTAATTATAACTTTACAATATTTTAAAATACATATCTTTAACTGAGGTCTTTCTCTATGCTTTCCAATGCTTTCAAATTTTAGATCCTCTACTTTGCCTATACTTTGTTTTTAAAGGTAAATGTCTCATCCATCACATGACTTCATAAGGTGGAGTTTTCAGATGAAATGCTCCAAATAATAAGCTCCTTAGAAAAATCAGTCTTTAACTGCAACACAGTTGATCCTGAAAACAATTCCTTTCCTATGAAAATATGAAGATTGAGTAAAGCCTAGAGCAATGCAATGAACTTCACTTCTCCTTCAAACTAACAGATTCCGAGACGTCAAATTATTTTTTGTCCCTGTATTTTGCTACTATTTACCATTTTTCCCCCCAGAATGAATTATGACTCCTCCTCTCACTCATCATTATTTCAATTTGCCTTTTCTTCTAAAAAAATTTAAGTTAAAATAAATACATTTTTACATTACAATAGTCATTTCAAGTTTCCACTCTTCTCCCAGCTTTTTCCACACCAAACCCACGAGCTCACCCAGAATTTCTATTTGCTCTGAACAAATAAAACCATTCGTCAAGCACTGAACTAGCTGTTTAAAACCTCCTACATTGTAGCCTGAATCTGCCGAAAACTCTTTGCCAGCTGGATAACTAGTTTTTTTTGTTGTTATTTTTTTTTTTTTGTAATTGGGAGTAAGATATGCACATATTTTGTTCATGCCCTTCATTATAAAGAGGATACCAAAGCAATTAATTAGAAATATATGGTAACCATATTTTTTTTTTGCCCTCTTCACTCAGACTTCCCTTTTATGAATCTGTCTCTTACTAGTACATGGTAACTCAAGACCTCATTCCTTAACAAAAAAATACTGAGATATTGCCTTAGGTTCATAAATAAATGTTTACATAAGAAACAGGTAATGAGATGCTTCTGAAAAGAGGAAATGCTGTACAATTCTGATAAGAGGCTAAAAATGCAACTTTTTTCATCACATTTATTAATTATATTTTCAGTTCTTGTGATGTTCCTAATTGGGCATCCCAAAGTAGACTCAGGATATGTTCTCTCAGACTAATCTTTAACATTTGGTTTTCCGCTCATGTGTTCTTGGCTTCACTGTAGAATGAATTTTGGTTCAGAGGAATAAGAGTCAAGTTGACAAACATCCAGTGTAAGAAAACAGACACATTTCTGAACTAAGCATGTTCTACAGCAGTGAGATGGAAGTTAGCTCAACGCAGCTGCGAGAAGCCCTGCAGAGGAGGAGTTGAGGGTACTGGTGGATGAAAGATTGGACACGAGCCAGTGATGTGAATGTGTGCTTGGAGCCCAGAAGGCAAATCGTATCCCCGGCTGCATGGAAAGGTAAGCCAAGAACTCTGTTCTGCTGCTGCTTTAAACTGTTAGACATCACTCTTTGCTAAAGCAAATGACCAAACAAGGTACAATCAGCAAAATAAAGAGCTGCCAGTGAATCCAGAATGAATTCTCTTGACTTTAGAGACCTGAGCATGAAAACCTTTCACTAAGGATGCTTTTCTCTTCCTTCCCATCTCCTCTGGCATTTACATCTGTGTTTAGGGTAGACTGTAGGCAAGAAAACTGTCACATAAGAGCTGGTAGAATGGTAAGGAGATAAAGAATGGATAAGATGTGAGCGTGTGACATGCACGATGGCTAAGTCTTGGAAGAGTGCACACTGAGTCAGCTGCTGCATCTTTCAGCTGTTCACCTGGCTAAACAGCACCTAACTGCATCCAGCTACCAGAGACCATAAAAGCATGGAAAAGACAACAGAAATACTGTAACAGAACCCCAAGCAAAGACAACGTCAAATACATGGTTACAATTGATTGTTTTCTATGAAAGCTTTTTTATGGATGAAAAACAAATTAGCTCAAACTATCAAAACAATATTCAATGTAAAAGGTAATCTGACACACAATATCTATCAGCTAATGCTGTGTGGTCTCTATACACAGATTTCTATCAGAGACTTCATACACCATTCACAAACTGTCAGTACACTTCCTCATAGTAAACATATGGGATGCCAACATCAATAGCAACTTCCTGTAAAACAAAGACAAAGCACTTGCTATCTACAAATGAACTGAGGCTTAAAACACCATTCTCAGAGCCATGCATACCTCTGTGGGGCACAAAGGGCATAACTCTAAAACTGTAGGAAAAGAAGGCACTGCAGTCATATGGCAACCACTACTGGGTCCAGCAGCCATGTGCTGCCATTGTTGGGAGTTTGTCCAGCAGCACACCTGATACTGTATACATGCCAATAAACTGACAGAAGGAATTTCATATGTTTTACCACACTGCATAACTTAAAGCTGTATACAAAAGCACCTTCCAAAGCAATGACTTTAGAAAATCATCCTACACGGCTGCATCTGAGCCAGGAGCAGCTTGGCTTTTCAGCAGCACAGCCTGCTCGGTCTGTTCCTCCCGGCACTTGCTCTTGGAACGCCAAGATCTCACTCCTAGTCCCAGCCTCTGGAGCGGCCAGGGCCATCAGGGAAACGTATCATTTGATTTGATGGAACTAGTGAATGCCTTTACACAATGTGATAATGCACACCTGGAGTGGACAATAGAGCTAATACTACTGGTCACTTCAGTCATGAAAACATGACTGGAAAACATTTGGGAGTAATCCAAGCCAGAGGTGAAGAAAGGCTTCTGAGGAAGATTTGGTCCTATATTATTAATCAGTTACAGCAAGAAAGGCGAGTGAGCATTCAGCCGTGCGTTGTTCTGGGTCAGGGCAACCCCCGGTATCAATACCAGCTGGAGGATGAGGGGATTGAGAGCAGCCCTGCAGAGAAGGACTTGGGGGTACTGGTGGATGAAACATTGGATGTGAGCTGACAATGTGCGCTTGAAGCCCAGAAGGCAAATCATATCTTGGGTTGCATCAAAAGGTCAAGGGAGGAGATTCTGTCTCACTGCTCTGCTCCGGTGAGACCTGGAGTCCTGTGTCCAGCTCTGGAGCCCTCAGCACAGGAAAGACATGGACGTACTGGACAAGGTCACCAAGATGATCAGAGGGCTGGAACACCTCTCCTGTGAGGACAGGCTGAGAAAGTTGGGGTTGTTCAACCTGGAGAAGGCTCTGGGGCAACCTTATTTTGGCCTTTCAGTACTTAAAAGGAGCCTGTAAGAAAGACAAGGACAGACTTTTTTGGAAGGGCATGTTACAAAAGGACGAGAGGTAACCAGTGGGGTGGTAAAATACTGGCCCAGGTTCCCCACAGAGGTGGTAGATGCCCCATCCCTGGAAAGATTCAGGGCCAGTCTGGACAGGGCTCTGAGCTTTCAAGGTTCCTTCCAACCCAAACTATTCTATGATTCTCTGATTCTTAAGCTGGACAAAGCCTGTTTTCCAAGTTAAGAAACAAAGTGCACTCGTATTTTTGAAAACAGCATTTGTGCCTAACAAGATATAAGGCAGAATGGATTGTTCCTGCTTTTGCATGCTCCATTTCATCTACATAAACACAGCCAAAGTTAGTAACCCATGAAGGTAAATACCAGCACCCCCACCATGGTGTCCATGAAAAGCCATGATATTCAAACACAGAGGTCTGTGTAGAACACATCTACTCAACTAAGCATGAAATCCTCACACTGCTGAAGACAGTGGGATATTTGCCATTAATTTTGAATGGGGAAGGATTTTATCCCTGTCTTCTAATTATAAAGAGGAAGTTCTCAGTGAAGTATAAAATAATGCAATGCTCTTTTTATATACGTTATCATGCTGCATGGGTCTGTGGTAAATAAATTTTTTACTTTGTTTTTATGATTTCCTCCTAAATATCATAAACATTACTCTAAATCATGCAAAATTTTAGAAGTTACAATTTCCAGTTGAAAAGTGATCCCTCAAAGAGATATTTACAGGAATAAAAAGTAAAAATAGTGATCCAATATTCTACTACTTTTATCATTAGAATTATTGCTACAGTGTTGAATATTTCTTAAGAGCATCTGTTTTTCATATGACACAACAAAGAGTTGGCAACTGAAACATAGATGTTAATTGCAAACATTTATTATACTACTAGGGTTTACATTTAGCAGCTGTCAATGTTACTGACAACCATAACAGAAATCAGAAAAAAAACCCAGAATTTTTGCTTGCCAGAAGGCCAGCTGGTGCTTGATTTTCCTGCTATTTTTGTTGTTTGTTTATTTACTTTCAAAGTGTATTAAAAATAAGTCTTTCTCCAAGATTTAAGAACATTCGTTACCTAGCAAAGAGGAAGTTATTAGTAGGCAACTACTCAAAAATATATATTTTAAGGAAGACTTGTATTACCTTCAAATTCTGATGTAATTCATTGCTTTTCAGCTTTGGGGAAGCTAGACTGCAGAGAGATCAAAATTTAACGGACTCCCTATCCATCCTGCAGTACTTCAAGCTACCCTTCAAAAACAGAAAAACAAACCTGGAGCTCAATAGTTTCTTAACCTAAATATTATCGGAAAAAAACAAACTCAAATACTTCAGCCTAAAAATACGGTAGCAAACTGATGCTGTCACAGTAGTGTCAGCATTTCCTTTTTGAAATCATATTTACATGGATTTATAAGTTGAGATATGGCTAAACTAATAAGCCTTACCCTGAATGGAGCTACAGCAGTTGTCAAGACTTGTTCATAACTGTATATCTCAACACAGTGAAAGAGTTAGACCAATCCAGAACAACACTGTTTTATTGGATTAAAGATGCTCTTCGTCTACCTCTCTGATCCACCAATGTGCCTACAACTGTAGTGGCTAATACCAAGGTTACATACAAGTTTAAGGCCCTACTATAAAAGCTGGGAACTACTGACTTATTGTAACACTTTGAAGATGTCTCAGTTGTGGATAGCGGAAGTAAAAGAAACAAAAATAGTCAACCAAATAAAACGGTGCTCTAGGTCAGTGATGGGCTTTCCCAGAACAGAAGGAAGAGATGCCCTCTCTCAGGCATACCGGACAGCTTCATGTATCAGAAGAATGGCTAGGGACAAATTTATACGACACATCTCAAAAGAAGTACCAGCTTTTAAATTTTCTTTTGACTTTTTTTTACTTCATAGTACAAGCTTTCTATTACTTAAAACTTGGAAAACATAATCCTTTGTGAAATGAAATTACTCTTATGGTATCTCTTAAGCCTCTTTAAGTCATAGTCTTTAATATTGTGATTATGCACTAGTTAAATAAATAGAGCCTGAAGAGATTGTCTGTTTCTTTACATATCTTTTCCCCTAAGTGTTATGTCTTAATAGTATTTCCTTTTTTCTTTCCTTGTGCAATATATTTTTATTATACTTCTCATATTTCTCAACAGTTTTCTTGCATAACATATCAATGATCCAGAGAATAAGATACAGAGATAAATATATTGTAAGGTGATAATGTGCCAGCATTACGGTACGCCAGAAGAAATTGTCACCCTGAGTTGCAGATGTTTCCTATTCACACGAAAGCATCCTGGATGTTATAACTGCAGAATCCCAAGCTTTCTTGCCATTATTTATTTACAGCTATTTGATGGGTGCACATGCTGTTTTCTTCGAGTATGCTGGGCAATAGCACATGGTCTCTTAGACATCGCTCATTATATTCCTTTTGAATTAACGATTTTAAGAACCTTTCATTGCACTGGTTTAGTTCTGACTTTATCATTGGACCTTTATACATGTTTTCCAGAAGCTATATTGCCTGCAGGAACAATAATTATAAGAAGTCAGTGGAATTTGTGATTACTTTCCTCACACTTCTTATTTGCCAAAATCCTGAAGAGCGAGAAGCTAAGAGATGTTACTTTTTATTATTATTATTATTTTTAACACCTCCTGTACTTTACATCTGTAAATATGTCAAGGTTATTCATGTTTAATCTTGGACATCTGCTAGCTTTGACAGACGTACTTGCAAACGGAAACAGTTTAAAGGAAACTAAAGTTACTTAAGAATGCCTTTTGTGTTCAAGCTTTATTGCATGAAATTAATTGGGCTTTGCAAAGGATACAGACCCTTCATCTATTATACAGTCCCTCATGTGTAGGAACAAAACTGAGCTGCCATTTGGAGACCTTCACACACATCACACTTTCATGCCAGACAAATCAAGATAGAAATAGTCCAGTTCTCAGAATAGTTCTTGAGGAGAGAGGAAAACAAACAAACAAATAACAACCAAAAAAACTCTCAACAAAAACCCCACACACCTACCAAAATTGCTGAATAACAAAAAGATAGGGAGAAATCTTGGGTTGAATTAAATTTCAGACCAAAGTCTTAGAATATCTGGAAATAATACTTTTCTTCAATTCTCAAATTGATCAAATGCCTTTTTATTTCAGTAAACAAAGGACTAAAAGGCTCAGGAATACTGCCCTGTGTAAGCAATTGTACTTCCTAAATGATTTTTTTTTTTCCACACATTTCCTGCTCTGCCATTTTATAAAAAGCTTGCACAAAACTGAATGCAGATTGTGTGTAATTCAGTCTCTAACAAGCTTTGTAATATGAAGTACTATACATTCCAATTCCTCCATGCATATAATCTTCACCTAATTTTTAAGGGGGAAAATAGCAAATATTCAATTTAAGTCTTAGAATACTGCTACTGTATAGGTACATACGGTTAATGCAAGACTAAAATGAAACAAAACCCCCACACTTATTCAGGAAATACTTTGAGTTTAGGGTCTCCAGTGTTTTGTGCATGTTTTTAGATCAGGTTGCTCAGAGCCCTCTCCAGCCTGGCCGTAAATATTTCCAGGGATGGGGCATCTACCACCTCTCTGGGCAACCTGGGCCAGTATTTTGCCACCCTCATTCTAAAAAATTTCATCTTCATGTCTAGCCTGAATCTCCCTCCATTAGTTTAAAACCATTAACTCTTGCCATGTCCCAACAGGCCCTGCTATAAAGTTTGTTCCCATCTTTCTTACAGGCCCCTTTTAAGTACTGAAAGGTCACAATAAGGTCTCCCTGGAGCCTTCTCTTCTCCAGGCTGAACAGCCCCAACTCTCTCAGCCAGTTCTCACAGGAGAGGTGTTCCAGCCATTTGATCATCTTGGTGGCTTCCTTTGGACCTTGTCCAACAGGTCCATGTCTTTCCTGTGCTGAGGGCTCCAGAGCTGAACACAGGACTCCAGGACTCTCACCAGAGCAGAGCAGAGGGGCAGAATCTCCTCCCTCGACCTGCTGGCCATGCTCCTTTTGATGCAACCCAAGATACGATTTGCTTTCTGGGCTGGAAGCGCACATTGCCGGCTCATGTCCAATGTTTCATCCACCAGTACCCCCAAGTCCCTCTCCACAGAGCTGCTCTCAATCCCTTCATCCTCCAGCCTGTATGGATACTGGGGGTTGCCCCAACCCAGGTGCAGGACCTTGCACTTGGCCTTGCTGAACCTCATGAGGTTCGCATGGACCCCTTCTCAAGCTTGTCCAGCTCCCTCTGGATGGCAACCCATGCCTAAATATACATATGTGGGAGAATACCAGGAAGAAACATCACAGTGAGTGCAAGGGACTTGCACGTTACAGTTAACGATCCAATGCAAGAAAATTAGCAACACTCTTACAGCATGTGTCTCTCAGTAGCATCCAGTCAACATCAGGATCTCACACACGTTTTGGGGGTTAATTAGTTGATATTTGGACAGTGCCTTTTAGTTAACAATACTTTAAGTAATTTTGTAATCTCTTGCAGTGATCTCTATAGGCATCAGAAATTGAACAACTTAGCATGTAAACACAAATTCAGTATTTCCATCCCACGCAAAATCCTGGCTCTAGCCCTTGGTCCTCTTTGGATCTACAATAGAAGGCAGAAAGCCACAAAACCTTCTAGCAGATGAAAAAGCTCCCAGTAGTTCAGTCCAGAGAAATGCTTTAGTTGTCTAACATTAATTAGTAACTGTCTAAGCTGTTGATGTACTTTATAATAGATTGAAATATTTACGTGTTAAAAGTAGCATTTACATGCAAGTTTGACGCAGGCATTCATACAGTTTCTTTCCAGCCTAGAAAAATATTTTGCACTGTACAAGTCCTTTTTACTACATGGCAAAAGGAACACTGCATTCAGAGCATTAGCTGCACATAATAGCACATTAGTTATTAAACCATAACTATATTATTACAACTATTAGTTATAAAAGAGAGATTTCTTGCATGGAAAATCTGAAGTTACTCCCTTGTTAGCAACTAAAGCGTCAAAGTTCATAAAGTATGAAACATTATAAAAAATACTGAATGTGGCATTTTCAGTGTAAGTATTAAATGCTTTCATTTGCATATAATTTCATTTTTAGTTCGCTATCTTAAAAGTATTGGAATCGCACAGGAAACCACAAATATATTCACAGACTGCACTGCATGATAATGAGGACAGGACTTCTTGCCTCTCTGAACTACTGTCACATGATATTTCAGTTTGCAAGCATCAGATCACTTTACCTTCAAATAGTTTGTTATGTTTCATGAAAAAATATGAGAAATGTAGCCTGGTTTCTTTTCCCTGCCTCAGATGTGAGCTAAGTTGTGCTTTCACAACGTCTGCTTAGGGATCCCAAAAACACAGAAAAACAACTATAACACTCCCCAGAAACATAATGATTCAATTCACTAATCATGCAAATTACATGGAATAGAGGAAAAAAAGTGCATGCTCAGTTACTCACAGCAGACTGAGGCCATAAAAATACAATAAAGCGTCTCTGTTCATTAACTTTTTATGGGAGTGTTTTGACTTCAGATTTCAGTATCCCACAGAAAAACAGATCAATTACAGTGCTGCAATTAGCACACATGTCTTCTGCCTAAATCCTCCCTATTCCTCCAGGTCTGCAGACATGACTCAGTGTGCCTCTGCTTTAATCAGAGACTGTAAGCCAAGATGCAGAAAGGCCAAAGGGGAGGTCCATTCCCTGGTTGTCCCAAGCTATTGTCTAAGCATGTTCCCCACACATGAGACCATGGATGAGGGTTGGATGAGGGGCACTCATCACCCAGGGAGGTGTCAGGGCCCTGAATCTGGCAGTATTCCAGAAGAGACTGGAAAACACCCTCAGACACATGGTGTGAACTGTGGGGTTGTCATATGCAGGGACAGGAGTTGGACCTGATAATCCCTGTGGGTTCCTTCCAACTGAGGACATTCTATGATTCTGTGTTGACTTCTCTTGAGCTATGTTTCTTCTGCATCGCTGTTCTGAATGATCTGCTTCAGTCCTTCATGAGACCCCTTGCTTCCTCCAGATTTTTCCTCTAAGTTCACAAGTCCTGGGAGCAATATCATAGATCCATAAGATTGCTAAAGAATTATACCATTGACTATACAAACTCTCATGGGTTTTTAAACCAATGTTTAGTGACAACAGAGTTTTGGAAGTAATGTGTTTTATCAGGGCTGTCCTGAGGAAGCTCCTATACCCATCTCTATCACATGTCCCATGACAATGCTGTGAAGAAAATCTTCTGTCACCATGTGTGCTCTAGCATATTTTGTGAATGTTTACAGACACTTTCATACTGCTGTAACAAACAGCACAAAATCACAGAAATACAAAGAGAATAAGAGCAAGATGTGCTACATCACAAACCAGAGGTCTCACAGCAAGCCAGTGGAAGACGAAAACAAAACCCCACCTCTGAGAGCACCATCTGCCTATAGAGCATTTGCTCCTCTATATTTCCTGACTTTTCTGACATATTTCCTTTTAAAAATGAAGTGGTTCATCCTATTTTAGTGAACAGAAGGATGACCACAAGATGCATCACTCTACTATTTTGAAGCTTCTATGAAATACATCATTAAATCATGACAGTAATTCGTTCAGCACAGTTCCCTTTCACTGTATGTTTTAGATGTGTGCATTTTGTCCACAGACAAAGTAGGTTGTGTTTGTTGACTCACTGTGTATTCAGTTTTTCCCGACATACTGTACATCTGCTGCACATGCCTGCAAAGTCCTCACTAGCTTTTCAACACCCACAGTACACTGACATATTGAGTAACAACACGTGAAAGATTTCTGCTGAACTTGTGCATAAAAAAATTCCCAACCTGATGATTTTTTTCCTCTCCAAAACAATCTGCAAGATTTGTTATTTAATGCAAGTCAGTTGCTCGTTTCAAAGTCATTTTTGCTACTGTACTTCTCCTAAGAAATTCCAATCAAATGACATACTTTCAAGTAATTTTTCATCAAGCTCTCCTCACCAAATTTTATCCTCATCGAATGCTCTTAATACAGCTTGGTCCTAATTCTACAATTCACCTAACTTGCTGCTAATTGCTATATGAAACTCAAATCCTGTCACTTGTTGGCACATAGAACTTGGTTGATATAAAAAAAAAAAAAAAAAAATCAAAAATTTTGTACTAATATAACATGAAAACAAAAGTAAGAGTACTTTTGAAGTTAGAGACTGAAGTATCTGTCTGTGTCAGAAAACTCAACATTTTCTAAATAATATTCCAAGAGAAGAAGCAGATTAATTGAATAATTACTACCATTTAGAGGAAAGCTTGAGTGAGACAATTCTGAACAAACTCAGTTGGGAGCATAGCTTCACTAAGTATTTTGTCTATGAAGAAGCTCAGTCTTCTGGATAGGGCTTGGTTTTAAATATGAGAACAGGTAAGTATGCTTCAGAGTTTTGCTGTGCAAGTTTTCTATGATACCAAGCAAGATCTGATTCTCCATACGAAAATAAGAATGGTCATACTCTCTCCCACATTTAGTGTCTCAGCTGTTTAGACTGCAAACTGCTATAAGGTCTCCCTCTTGGCGTTACAACAAAAGGAATAGCAACATAGTCATCACTATTAAAATTAGTGAGAATTTGAAAAATAAGATTAAAAGCTACACATCTGTATGTTCACATATACACATGCAAAAAAGCCACAAAACTCAATTCTTAAATTAGTGCATAAGCACACTACCTGTCAGAGTTTCAGGTAGATTTTTACAATTAAGTGTCTTGCTCGAGACTGCATATATTTCCCTCTCGATACATAATTGATGTTATTCCTCTTTTACATCCCATAAATATTAACTGATGCAAGAGGGAAAATAGAACACTCTCCTCCCAAGATGCTGACAGGACCAAACAGAATCTCATCAGGGATCACTTCAAAGATCAATTTCTCATGTCCAGAGAAACAAATCTAAGTGATGTTATGTGAGCCTACTCTTAGCAGTTGCACTCTTGAATTATGCATGCTTCTTGACTGCTCATAACATGAACAAACTGCAGGGAGTTTCATTAGTACGTTTCAATTACTGTAGCTCTTCTTACTCCTTGTTTGTTTGTTACAGTTAATTTTCACTTTTAGGACATCTTTTCACTTTTGCTATCAGCAATGACGTCACGGTCAGAAAAAGGCTTATTAGACTCCTTATACATTCCCTCTGTGCAGTCCCAAACTATACAAATATAACTGTAAATTCAAGAAAATTCTACAACTTTGTCTCACATAGAAAGTGTAATATCTACCATGTTTGTAGGAATAAATTTTCCCTGAAAAAGAGTTTGAATTTAATCCAGTATCTGAAACTTGTGAAGCACTAGTGTCACTTGATCTTTGTAGGAGTTTAAAACACACACATTACCACAGTACCTGCAAAATATAGAAAAACATATGTTAACGATAGCCTCATTGTGACCATCTGTCAAAAATCTCAAAGCAAAATATGTCAGAAAGTAAGCTGCCACTGGGCACAAAAATAATTACACAACAGCATTTACCTTACATTGATACAAAAAGTTTTGAGATACACCCCTGCTTTGGTACAAGTGATATTAATCAATGGAATAGAGTCGTGCTAATAAAGGAAAATTTCTTCCTTCATCTATCCACCAGAACCAGGAAAGACCCTAATCCTCTGTTCTTTGGGTTAGTCGTTGTCAAAATTAGTTTCTGCCCTAGAAAAAATTTAGACACCATTTCCAAAAGGAAAGTGCCCTGCCTGTCTGCAGAGGGATATCTGCGTCCCTAGAGGCAGCTGCCAGCTCAGCAGCCAGCAGGACCCACTGAGACTCCAGAGGGGCTGGGTACTGCCTTACATCACATCAGGGCTCCACTACTAAAGCAAATCTCCTTTTTGTCACCACTTTGCCCGAGATGTGAACCAAAGCATGATGCATAAGTGTTCAAGAACCAGGTATCTTTGGGTCAAAGTTAAACCAGACTCCAGGAGTGTTACTAAAGACGTTAATTTGATGAACCAGACTAATGCTAGCCTGAAGAAAAAGTTGCTGAAATATGTGCAGTGTTGGTTTAGGTCCCCTGCACCAACCATTCCTCCCTACAAATCTGCCTTTCCTGAGCTGCATTACTTCCTAATGCAGACGTACACGATACATCAAACAGGAACTACACATTAAACTGAACACAGCTCCGCTCTGGCCAAATCCCCACCGGTTTGCGCTCAATGAGAAGTGTAAATCTACAATCTAAATCAAAACTGCCACTACAACTTACATTTGGACAAGGCCATGTGCCTGGAAATCAGGGAATTCCTACTAAATCTGTCAGAGACAGTGACCTTGCAAAGGCAGAGGTGAGTCAGATCCTGTTTGGTCTCACCACCGCATATATCACAAAACATACTATCTCCTGCAATCCAACACTGACTTCAGCTGAGCTGATTTCTATTCCACACCACTTCCTCCAGAGGTTTCTCATCAATAAATAAAGAGACATGCTGCTACCACAGCTGCTCTGTGCCTACCTAACTCCTTATTAGACTACAGGCACACAGACACACAACCTCCCTCCCCCAACAACCACACCACTGGAAGATGAACACTGATAGAACAAAAATATTTTCAGTGTCCAAGCATTGGTTGTTTGCATGTTAACAGCTAGAAGTCTCTCAGCATTGCTATCATAAATCTCCATTTCGAATGCTGATTCATACAAATTTAGAAGTGCAATAAAGCATTTAACTTCCTAGGTCATAAAAACAGCTCAGGTTTTAAAGTCATCAAATAAGCAGGAACAAAAGCATGAATTAGTGGGCGCAGAGAAGGCCAGAGAAGAAATACTCATGTTTGGTGAAGAAACAGTCAGATCCTGCTCAGTTAAAAGTTTATTAACTAGACAAAACAGTAAAAACGCAGAAAGCAGCTCGAAATGTCATTAGTCTGACAATGAGAACGTGCACAAGGCATTTGGGATAATTTGGAATAAGATGGAAGGAAACTTGAGCCTTTGTCTGCTGTGTGCCAGATGACTGCCTGAGTCTATTAACTGTTTGACAGAACAAAGGGTTTGTTCCTTCACTAGCACCAAGCAGAAACTGCACCCTCTGTTTGAGCAAACCCATTAGAAACATAACATATAAAAGATCACCTGCATTTTATGAAAGTAAGGAGCCAAAGGTCAGCTAACCTAGGCTGATCATACAGCAGTCTAGAATAACTGGTACTAGATTTATTTATTCATAGACTTAAAGAGCTGTACACTTGTATTAGTTTACATACATTAGGATCTCTCGTTTTTATTAATACTGTCTTTATTAATCATTATATGTAGGCATAGGCTATTGTTTCAATTCATATAATTCAAACTATAATTTTCAAAATACTGGAGACTGGTGCTCCCATGATTGTAAATTTCTTCAACATCAAAAGCCCCTAGAATAATAAAAGCATAATATTCAAAGACTAATAAATAAAACCGACTCATTGAAAGTCAATGAACATTTGACAACTTACTAGTCTTTGCATCCCTGAAAATCTCTACAGACAACTTTGGAAGAGAATATAACCTCCTTGGCCACTCAGGAGGCTTACTAGAAAATATATGCCTTATCTCTAAGTTTAGTTTCACTTTATACCTTTATAACCTTTTCATGAAACACATTAAATGTCTTTGTCTTTTGTAACTGACATTAATTAGATTTACTAATCATTCCCCTACATGAAAGCACTTTTGGTTTGCAGTTGCTGTCTGCTGGGTTTCATTTGTTTATTTATTTTGGTGTTCATGTTGTGGAGTTTGTGTTGTTGGGTATTTTTCCAATAATGATTGAGGGGAAATACAACTTGTTTAGGAGTTAGTAACAATTTCTAAAGATCCTAACAGAAATAGATTTCAAACGCAATAGCTGAGACATTTAAAAAAATAACAGTGAGACTAGGGTGTCAGGCACTTTTTCTTGACCAAGTGCATCCATTTCATCAAGAGTTGACTCAAAATGCTTATTTAGGCAAATAGTCCAGTGGCGAAATGAGCTGCCTTCAGCAAGTGTGCTCATATGTAGATGTTTACTATTGCCTACATATAATAAGAACTTGGTTCTACAAAATTGATGGTTACAAAATCAGTTGATTTGTATGTGAGTATCAATTTATCTTCAATATACTACCATAACTGTTACATGTTAGAGTCAGAATTCCAGAGTAAATTCTGCACGTCTCAGTGAGAATTGTAATCATAATTATTAGAGCAGGATAAAACACAAAACCATTCTATTTCCTCTTTTTTTAAAAAAAATTATTATTTTTTATCTAGAGACATTCTTCTAGTGAATCCACTGAAATGTAATACTATAATTCACAGCTGCAGTGATAATGACTAGAGAAAGAGGAAACCATTAAGAGACAGCCTCTCTACTGCTGAATGCCACTAATAATCCCACTATTCTTCATTTTTATGACCACATATTTTATGAATTATAATCTGCTCGTTACATATAGCTATAAATATTTTCATTTAGCAACAAAAATAGGCATCAATAAACAATACATTCTAGAAGCTTTACTGCAAATACTTAACAGTCTACTAATGCACATCATAGGAACAACTTCACTGGACCCCCACACAGGGAAAGTATATGAACTATTATTTTGTAGCTGGAAGGACTTCATACATAACTTATATTCTTTCTGCAGTTATAAACCAGTTTTGTCAGTTGCCTGAAATCATACTGAATCTGCCTCATTAATTTTCCCCCCTGCTGTACGATATAGCCTTCCAATATATTAATATTCCTATGGCTTACAGTCTTGACCCAGCAAAGAAATAAGAATCCTGTAAATTTTGCATCTGAGCACTACTCATAGTACTGTATATTTCTACCTTCATTCAAGCTATTACAATCACAGGTGGATATAATTCAAGGTACTTAAGGATAGAGGACAAGCTATAAAACCCACTGAATTTTAAAAGCGATTTTAACCTATTTGAAACTACTGTCTTTTCAGCTTCACATCTCTCAAGTCTATCTGTGATTTTGAAAATTCGAAAGCGCTAGAGACTTTTAATCACTCCTGCAATGAGCTGAGGCTGATGTCATTACTTCCTCTTAGTAAAACAAACTTCTATTAGCCATTCTTTTGAATGACAGCTCAACACCACAAACTTTGGAAAATGGGTTTTGGTTTCACCAGGTTTTTGTTTTGTTTTGGTTGGGGTTTTTTGTTTGTTTTTAGGGTGGTTTTTTGTTGGTTTTTTTTTTGTTGTTGTTTTTTTTTTTTTTTTTTTTTTTTTTTGTTCACATATATTACAGTGATAGCTGTCTTGTTCCATTTTTAAACCAATTTTCAAAACTACATGGTAACTTGGTACTAGCTGGGCTAGGTGTGATCCCCAAAGGAAATGAGGAAAGATGCAGCATAGCTGGTGGCTTAGAACTGTTTTGTGCAGTTGAATTTGGGTAACAGACCAGCTTACAATTGTTGCTAGGTTTCACAAAATCAACATAATACTTAAATGCAAAATGTGCTGTGGGGTTCCTGCACTTATTTGTGTGACGCTTTATCAGAAGAAGATTTGGTGTCCAAAAATTAAAGTTTTGACACACTAAAAAGAAGAAAACAAGGAGAGCTGCTCTTGGTTTACCATTTCTAATTCATGGGAATCTTAAACAGACTGTTCTGCAAGAATAATCCACCAAATTATTTTCTTACTGATTCGTCTCTGATGTTCCTTTCTCCTTTCCTTGTCAATAGCCTCCTCTCAAGAAGACCCTCACAGCCTCTCAAAACATTTAGTTTTCCTGTTTTTCCTATTATCTTCTTATGTCCTGTGATGTCAGTAAAAGGCAGAAAATGCCTTGCCTAGGCTGAAGTTACAGAGAAGCTGAACAAAAATCTTCAAATGTTGATTGACCATTCAGCTACTGCCAAACAGAATGGATAGTATCTGACCTTTCTCCCAGTGGACATTAACAGGTCTCCCTCCATTACTGAGCTGCTGATTTTCACCAAAAGAAAAAAAAAAAAGGCAAGAATTTAGTGCCTTAGGCTTCTAAGAAATTTGTCTAAAACGAGGTTCTGGTGCTGTTGGAGGAAAATAGGATTGATCAATTGATGGGCATGATGATTACAGAAACCTGTTTTCTTTGGAAATCAAACTCCTTTCCTTGAAAATCAAAAGCTTCCTACAGTCAAAATGTGCCTTTTCAACTACCACAATAACAAAAGGCCATTTCTGGACGAGGTATCACCCTCCTCAAACTAGAAAATAAGGGCAAAAAATATAAACCTTACTGCTGGAGGCAAACATTACACGGTTTCATCTTTTTCATTTACAATCCACGTAGAACCATGTTTTATGTTGGCCAAGAGAGAACTGTCACGGTTATCAAGATGCATTGTACTGGTCATCTTCTGCCCAGCCCTATGTCTTGCCCAAGGCAAACTGAAGAGACAAACTGAGAGACAAACACAAAAGCACAGGCTTAGTTCCAGAAATTAATTTAAAGTCGTAAAAAAAACCAAAAGTTACTACCCTAGAGACATTTAAATGAATAATAAAACTGTTACGTTACTGACTTAATCTGGAAAGGTTACCATTTCTACTTGGGGTCTAATCCTATAAGTCAAGCAAAACAATAACCTTTCTGTCATACTTTGCATTAACATCTGACAGACAAAACAGCCCACCTGTGCATTAGGTTCTTACATATAAGGGTAACAGGCCAGAACGATTAGAGTCCTTGTAATACTGCAAGGTACTGCACGCAAACACACACGCGAATGGGAGGCGCAGTGGTTCAAACTCTGATACTGAAAAAAAAAACCCCAAACAACAAAAAGAAACAACACCCACAAACAACCCAAAGGCATTGTTAGGTTTATACATTGCCAGAGTGAAATCACTGACTGCTCAAAACTCAAAAGGCAAAGCTAAGCACTTATCTTGCAAGAAAAAAAATCTTAGTTTAGGGAAGACAACTGAGAAAAATCACAGGTATGAGTGCAAGAGTAACACCAGTTTCCTATGTATGACCCCACTTGAGCAGCTTCTCTAAAACCACGTAACAGCAGTAATGGATTCTCTCTAGTAATAACCATATATTTTTTCATATGAATAATTATATTTTGTCTTAATGTTCTGCAAGTATTATTCTCATTTAAATTGCCTTTTTAAAAGTTCTTATAAAGATCATCAGTGTTTCCAGTAACTCCACAACGCAAGCTTGTAATACTTGACCATTAAAATGCTGGTAAAAATTATCATGGAACAGTTCAAAAGTATTCTTAGATTTGGAAAGTGATTCTATTTCTTTTCTTAACAACTGAACAGTACAAAGGTCTCCTAGGTCCTCCAGGTAGCTTACACACAGAAGGGAATTTGCCTTGTCCATTTATTTTTACAAGAATATTTGATAATTTACCTTTTTTTTGGTAGCAGCTTGGCTGAATTAAAAACAAACAATATCATTCCTTTAGGCTGTTAATGCTGATGAGGCCAATAACCCATATACTGAGAAAGAAAAGCATGCCAATGTTTTCAATGTAGGAACTACCAGAAAGAAACATCCGTTAAAAATTTAAGCTGCAAGTTCTTGCTTTCTGCTTGGGTTCATAACAGAGGCTGAGTGCTTTTTTTCTAAGAAAACACGTGAAAGAATTCAAGATCAGAGTGGTTAAGTCTACATGACAGGGTATGTACTCCACACTTTCCAAAAACCAAGTCTCCTTTTTCCTTCCATCAACGTAGCAGGCAGCCTCTGAACAGTGCTTGAGTCTGTAGCATATTTGTTAATATTAACAAGACCTGAATGTAATTTACACTTCTTGGAAGTTCTACCCTGTGCCCATGGCTGTTTGAATTAACCAGCAGATGTCAAGACCAGAAAAAGTAGTTCTGGGGGAGGAATCTGGAGGGAAGTTAATTCAGAGCCCTGTCTTTGAAGGAACAGCCCTAATGACAAGTTCAGAATTTTCCTTTTTCTAAAAAATTTCTGAATTATATTTTACTTCCTTATTCCAAAAAGCCTTTAAAAGATAAAATTAATTCATTTTCTTTCTCTCAAACAGTCTTACACCTCCTTACGATTGATCCTGCAGTGCAATCTCTTGGTCATCTCACCAATGTACCAGATGTTTAGTTTTCATTAAAATCTTGGGAAAAACAAACAAACAAACTTTTACAAATAGGGCTTAGCAGAGGTTTGATGGCAAGCACAGCAGGGATATAATCATTCATGATGTAGTATCTGAAGGATAAAATAATAGAGAGAGACTGAACCTTGACAAAAAATAACTAACCATATTACTATAGAAATGTAGCAGAAGGGAACTACTTGTAGCTACCTCTTAAAAAAGGTAAGTCCTCAATACGTAAAATTGAAGGGGGAAAAAAGCAAAACAAATGACAATTGACATAACTTTCAATTATGACAGAACAAGCAATAAGAGTGTTTGCTTTTCTTGCACTATGTTACATGTTCTAGACAACAGCATAACTCCCATTCAGCATCCTCCCTACAGACTTAAAGGAATTCATACTACTTATGTGGACATTATAAGAGTACGTGTTTCAGTATTTTTTTCAGTCCTCAGCCTGTGCAATGTATACAGCAACACCAGTACTGTCCCAAAGACCAGAACCCAGTCCCAAAGACCCCACACAGAACAGCCAGGGGTGGCAGGTTCCTGCAGATAAGGGGTCCCTTCCTGCCCCCCAGACGCACCTCAGGCAGGTGAGCAGACCCAGCACAGAACCAGGCTGCTGGGCTCCCAGCACAGGGTTCTCACAGGAACCTTTCCTCTGCCAGGGTGGTGGAACAAGGGCGTTCACATGCAGCAGCTCAGGATCCACCACTTCACACACGCTCATTTAAACCTCTCAAAATCCCACAAAAGCCAGAGGGATCAGAACTCTAGCATGTACAGACAACTGCTGCAAGGCTTTCAAATCCACCCCTCGCACCATGTGCATAGCAGACCTTACCAATTCCTTCTGACTTCAGAATGTCTGTGACAGAACCAAGAAACTTCATCCTTTCTGCACAAGCATAACAATATGACCCATCCTTTAAACAGGTTCCCACTTATGTTTGTGTTTGTTCTGACCCAGACACATTTTCAGTTTAGAGAAGAGACAGCTTCATAACTAATTTTTTGCCCCAATAGTGTCAGTCCCAATATTTTGATAATGTGATTTATAGATACAACTGGTTGAATAGTCTAAAGTTTCTCGATTTGTAACAAAATTACTTCAACAAAAAAAGCTCCAAATTGCCTGTTCCCCTTAAAAACTCACAACATAGGGCTGAAATGACAGAGCATTAAACAAATTAGCTCTGTCAATGCACTAAGCTTGAGTAAGAAGCACAGGGTTAATTAAACCTGCCAAGAATCAGAATTAAATTTGGAATCTCTCCAGTTCCACCAAAACCTGTTCTAACAGGTTATCTACTGTCTTTGCTGTGCCCTTGCCTAGATCAAGTTATCTTTTCCATTTTTATTGAATGAAGAGAGGGGGTTTAGCTCTCTGGCAAAAAAAAAAAAAATAAAAGTAAGAAATACCTCTAAGCTGCAGATGATCTGGGAGAGCTAACCCCTGACACAGAGCTCATTCCATCTTGTTACTCTGAACTTCCGAGGATTTGAAAAGGATTTTTCACCATTGAAAGCAATTTAATAGAGTCAGAGATAAGTTTCAGGGATGCGATAAAGTTAATTCCCCACCTGTCCACTTCTTGTCATATATTCCTTGACTTACCAACAGCCTCTCTCCAAGCACAGGAATTGGCGGGTGGGGGGGAAGCAGTGACCAAGAGCGGAGAAGCACACAGCCCCAGCAACCACCAAACAACAAGTGAGTCATGGGGGCATCCTGATATGCTGGGATCCAACAGTGGGTGCTGAGGCTTTTTGTTGGTGATGGGTTTTTTGTTTTGTTTTGGGTTTTTTTGCAGGTTTTTTTTATTGTTGGTTTTTGGGGTTTTTTGTTTGCTTGTTTTTTATGAACTGTTTGTTGGGGGAAAAAAAAAAGGATGACCAAACCAACCAGGCTCAAATGCTTATACCAACTACAGGAAACTCACTGTTAAGGTGGGTTTTGCAAGTTGATGCATTGTTTCATGCTCACATCTACGGACTTTCCCTTCTGAACTAAGAGGGAAAAATGGAATATGTTGACTAAACACTGTCATCCCATGTTAATAAAAAACATCACCTATTACTTCAGTTAGATCCTTCTGACAAGCTCAAGACAATATTTTTTGAAAACTTAGCTCTAAAAGGTCAGTTTACTTTGTGTCACTACTTCTGATTTTCTAGCCAATTTATCTATAGAGATGTAAGAGTGTAAAATTCACACAGAAAACACCATAATGTATTAAATGCACTAAATGGAAATTCCTTCCCCATTCAGAACTTTATAACTAGCATAATGAAATTTTTATCAGGTCGTAACTTAGAAGATTAGAAGACTGGTAGCACATTACTCTAAAAATCAAATCTGATTAATGTTTAATTGTAGCAACGTGTATGGGTATTAATTAGGTGTACTTTCTATGACACGTAAATGGCTATTAAAGCAAAAGCAAGAATAATTTGAAGACTAACATGGAGAGAATGGTATACTTGAGTGGCAAATTATAATTAAAATGAATGGACCTTGTGAAAATAATAGAAATTGTCATCCAATATAATAATTTTGATACATAATGCAGTTACAACAAATTTTCTAGCAATCAAGTCTGACACTTTTTCCTCAGGATATTTTTTTGTGCAGAAGCCACAGGTGTGAATTAAAAATTAATTTTCAATAAGAATCACAGGGCAGATCTCAAAAGCAGCACGTCCATTTGGTTCCTACTGCACAACCAAAGCATCAAGTGTCATACATAGACAGGCTTTGGTTAAAAGGGGATCCCATCCCAGCTAAGGCTCTGCATTTGCATTCAAAGAAGAGTTGCAACTAAACTTGAAGCACTGCACCCTTGAACTCTGGGGTTTTTGTTTTGTTTTTAATGAACAATCCTCAAAGTCATACAGGGTTTAGAAATCTTGTTTGAGAACTGCACTTCTCCAGTAAGACACACCGTTCTGCTGCATTTGCTACCGAGGTGGTAGCTAGGTGTATTTTCACTACTCATTTCCCTTCCTAAGTCTTGCAAAACCAGTTTCATTTCTATTATTAGAAGATGCAACTTATACAGCATTATTTAAAAGACGGCTGCTAATAATTAATAAGCACCTAGAGTTCATGACCTTGCAGAAAAGCTTGAAAATACATTCAAGAGGCACCAATATCAGAAGGATATAAAATTAATCCACCTTTTCTGCTAATTTTATGTCAACATAATGAACCTCAGGTATCTGCTTTTGACATTAGCTGTGTTTTCTAAATGTTTTTTATCTAACGCAGTTGAAATTGGAATTAGCTTCTACTGTACTGCTCTAGAATAGCAACAGAAAGTAGAAAAAAATACATTACCAAAGAAGAAAAAAAGAAAAGCATTAAACAACTTATCCTGTCTAGGTCTATTATTTGTGTATGTTTTCTTGTGATTGCATTTCTGTCATTATTTAAAAAGTCTAATTTTCTAACGAAAGAGAAGGTGAGTATATGGGTTTAAGATGTAAAATTTTAATTTAAAAAAGTGAACAGGGCATCAATGCAACACCAAAGAAACTTATTTGGCTTGCTATTTTCATTTAACACTAAGATTCATAACTGAAATTAAGGAACTGCATGTTGGTCAGGTGATCCTCTGGATTACCTACCTCTAATGCTAGAGACTGTTGTTGTTCTTGTTATGATGCAAAAAAAAAAAGTACTATGTCGCAGGTCCACCATCAGAAATGTTTACATTCCTTAAAAGCTCAAAATGCCCATGCAAGCAGTCTCCAAATAATGGGTTTCTATTATGCACTGACTACATGATGCACTACAAAGATCTTAGAAAAATAATGAAGCAAGTTAATTTACAGTCTTCATCAAAAGAATATTTTGAATTGTCAAGATTTTCTAAGCCACTAAAGTACTTTTCAGTTGCAACCCATATGTATTTATTTTCCATTATTTGAAGGATGTGAGGTGAGGAAAAAGTGACCAGAATGTTCTACATGAACAGTGACGATAGTTTTCTCCATTTACAATTATCCCACACAAATATTCTCTTAATTGCATGATAGTAAATAGAAACCAAACCAAACAATTTAGCTCTCTGTCTAATTTTAGCCCCCTAAAATACTTAGAGCAGGAATTCATTATGAGTAGGAAATAAAATGGGAAGGTGCAGCTGGCTTTTAAAAGGTTATTTATTCTTAAACCATTAAAAAGCCTTTAAAAAAAAAAACATCTTTCACGCACGTACTAATGCTTCTAATGCATTAATTTTTGGTTAGAATTAGTAAACCTTTTGCAAGTTTTATAGCAAGTGATTGGTAACAGAGAATCATTATGTTGCTTATATTTTCCTGGGGGTGCTAATAAATCAAGCAAATATGATATAGATTCCAGATTTATCTTGGGTGGCTAGAATTGGTAATAAAAGATGCATAAACCTCTTTTACAGCTAGGGAAATACTTGCTACAACATACAGGAGAATGCTTCACCTAATTGCTCTGTCTTTTCCATCACTACAGTGCTTTATCATCATGTCCCTTGTCCACATCTCCACACATATTCAATCGGGCTAAGGAGATGTAATAAATTCAGTGGTATTAAGGGATTCAGAAAAGGGTTTGGCCTTTGGATATATACAGTGGGTTCTGGCAAGCACGAATATGCCATGTTTCATGCTAAGAGCTGGTGCACAGCGACATTTTTCTGTTAGTATGTCCCTAATGTTGTGCAACTGTTGCAGTGCTCTCCAAGCTTCTTACCTCCTGCACCTCTAAACAATTCCAGAAACAACAGTTAGGAATCCTTTTCATTTGTTTCAACAAGACCAAGTAAATCTCCACCCTGAATTTTTATTGAAAAATGTTTCAACTGACTTCCTAATGGAAGTCATTGCTATATGGATACTGAATTTAGCGACAACAAGCAACAGCAATCAGGACTATAATGACCACAAAATAAATAGGACCATCTTGTCATCAATATACAGAAGATGTGTTTTCACTAAGGCTGGCTAGAAAACAATTTATTTCACAAATGTTAAATAACAAAGAAAGATAGTTTTCAAAACTATCTCCTTCCTGATGTACAGCAACAAAAATTAAAGTTTTACATTTTTAGAAACACAGAATGAAACAAAGATTCAGACACCAAGGCAAGCCAAAAGTTGACACGAAAGTCCTCAAGCTGCAGTGAGGCAATCTGGATGAGGCCCCAGTCCAAACTATGCAGGTAAAGGATTTGAATCCAGTTTTCTCCCAGTCCCACTGAAGTCAGCATCAAGTGGTTAGTGGTACCAAGGAATGAGTCCTTTTGCCTTCGCTTGGACATTCTATCCCAATCCTAAATATTTTCCACTTTCCTGTTTCCATTGAGAAATGAGACTGGAAGAGTATAATTTTCTAACTTTTACAGAATTAGATCAGATCACTGTTCTTTTTTCCTTCTGCATGCAATTCCTGGTGCTGAACAGTAACATGTAGACAGTTACTAAATGTGTAGTCCTTGATTTGCATCTACAAGGGGTAGGTTTGGTGGTTTTAACCTATATTAGATCAAAATAACAAAAGTTTGAAAACCCATAAAGTTTTTCCTGAGACAGGTGCATGTGCTTAAAGTGGAGGACAAAACTAAATATTAACATCCCAACTTGAATATTTATAAAAAAGCCAGCTGTGCAGTAGCAGAAAAGCCCACTACCTTCTGAAAACTCAGCCTTAAGAGTTTAAGCACTGCTATCGCCTCTCCAGCAGGACCAAAAGGATGAGTAACAGTTTTTCCCTTGATCCCATAATTTTTCATCACTCAGAACCAGTCAGGGAAGCACAACAGCGCAGGATGGAAGGAAAGCTCAACCACGTTCTTCACCTCCTAAAGTGCTTCCATGAATATACTTTGCTTTTTCTACATCCTCCAGCTCACCATAGGTAAGCCATTTGTTTATGATTAGAAACTCTCCTTCAAAATAACACTTAAAAACAAACTATAAAAATACTTTAAGTCATTAAGCTTTCTAAACCATAAGCTTACATGTAAAATTTTCAGATACAGAAATCAATCCTGTCTATAATTTCAAAAAATACAATGCAAGGAATGTTTCTGATAATAACTTGTACATGTGTGGGAGAACATGACTCAAGCAAGACCGTTTCCCTGTCTCAATTTTTAATGTTACCATACATTATAGGAAAAACGCAGCATGAATCTCTCAAATATTTTCAGTGAGAAAAGGAAGGACTATAGGGAACCAATTAGGTTTGCCAGCAAACCAAAAGTGTTTGTGACTGCTGCCTCTGAGGGTCAAAAGTAATAAATTTTTCATGCACTAGTATTCCTGATATTGCACCTGTGTCAGGGAATAGTGAAGATTAATATCATAATTAGAAATGCTGAAAAACATCTCCATTACAAGACAGATAAAGTGACAATCCTGACAGAGTCATAGCAACCATTTCATTCATTGTTTTCCTTCCAGCTTGATGAAAGGACATACATTATCAGCCGGGAATACTTCTGTATTTTGTGGCAATGAAGCAAATCCATGACCTACCTCTGCGACTACTGAAGTGCAAAATAGCTGGTGAAGGTGCATGACTCAACTTGGGGAGAAGGGGGTTTGAAAGCAGGATTGAAGGATGGGGTGACACAAGTAGGGGAGGTTTACCTTCCTTGGCAGAGAGGCAAACACATGCTTGTTCTCTGTTGCACATTGCTGACAGCAGAAGAAAAAACAACGCTATCGATTCACCTCTAAGCAGATCCTCATCAGCTGTCACTGCAAAGTGACAACCCAAAACCTGAGCTCCTGGAGACACAGCATGGGTGGTGCACAGGGTAACACCCATTCCCGGAGAACAATACCAAGAAAGAGAAAACCTCTTAAAGGCTGAAATGTACTGGGCTTTTATAATATGAGCCTGAAGCTATGACATCTATTAAAAGCTAAAGATTTTTTAACTAGAGATTTTAGCTAGACATTTTTTGACCAGCATTCTCTTTAAATAATTAGAAAGCCCCACCACAAATAGTCACTAATGTTAAGAAACCAGAGGCTCTACTTTAGAAAAGAAACAGGAAAGCTTATCTTCCATGATTTGTAAGTAATCATTATCTTTTAAATAATCTACATACACTACTGTGACAAGAAAACTTAAGAAAGATTTCACATAGCTGTGCAGCTGTATCTGCAGCCAGTGAACTGGCCAAATAGCTCATAAACCTGAAAAATAAATTGGCTCCAACTGCACATTATTCTTGCAATATAATAAAATAATTTTCACTCAGTAATCTATTTAGCCTGCTCAGGTTATTTTGGATTTACACCAGAACAATTCAAATTACCTCACTACTCCCACACAGCAACCAAAGCAAACACTTGCTAACATTTGTGAGGGGGGCGAGGAGGCAAAGTTAGTTACATCACCACCACCTTTCCCACAAGCTGAAGAGGAGGCACATGCCAACAGTTGGTGAAGAACACACCAACAAGGCTTTGCTTGGCCAGAGAGCAATTCTCAGATGTACAGATTCAAATTTCTTTCATGCATATAGCAGCAAAGAAGTTGGATAGTCTTAAACCAGAGGGGAGGTTGATACGGGAAAGGGAGAGCAGGTTCCACCTTGTGCTGCTGCACACAGTCTTAGAGTTTGCTGATGACACCAAGACCAAGGGATATTAAAATAAAATGCTTAGCAGCAGCTTACTCTCTCCTTTTTCTGTGTGAAAACAGAGAACGTCACTGTGCTTATATCTAGGCATTCAACCTAAATCATTCCTAGACCTACATTTTCCAGTTAAAAGCTGAAGCAAAGTGGGAACATAGAGCTTAAGAAGACCTCACTACACCCATCACTCATGGCAACAGCAAGTACATCTAGGCAAACTTCAGCAAAAACACACAGCAGAAGTCTTCATGGCATTCCCATTACTGACAGGAATGCAGTCTGATCTTGAAAGCATAAATTGACAGGGCCTGCCCACATAACCTGCTCCACTGCTGACGATCAAACTGATAGATGGAAATTTATTTCCAATACCTGATAGCATTGTTGCAAATTAAACCAACTATTTCTTACCTTTTGCTGAAAAATAGGTAAAACAAATTAGCCATGGTCCTGTTCATAACAACCTATATGTATTTAAATATGGTTTACACATCCAGTCACTTCCTGTCTTCTCTTTTAGAAACAAAACAGAGCCCACTTTTTAATTTTCTTCTTAGGAACTATGTGTAACTTAAACTAGATTATATTGCTGGTTCTTTTACTACCTGCCTAATTTGCTTACCTCCTTTCCAAAGCAGAGCACTCAAAACTGGACACACTTCTGCAGCTAAAGTCTCAGCAGCACTGAGTAAACAATTAACTTGTTCACCTCCCCTGCCACTCCATGTTGTCAATACATCGCACACCAATGCCTGCCTGTCTCTGCAGCAAATTGTAATCAGCTGTAACTTCCCAAGCTTTCCTTTAGAACTGCTTCTTGGCCACAATTATTCCTCATTTTATAGCTGTGCATTTGATTTTTCCATCTTAGCTACAGAACTCAGCGCTTTCCTTTGTAGAAATTCATCTTTCTGATTTCAGACTATTTCTTCATTTTATCAAGCTGATTTTTAACTTTAATCAGTTCTCCCCAGTACTTGCATCCTCTATCTCCCCTCCTCCCACGCATACACAGCTTGGTGTCATCATCCAGCACACTACAGCTGTGACAAGGAGATGTACTGGGTTTTTTTTTCAGTTTGCATGTGCAATGAAAAGCAAGAGAGAAAAGAAAATCAATGCCATAAGAATGTCAGTTTAAATAGCCAGCAAAATATTTTTAAAAGTAGATTAGGAATATATTATGAATACAAACCCAGAAATCTAAAATATCTTCCAAAAGTAGTAGATATTCTAAGAATAAAGCTATGACAAGTTTTTAGTTTTGCAGCAATTTTAGTCTTGTTACCATCTTTATTACATGTATCCAGGAAAAATACCCAAATCATTTGTCCAAGGTTTCATTATTACTCTGTATTTTCACAAGATTTTTTTTTTAGAATATATTAAGTTCATGGCCATCTTATTTTAGCCTCAGAGTATATACTCAGGTGTTCTTCCAGACAAGCAATTAGAAGCCTGGAAAGTCTCACTAAATGCTCCTATGAATTGTTCCATGGAGAGCAAATCTAGAAGCACCAAACAACTACAGAATCCCATGGCACCACTACAGCCAAGAGTTATTGCCCACTGTGCAAAGTGACTTGCAGACGTGTGCATGAAATCTTGCAATTAATAATAATAAAAATAAAAAAAAACCCAAACCCTGGAGCCACCTCCAAAAAACCTGCATAGTTGCTACCATTCGAGCAACCTGTGCATGAAAATATATGCAACCTGCTAAAAAACAACCCTTTTCATATCAAGGGCTGACAATTTTACATTAAAACACATCTTATATTGTTTTTATTAGAAATTTCATAGTATTTCCACTAAAAAGTCAAAACCCCTCTTGCTTTGAAAACAAGCAGTGCAGAATCCCTTTGCCTTTTTCTGTTTGCTGAACAGCAAATCAAAACATTACAGAAACTTGGGATAGAAGGCTCTCTGGGAAAGAAATAAAATAAAACTCACTTGTCAAATGGGACTCCCTGCTGCTGCATACCATGTGGTGCTCTAGTGAGCTGCATCTGTTCAGCTATTAAACATAGTGGTGAATATGATACCAACAGAAGTGACATTATCAAATATGCTGAGTGCTTATTAAGGCTCTATAGCATAATCTTTGCGCTTTTTATTTTAATTAGTAGAAGTTACTGTAAAGTAGCTTCACATATGATAATGTTCGTTGTGCTCGTCCCTAAATGAGATGGCACTGCTACATAATCCACAGCAAGTTTTTAAAACTCCATCTACTAAGCAAGGGAAAGGCTGGGTACTTCTGCTCCAGGAACTCTCTGTTATCCCCTGGAATTCACTGGGTCAGGAAAAAAAAACAAACAACACTTGTATGGGGAAAAATAAGGCTTCAGGACATTAATGGGGTTTCACAGTGAACAGGAACACAGCCTGTAGCATTCCGTGTGTAGGCAGTAAGCCACAAGTCCAGCAGGAGTGAGGACTGAACAGAAAATAACAAGAGATTCCAGCCCCAAAATGGATCACAATTAGATCTGTTGAGGATGGAATGCTTCAACACGATCCTTCAATCCAGAGGCCCCAGATGAAGAGGAGTACCCAACTCAACAGCAGAATATACAGAGGGAAGACTTCCCAGTCCTCTATGAGCAGTTTTTCCTAGACGACTGATAATGTTCAGTGCTGCAGCTGCAAGCATGATTTACACCTCCCAGAGGGAATATCTGAATTTACATTTGGTCCTTGACTGAACATAGATTATCACCTACAAATTCTAGCACAAGAGGTTAAAGCCACGGTTGTAGTTTCATGCTGATGCACTGAAGGCTTCGGGTTAATTTCACACAGAACTGGCAAAAGTGAAGGACCTGTGTCTTGCCTTTGTTCCTTAGCATGCCTTATTCAATGTAAGGCAGGTAATTACCAAAAGCCAAGAAATGCATGAGTCAGTTCCTTCACCTAATCCACCCTCTGGAGCATCAGAATGCTTCAGTGAAAATGGGCTTTCATGAACAGATATATTTAAGCCTCTCCAAACACTTAACAGGAAAACTTACATGTTGTTAGTGGGATTGTTACATTAAGCATAAACCACCAGAACATTGACAATATCAGTTCATTAAATCCTTATCCTGTCTGTTATTATTGCAGAAATTCTTGGGACTGGCATGATTTAAGTGAAAAAAAACCAAAAAGATACTTAACAGCAGCAGCCCCCTGTCAGACGGAAAGAATTGCTATCAGATTGATAGGGAAGGCAAATATCATATACCCATGGTTGTCGCTGGGAGAAGGAAAATGCTACTCAGTGGCACACCAGCAGAGGAGATGCACTGCTGTCAAGCATGTCGTGCTCAGGCAAGAGAGAAAATTATTAGACATCATAGGCACGTACTAAAAAACAGATGAAGATATAAATGGTAACCTGGGTTTCAAGAAATCCAGATAAATTCCTTGCCCTGGCTCTACGTCTTGCACGACCCTGGTAGAATGAGTTAGTGTCAGAGATGGTGAAAGTTAAGTAACTAAACTGGATAACACTAAGAATCAGGCCTGGTGTGTTCAGTTCTACCCTCTGGTACACCAGATTGAATTCAGTGTTTTTATCATAGTTACTCCTCACTGACACAGTGGTGTAAGTGAAAAGTGATAAAGGCTCAAGATGATAAAACAATCTGGAAGAAACAAGCAAACTGGCATTAAATATTAAAAGAAGTTTCCAGTTTGGTGATGACACTTAGGCATCACAGAGCAAAACTTGAATTAAACAAGTGGCCTAATTAACTAATTATGAGTTACAATTAAGGTGGTATCTCACAAAACCAGAATAGTATTAAGATGAGCTTTCATTATTACCACAAAGTGATTAACTATAATAGCAATGTTTACTTAAACAAATGCCTGAGGCAAAACAGCAGGCTCTGTTAAATTGCCTCGGCACCTTTCACCTTCCAGCAGGAGTTTTCTGACCTGATATAGATTCTGCTCATACTTACTCATATTTCTGCAGTTTCTTCAAACACATTAATAGTGGAAGTGGTGGGATGAGAATTGTTTGGAGTTGGATCAGAATCTGTTCTGGGTACCAGCAGTACTTTTCTCCTAGCCTTGTTCTGCATCAACAGGCTAATTTCTCTGACTGGTATTAAAAATGGAATTGTTCATACTGCATGTTCATTGAAAAACTGCTACACTGGTACTTTGTGCTGCAGCACACATTATATCCTTATCCTCACTTACAGCTCATCAATTTAAAAGGCAGGGAGTTAATGGGCCAGATCTTGGGCTCTGGCTTATATTGTAAGAAACAAACCTTGATCCGTCCTGTTCACACCTGGCCCTCTTTCAATGGGTCATAGTAATCTAGGAGTAACTCTCTCTTATTCAAGCTGCCGGAGCTAAAAGCATAGTTTAGGATACTCTTCTGAAAGTGATGCCATTTCTCACATCTGTCATTTTTTTTTTTCCCAAACCACACATTGTCAGCCCAAAGTGCCTACAACCTGCCTACACCCTGCACTGCCATGGCTTCTAACACACTGGGGAGACATGCGTCCTGCTTGGCTTTGAGCCCAGACACCCCCAGGCATGCAAATCCTCTTGTGCTTCTCTAAAATTAGACAAGAACTAGGCAGTAACAAGCTAGGAAATGTTATCAGGGCTGACTCTATTACATTACTAGATATAACAAACAATATATGCTTAACAAAATATACAATAGATATAACAAGCACAAAAGTGGCTGACTCTTAGAAGTGACCCTCAATTATTCACAGCTCTTATTCCCCAAACAATCACAATAATTTCTACGATTTGGTCTTTGTTCCTTTGAGTGATCAGCCAGGTTTCAGTGAACATCTCAACTGTTCTACTATTGCAAATAATAGTCAAGTGTTCTTTAAATCTTAATAAGGTTGCTTAAACGTCTGGTAAATTTTTCATCGGCTCTTTTTATACATGGCAATGTTCTGGAAGAGTTGGTGCCAAGATATTAAAATACATAACCTTCATATGCAAGGATGCTGGCTATTAACCAATGCATGAAACTTCAGATTAAAAGGACCTGACTAGACTGAGATGGGCCTAAAACATAGTGAGATAATATAACATTAACTGCAAAAGGTGTTGCTATGGAGGAAAGATGTTTTTTTTTCTTGCTGCTTTTGTTCTTCAATTAAACAGAACTAACCAATGGTCCCCATAAAGAAGGTCTTCCATGTGCATACACCATATGGTCACCATCTGAAGTGACTCCTATGTTCCTTTAGCTATACAGCATGCCTCATTCCATGGGAAAGAAAAGGTATGTATTATAATCACTGAGACCCCTGGAAGTTGCCACCTGCTTTCACTGGGATTCACTGGGACTGCAGAATATGCATAGCATATGAATTTGAGTTTGAGGACACAGAAGGAAGGAAGGAAGGAAGGAAGGAAGGAAGGAAGGAAGGAAGGAAGGAAGGAAGGAAGGAAAGAAGGAAGGAAGGAAGGAAGGAAGGAAGGAAGGAAGGAAGGAAGGAAGGAAGGAAGGAAGGAAGGAAGGAAGGAAGGAAGGAAGGAAGGAAGGAAGGAAGGAAGGAAGGAAGGAAGGAAGGAAGGAAGGAAGGAAGGAAGGAAGGAAGGAAGGAAGGAAGGAAGGAAGGAAGGAAGGAAGGAAGGAAGGAAGGAAGGAAGGAAGGAAGGAAGGAAGGAAGGAAGGAAGGAAGGAAGTTTTAAAAGCAAGAGGGTAAAATATCAGAGCTGCTTCATGAAGAGGTCATAAGCCTCTTCAAGTTTATGTTAAATATACTTGCTCTTTTCCTTGCCTCTCCAAATTGGTCCACTACAATTCTTAGAAATGCACAGGTTTTGTTACTAGTATAACATGACTCAGCCCAAACCCCTTCTGTTCCTTATCTTTTCAGCATTTTTTTTAAGTTCAACAAGGCCTCAGAAAAATTAAGTTCCATGCTTTTGTTCTCATGGCTGGATCAAAAGTCCCATTTGTGTACGGTTTGCAACAGGAAAGTCAAAGGAAGACTTGCCATCAAATTCAGTGACAAAGTTTTGGATCTTAAGCAGTTCAGACAACAGATGGATTTAATTTACAGTGTAATCTTGAGATACATGAGATCAGAACTGATCTTAAGAGCCCACAAACTGGTCTGCAAGATTATTTCATACAACGCTATGGCCACATGCAATTCTTTCTATATTGCTATCAGATTATTCTAATATCACAGTATCACAGTATCACAGTATGTTTGGGATTGGAAGGGACCTCAAAAGATCATCTAGTCCAATCCCCCTGCTGGAGCAGGAATGCCTAAGTGAGGTCGCACAGGAACATGTCCAGGTGGTTTTTGAATGTCTCCAGAGAAGGAGACTCCACAACCTCCCTGGGCAGCCTGTTCCAGTGCTCTGTCACCCTTACTGAGAAGAAGTTTTTTCTCAAATTTAAGCGGAACCTCTTGTGTTCCAGCTTGATCCCATTACCCCTTGTCCTATCGTTGTTTGCCACCGAGAAGAGCCTGGCTCCATCCTCATGGCACTCACCCTTTATATATTTATAAACATTAATGAGGTCCCCCCTTAGTCTCCTCTTCTCCAAACTAATGAGCCCCAGCTCCCTCAGCCTTTCTTCATAAGGGAGATGCTCCACTCCCTTAATCATCTTCGTTGCCCCACGCTGGACCCTCTCCAGCAGTTCCCTGTCCTTCTTGAACTGAGGGGCCCAGAACTGGACACAATATTCCAGATGTGGTCTCACCAGGGCGGAGTAGAGGGGAAGGAGGACCTCTCTCGATCTACTAGCCACCCCCCTTCTAATACACCCCAGGATGCCATTGGCCTTCCTGGCCACAAGGGCACAGTGCTGGCTCATGGTCATCCTGTTGTCCACCAGGACCCCCAGGTCCCTTTCCTCTACACTGCTCTATAATATGTAATTTCCCAACCTATACTGGAACCTGGGGTTGTTCCTGCCCAGATGCAGGACTCTACACTTTCCCTTGTTAAATTTCATTAGGTTATTCCCCGCCCAACTCTCCAGCCTGTCCAGGTCTCGCTGGATGGCAGCACAGCCTTCTGGTGTGTCAGCCACTCCTCCCAGCTTAGTGTCATCAGCAAACTTGCTGATAGTACACTCTTTTCCCTCGTCTAAATCGTTAATGAATATATTGAATACTATTGGCCCCAGTACTGACCCCTGAGGCACTCCACTAGATACTGGCCTCCAACTGGACTCCGCACCATTGACTACCACTCTGGCTTCTCTCCTTAAGCCAGTTTGCAACCCACCTCACTATTCTATTGTCTAGACCACACCTCTTCAACTTAGCTGTGAGGATGCTGTGGGAGACTGTGTCAAAGGCTTTACTGAAGTCAAGGTAGACCACATCCACCGCTCTGCCATCATCCATCCACCTTGTTACATTCTCATAAAAGGCTATGAGGTTGGTCAAGCATGACTTACCCTTGCTAAAGCCATGCTGACTGCCCCTAATAACCCTCTTATCCTTGATATGCCTTGAGATGGCACCAAGGATAAGCTGTTCCATTACTTTCCCAGGGACAGAGGTGAGGCATAATAATTACCCGGGTCCTCCTTCAATATATGTGGCCTCACCAGAAATGTTTTAAATATCTACCCCTCAGCGAGGCTCTAAACCTTTGCTAGAAGAAAGCACCTCAGGAGATTCATCATTGTTGAGGGGTGGGCATTTTGCTATGCACACATGGTATTTTAGCTGAGAACTTAGGTCCTAGTGGTTGTGCAATTTCTTCTCACCAAGAGGCTGGCAGGTGGTGACCCCAGCACACAGCATGCTTTGTGTGACGGAAGCTTTTATCCTCCCAAAAGCATGAAAGGAGCAGGGTGCGTAAAGGAGTTATTAGCTGGCTGGAGCAAGAAGTGAGAACTTCTATTCATCCCAAGACAGAGGAAGAAGATGAAAAGAGTTGCTTCCCTCAAGTACGTTTCCAGGCTGGGGAACCAAGACATCAGAGCTGGGAGATCAGACCTGCCACGCTGCTATAATGGACCTTCCACTCCAGCATCAGGATTTCTCCTTGCAGTGCTCCATGATGGCAGTCATAGCCAAACTGTTTAATTATATCAGCTGTCCAAATTCCATACATATTTTTCATACAGTAAGGTATCAGTGTGTTTTGTGCCAAAATTAGAACATTTCCATGACCTTCTCTCAGCAATTTGGGCTGTTTATGGCAAGAATAGACCACTGTCGCTCAGTGTGCAATTACCAACTGTGTAGAGTATTCAAGATGAGACATTAACAAACATATCATAAAACACCGTTTCAGAGGTTTGTTTTTTTTAACCTATGCCTCTGCTAATACAAAAGAATAACTTAATTGCATGTTTTCAAGGCATGGCTGGACCATTTCAGTGACTTATTTATTTTGTTTCCTAGAAACATAGATCTTTAACCTGATCAGTAAGGTAAATTATTGCTGCATTTCCCTAGATTAATTAATTGCTTCCATTCTAATTAACTTAACATTTGTGTACATTGAATTGCATTCTCACCTGCCTGTCTAGTCTCATAAATTATTCTTTTTTTATTGCACTGCTTTTCATAATTCAAACCCATGAGCAAAGTCCTTCTTTCACAGTAATTCTTCTTCAGTTTAAAGATTAACACATAGTCTGGCTGCTGAGTTTTTTGTTTCCCAAAGAGAACAATCACTGCCCACAACAGTTACACTTCCTATAGCATTTTCCTTACATGGATATTAATGAGGAGCAAAAAAATCGTGTGTATAAGCATAATAAGGAAATATAAAATAATCACAGAATTCTGGGTTAGATAACATCAACCTTAAGTCATTTTCTTGGGCCTCAAGGTAGCAGAATATTAAATATCACAACCCTGACAAACATAATGATCCGAAGACTTTCTAGGGCTCCAGAGTGATCCCTGATGCCCACTTAGCTGATATGATGATGGCCTGATTTTCAGAGGTGCTGACTATATTCAGTTTCCATTGACTTTAGCCACAGATGTGCATGCTCAGCACTTCTAACATATCAGATTTCTGAAACCTAGTTCTGTTTTTTTCTTTTTTCTTTTTTCTTTTTCTTTTTTATTTTTTCTAAAGCTCTTCCTGGACGTGACTAATTCAATTTTAAAGTAATTAGAGTTTCATGTATGTACAAGCCACCAGCGGCCTTACCAAATCTTTGCATTTCACAGATATGCATATAATAATAATGAATTTCATATTTGAAAGATTATTATTAGAAGAAACATTATCCTGAGAATAACTTCTGAAGATTATTAAACTCTTCCTGGGAAAATTAATTAGCTCCAACACAAACCCCTAAAATCAAAGATATTTTTACCATCAATCTCACTGAAAGTACATTCAACTCTCTAGGCATTGATCCAAATACAACTAAGTCAATAAGAATCCTTCAATTGACTATCCGTTAGGCATTAAGACGAAGACACGCAAAGTATTCAAAAGAGAATAATAAATTCATTTATCTTAAGACTCTGCAATTTTTTTCTCTGGTATGCTCAAACACAAAAGTCTGATCCTCACCCAAGTTTTACTATTTCTGTTCACTTGAGAGAAGGTCATTATACTTGGATAAATGAAAATTATCCATATATGATGTATAAACACAATAGAATCTAACAGAGTCAGCTATTAAATGCCTGGTGTAGAAGAATATGTAACATATGTAACGAGGGACAGAGGGAAGGAAGCAGGAAATAACAGTCCCTTTAAGTTTGCTAAAAGTTCCAAAAAATTAGTAGGAAGAAAGTTGAAAGAAGACTTTTGCAGAATTTTCCATTAACTTAAAGCTGAAAATCAAAACCATTGGACGTCATTATTATGGTTTACACAAAAGTCAACATTTCTTTTGGGGATATTAAATATTACCCTAGTTTATAAAAATTAAGTATATCATATCACATCACATAATATATCATATCACTCAGTAAATAGCTTAGAAAATCAAGAAGCAGTAACTTCCTTTTAAACTAAGAATTTTTGAACCAAAGCTGACAAAAACTCACGAAAGCTTCGCTTAATTTTTATCCACATTTTCCTCATGGAAAAACTTGCAAATGAAAATTGCCTTTCCTACAACATATATTTTAATAGATGTAGTACATAAATAGCTAGGACAAAGAGCACAAACTGAATTTATTCGTGATCCAAACGCCAATTTTTTTAAGACATACAATATTTCCTCTCCTAGGACTGTTCATGTCAGTCATTAATTGTAACGTTGAAGGCTTCACAAAGGCATTTTGAAAATCTAAGTACAATACTGATCAATCTATCATGCCAGTAATGCTGCATCTTCAGAGTATTTTAGGTTGTGTTATACTTTGCATATATTGATATTATCTGTCTTTAATCATACTATATTTTTTCAGGTGACATGTTACTATATATTTTAAAATAGTTTTCCATACTTTCCCATCACAGTATTAATCTTCTTGGTTTACATTTTGCCTATAATATTTTTTCCTAATAAAACTGAAGAGAATGAAGTAAAAAATATCTACCATAATATACTCTGAATTTAATTTCTTTTTATTTTTGTATGTTTACTATATACTAGGTAAGATAGTCACTCTTCTCTTGCTGGAATTACGGGGTGTTTTTCTCCACCTTCCCTCAGAAAAGGGTTAGGACAATGTTCAAAATGCTGCCACATCTGTTTTATTCCTTATTTTAAATGTTAGGATGTTTGTTATCAGAATGATCTCCACCTGCTTCAGCAGATCCATTACATATGTAACTGAGCTTAATTAATAATTCCTAGTACTGCTTGAGATAGTAGAAGTAAACCCAGTTTAGCTTAAGTAGCTCATGCACTGTAGGCTGGATGTCTTTTCTGGAAGGACTAATCTGTAAGATATGAAATGGTCTTGCTGGCTTTATCCCCCATACAGACTTCTTCTCAGTTTCAAAATCAGCTGTAACCATAAAAACACCACATTGTTTTTGTGCTCCCAAAATACTATGATTTTAAAACAAATGACACAAAGAAGGAAGACACAGAAACTTCTGACACTTTTCATCAGGCACACGAAAGGTTACGTTTTGGCATAGAGTTTTTCATTTTAACCATGAAAGACAAAAACGTGGCATAATTAATACTTAAAGTAATGTTTAAAAGTGCTTGAAGTCTATTGATGGAAATCCATCCTTCTTGTCTTCATTAGCAGAGCAAATACTACTTGTGCTATGTGGCAGAATGGCAGTTTTCTATGCTACCAGCATTGCCAGAAAGAGCAATTTTAACTGGATTTCTTAGCCCTTCAAGGCAATATCTTTGTCTAACTCCACTTTGTTCCTCACCAAAGAAAAGCTGGAAACTCAAGGCTGCATGAGCACAGTGCTTGTGAAAGATGATGACGATGATGATGGAAATATATATATATATATATAGCTACTTTTTTCTCCAATTACTTGGGAGAAGAGGGTGGAAAGCAAAGAAGAGCAGAGATAGGAACAGGAATCACTGACAGAATTACCTAAAGGCTTCAGAAGTCAATGAAAAAGCCAAGCACAGAAGTGCACATGTTGATTAACTGAACATTGTGTGAATAAGCTGATGCCTTTTTCTGTTTGGCATGCAGATGGATGTGGACTATTCCAAGAAGAAGGAAAAAAAAAAAGGAGTATTGAATAGCAATTTTCAAAGCTAACTGTCCTTCTTTTAGCTGTCAGGACAAGGAAGTGGCAACAGAATTTTAGGCATGGTACCTATTTCCTCTTGAACTACATCTCCCAGCAGAGACTGCACAGGAAACCACTTCCATCACAAAAGTCAAGCAATAGATATGAAAACTAATTGCTGCATCTCTGGATGACTAAATCATAGTATTAATAACATTCCTTTCTTGAAGCACAGGGATGAATATGTATCATGCACACAACCAGTCCTTTATATCTACACTGCTACAGTTTATAATAATCTGCCTAGAAATTTAAAGTATTTTCACTCGAACCGTTAAGCATCTGGTAGCAATGCAGATTACACATTTTTCAAAATGTTTCTCATATTAACAATGGTTATTTGAGGACATTAAATGATTACTTTAAATAAATGTGTTCCTAACCTAACACTAAAGCTGTGATTCAGTTGATCAAGTAGCAATTTTCCAAATCAGAATTTGTTATGAGCTTGATTTCATTATTAGGTTTACATCGTCTTTAAGTAAACAGAACAATAAAGAGGGCAAGCACACACTGAAGTACCATAATCAAACTTGTAATTTCCTCTTCCATTCCTAGAATGAACTAGGTTAAGAGCAAGCTACCTCATACCTCTGTTCTGAAACATCCCAAACACACACTCTCCCCGACATGCTAGTGAGGACTACGATTTAATATTTTAATTCAAAGCAACAGTTGTATGCAGAATTTTTTTTGCACCCATTCTGCTCAAAATCCACTTAGAACTTATGTTTACACATCTGTCCAAAATTTCATGAGTGAGAACTATCAGAGTGATTGTGACCTTCTGGGTAAAATGGTAGCTCAGTAACAAAATAACCTATTTCTACCACAGTATAAAACTGAATCCCAGCATAATTAAATTACGATTATATCATTATATCCTTGTTATAACGTTATAGTTGATGTAACACTGGGAAGTTATCCATGCATAGTGCATCTCAATGTACACAGGCATTTAGTGCTCATGCATATCCAACAGGTAAGTGGGTGCATGCAAAAGAACATGCAGAGTTAGACTCTTCCCTCCTTCCAGTTTTTCTTCCTTCTACTATTCACAGCTTGTGCTTGTTTCTGGTTATTTACTAAAAAAGACGTTCTTAGTGGTATCTCAACTTCGGTGCAAGATGGAACTTTTGAATGACATAACCTTCCTCCTACTTTATTACATCTAGTTTAATACAGTAGCTGCCAATATTGAAAAACTTCAATACACTAAACTGTTTTTCAAATATAACATATACACAAGCCTCTGTTTCTATGTTCTTCTTCATTTTTATAACTGTGATGTTTCACAACATCTTGCTGAGCTACAATAGATCTCAGGTAAAATTCTCAGAAAGTGCCTACAGTTCCACTGACTTTAATAAGATATATGTTCTTTGGTACTATGAGTGCTTTTGAAAATACTGGCTTTCAACTTTCTTTTGAATACTATCCTTATTTGAAATAGATTCCAGGAAATTATATCACTGCAGTTTTCCAAGCATTATCTAACACTGAAGATCCTTAAAAAAAAATCCTTGCAGATGTCTTAGGATTTCAGGTCAACTGCTTAGTGTCTCCACTCTAGAGAGAGAATAAAGAGAAGCAGTGCTCAGAAGGTCAGACCTCATTGCAGTGAAATTGCAGTTATCACAGGTTTTGCTCTGAGGCAGAGCAAGCTTCAGGGAGGTTCCCGAATTCTCTTGCAAGGGCAATAGGAGGAGGCCAGGATCACCTCACAGACCACAGTGATAACAGATCTTTTGCTGCTTCACATAAATTTCAAAAGACCAGTAAAGTATAATTTATTATTTTCCCCATTTCTACAAAGTCAGTTGTGTTTCTGACCACAGAAAACTCTCAATTATTATTTTATTTTCACCATCTGTTGCTACAACACAGGTATAAGAAATCTATTTGTATAAAAAAAACCACCAAAACTAAAAAAAAAAAAAAAAAAAAAAAAAAACCCACACAAAAAAAACACACAAAAAAAAAAAAAAAACAACAAACAAAAACCCAACCAAACCAAAAAACACGAACAGGCAATATTTTTTCATCTCCAACTCATAATTAGTGAACCAAATGTTCATTTTAAAATTGAAAAATCAAGGCTAGACAGCAAACTGCACAAATATTATGTTTTTTATAGACTTTAGGTATAGTAAAACTACAAAAATACCCCAGCCCTTAATATGCTAATGAAAAAGAACACACTGTAAGAACAAAGTAACTGATGACCACAGTTAGTAGACCTGGTCTCAGATTGCAAAGAAACAGACAAATGATGACTAGGCATCTTATGTTAGATGTGGCTTTGGAAAGAAAATTTTTAAGTTATCTTCAGCAACACAATACTTGCCTTGAAAAATGTCAGTTCTCAGCTTTTCTGGCACCTGGGAGAAGTTGCTTTGCTCACATTTTTAAATTAAGATTGTATAATACCAGCCAGCCATTTTGTCTATGTTTCTCAGTGTAAGAGAAGGGTATAGACAACCCCTGGATTTGATTTAAGGCTGCCTTTATTTATTTACTCAAGCCAGAAAATAAAAAAAAAATCACCTTGGTTCTTTACAGAAATAAGGAGCCTAGGAAGACTGAATACCGTAATTCCCTCTAATTTTGAAAATTATCACTGCTGAATGTTTTCTGAGGGTAAAAGTGTAATTGGTTACAGATCAATAAGTAATTTCATTCAAAAGGAACTCTTCCGTTCCTGAAAGTAGAGAGGTTCTTAAATCAAAATCAAACTAATACATTAGCAAAGTTGAGACTAATCTAAACAACAAAATTTTATACTACTCTAGTTATGTTTATCCAAACCAATCATTTATTTATGTTGCCATGAAAATATGCATTCAATTTTCATTGCTAGTTATTTGCTTTAAGGCAGCTGAAATTACTTTTTTAGACTTCCTTGCTTGACGATCTTACTTTCTGCTTAAGGTTTATCATCACAAAGGAATGGCAAAATCAGAGGATAAATTCTAGTATTAACAATAAGCACAGTCAATTGTGATACACTGTAATTCCCCCAGCAGATTCCAGATTAAATCTTCCAGGATTAATGTGCCTTCCTCTGACATTGCTAAAGCCTATTTTATGTAATTAGATTGCAATAAACTGCTGTATCTGTACAGGTATCACAGTATGATTTTTAGTGGAAAAGCCATATAAAGTAGCACTGTATAAAGTAAAAGGCATTTTGAGAATATCTGAGACTTTGTACAGTATTGTATGCTATAAGCCATTATAATTTAGTTCACTATTGACCCTAAAAGGTTCATTAACAAACTGCTGTATTTACATTAAAATAAATAGAAAATCACAAATGTAAGAACAATCAAGACAAGAAGAAATATCATGCATTTGTTAATAATACTTACAATATGCAGCTCTAAATAATCTCCAAGCCCAGTAGAACTGTCCACTCGTACCAACACAGCTTCTTTTTGAACAGTACTAAACCCTATTGCCAGTCTGTCTGCGCGAGTGCTTGGCCGATCATTAGGAGGCCACGTGTAAGTGATTTGTCCACCACCTTTGCTAAAGATATATGTTGTTCCCGCTGTAAAACAGAAATAAAGGTAATTAGCTCACTTGCACCAATGCAGACCCATACAGAAATCATATGGTCTACAAAAAATAAAAAATGTTCTCATACAGCAAATGAATTCATAGAACCAAACAAGACTGTATTTTAACATGAAGCAGTCTTTATCTCTAAAAATTTTGCAGCATGTGAAATATTAGTGCTTTTTATATAGTGCAATCAACATAGAATATAACATAATTGCTTATGCCGTGACTTAAAATACCATAGCTCTGATTCAGAAATGCATATGTATTCAAGAGAGTTCTTAAGCATATGCCTGAAAAACATGTTTCTGTGATGTGCAGAACAGGGATGAGTTGAACCAAATGCTTTCCCGAACTGGGCCTATGTGGAGAAGAAATCAAGTAATTCTAGTTCTCTCATGACTGATAAAAAAATGCAGCTCCTTATTTACATAACGAAAACGATATGCACTATGTGATATGCCATCGTGCCCGGTGCAGCAAGACATCAACAAATACATTCAGATAAGACTTCTACAGATCTGAAGTTTATCATCTTGTGACAGATGGAGATAACAAATGGAAACATACTTGTCATGTCAGGACAAAAAGATGTCAGTCTACCATCTAAGTAAGCAATGGTTTATTTGCATAATGCCCAATGTATAACTTGGAAGAGTAGAAATCTTTGCACATTATCTCCAGCGTGCACTTACAAAATCTATAATCTGTTTTAAACTAGTGTTGTAATCTGAAACCACTTAGCACTTAGATGCTTAACTTCATCACCAGCATATTTCCTCTGAACTAAAATAGAAACATATCCGGACATTTTCCATTTAAAACTTGTATTCTAACAACAGCATGTAGCAGGCAAATTGTGCACTTGATCTTTCATTTGTAAAGCCACTACAAGCTGTCCATTTTTTTTTCTATGAAGATAGGTCAAAGTTTAAGGAGATGTGTCAGCACATTGTAAATACAGACATCTAGTTTTACTAGCCATTCTAAGTTGGCTCATTGTGTGGCTACTCTCAATTTTATTAAATGGAATTCATCTTATTCCACCTAATACTTGCACCACATACTTCCAATGCCTACATAAGGAGATAGTGCATAACAACATACTTGTAATTTTCTTTCTTTCAAGATTGACTATATATGCCGTAAGCATACAAAACAATCTAAAATCTCTTGAACATATAGACTTTTAAAGATGAAAACAAGGACTGTGTAGTTACACCACTCCCTCAACTTCCAGTTGTCTCTAAATACTGATGAGTGAGACTGCTTTGTGTCAGTCTCAAAGCAAAAAGGTCACCCAGTCTTTTTGAAAATATATCCTATATTTTTTTCTAATATCACTTTTTCTTGATGGAATTACATACCTGCTCATTAGATTTTTTGCAGTGCCAGAATTTGGAACATTTTATGCACTGTGCATAGCACTTAAAAAACTGTAAATCTCCTTTTATATCAACACACTTGCAGGATTGCACTGTGCTTCAAATAGATCTCTTGGCTTTTCTCTTCATGGCAAAATACCAAACTGCATGTGTTTTAGGAAAACTTGTCAACTCTCTTTAGCTAAGACGAACACAATAACAGATCTGATCTCTAAGGTTTCAGTTACACTCCAAGTGAAATCAGGGTTTATCATCACTGTAAAGAGTTGTGCAAGAGTACTGAAGAAAGTGGCCATGAATTAAGAAGTCTGGTAATGGACACGGGAAAATGGTGTCTGGTTTAGGAATGTATGTGATAAAAACCTAATCTCCTGCTCTTCAACCCTTGCTTTCCTCATATGTGGTGCTCTGAAATACACAATAATCTGTTGCATGCATGCATCAGTAATGATGGTCAAATCTCCAGTTCTAGTATATCCCAAGACAAAGATACATGAGACAGGTAATATGGTCCCCAAGTTCTCTTTGCTCCTGATGTTGACTTCAAATCTTGAGCCAATTGAGGAGTGACAGAGTTTGGACCTTCATACACTATGTGTCACATTGGTGTCTGTAGTGAAAGGATTTATTCTGTTTTCATGAAAAACTGAGGGCTTGATCCAGAGCCCATTAAAAACAGTGACAGCCTTTCTGTTGACTTCATAAAATATTGTGTCAGATCCCAAATGAGGTTCTTATAAGTAACAAAAATGAGAAGGCTAAGAAAAAACAACTCCTTACACCTCAGTGTCACAAATGAAACTGTTAGAATAGTACATAAGATTTAATTGACAGTGCACAATTATCCTTTTCTTGGTTGTAACAGATGTGTTTACCCAATATAGAAGACAAAGAAAATGCCTGCCAAGCGATAGTGGAGTCATACTGAATACAATGACCCAGAAGTAAGTCTCCAGATCTGAACAATGAGAGACTCTGTTGTTCTTATTCAGAGGGAATCTTTGTCACAGTTTTTTGCTAAATACTGCCGTTCAAATAAACCTATGAAGAGCAAAACATTCCATACTTCCGCCACATTGAAGGTCAATGTCAGTTGGGATGGATAAATCTATCTGTAAATCTTAAAACTACGTAGAATCAACATCAAAGTTGATAAAAACTTGTATTTTATCCATGATAACACATGGTTTATAGTTCTTCTATGGCAAAGCTTTCCCATTTTTATAACTGTCCATTTTGTAGCTCTGCATGTCTGGTAACAAGCTAATTAATCCATCCTGACTAATACAGTTTTGCCTCTGTCTAAGCTGTGCAGGGAGTCACGTTCTGTATTAATTATGAAAAAAATGGGTCGGAAGCCATTTGAGACTAGGTCCTCTAGTGTTTATATTTCAAGAAAGACAAATATAATAATGTAAAATTTATTACTCTGGTATTGATCTTAGCTTACAATCTGACCTCCCATTAACTATTAAAAGCTAGAAACTGAGCAGTTGTTCGAAACCACCCTGCATACTATCAGTTTTGGATCTCTTAAGAAACAACAGATGAAGCCTAATTCTTTGCTCCATAAAGGCTTTTGTGCTCTCTGACAAACCTTATAATGTCCCTGCTGCTCTTTCAGAACATTGGCAGTAAAAACCAGGCATCTTTCTTTTAGCTTATGGCATTGTGTTGTTTGGGGTTTATCATCTCAAGAGAATTGAAAGCAGCAGAATTAGAATGTCAAGAATAGCAGTGCCATCAGCACTGTACTTGTAAGTAGGCAAGTTTGTAACATGCCAGTTATACCTCTCAGCCACAGAATTTACTGCATCATTCTTTATGCATCCATGCATCTACACAATGTTTAAGAAAAATGTCCATACAGCTCTTTGAAATCTTAACCATGAAAGCATGGTTCCTATTGTAACAAACTGCCAGTGGTCAAGATACAGTAATGTTTTTTAATGGCCTGGGTCTCTCAAGTCCTATTTGTTAGCAAAATTCATCTTTATGAAATAGTGCATTCATTTCAGCACAGCCTGGCTGCAACTCAAGGACATCTGCTTCCCTATACAGTATTAAGCAGATAAATATTTTGTTTAGTACCCATTTACTGTATCTATTACTGCATATGACTGCAAAGCTTTTCAATATTTGTTGCTCTGAAGCCTCATCTGATGTAGTTTGATAGTTTGCTCAAATCAACAACAAATCAACAGCTCTCTACCCTCCTCATGTACATCCCAATTTTGTGTTTAAGGTATATTGCACTGAAGGGTAATGTACATAATTCCACTTTTCCCATATAATGTCAGTAACTTAATGTTTATTTTCAACATTCACATCAGGTTTCAGATCCTGATTAAGTGAAAGCAATGCTTCGATTGAGCTCTGGATCCCAATGAACTATGATTCCATCACATTCTGTAGCTGGAAAACTAAAGACTGGAGTCTGTAGATTTCAATAATGAAACTATAAGCTGACTTTTCATTAACAGTAAAGTAATTTTTAACTATTATAAAAATATGAAGGGTAAGAATTGCTGGTTATAACAAGAAATTATCCAATAATGTCATTTTCTTCTTTTTGTGTGTTATCAGTACTTTACTTCATTCCGGGCTAGAATGTGAACCTTCTTATTCCCACTGATAAGTAATTACTTGCATTGATAAACCTGCTGAATCCATTGAGACTATTTGTACAAGCTGCTATTAATTACCAAGAGTGAAGAATTAACAATATGGAGATATACATATATATATATATATATATATACACACACATTTGCACAAATATCTACATGATGGCATTAATCACACCTGCTGTATACAGGGGAGCATATAAATCTCCAGTAATAGTTCTTTTTATGTTTTCATTTATGTATTTTCATCCTGCCCAATCTTAAATTCCAGAAAATACATTTGTTAGAAGAATGCAGGTCAGCTGTCATCCATCAAGTTTCTTGGAAGGCATAGAGGACTGCTTCCTCATACAAATGTGAGATGTGCCAACCAGGAACGAGGCACTGCTGGACTTGCCATTCACAAACCAAGAAAACTAGGTTTGGAATACCTTGTTTAGTGATAGCCTTGGCTGCAGCGATCACAATTTTGCCTTGAGATACTCCTTGAGAACTACAAAAGCATTGCTAGGACATGCACAAATGCAGTTAGAAAAGTAAAATCTCAGATCAAATTGAAATTGGCCAGAGATCTCAAAAACTACACGGAAGGGTTCTTCACATAGTTTAACAACAAGAAGAAACAGAAGGAAAATACTGCCCCACTGTCAAACAGCAGAGATGAATTAGTCACCAACAACACCAAAAAGGCAGAAATTCTCAATGCTATCTTCACCTATGTTTCACCAGCACTGTTGGGTGCCAGGCCTTGGGAACAGAAATCCAGGTTGAAGGTAACACAGACCTACCATCTGTGAAGGAAGAGTTGGTATGGGAACTATTACAGGAACCTGATCCCCACGAACTGATGGGTCCTGATAATATCCCCCTGAGAGTGTTAAGAGAGCTGGCTGATGTTTTTGTGAGGCCACTGCTCATCATCTCTGAGAAGACACGGAGATCAGGAGACACCTCTGAGGACTGGAAGAAGGCTAATGTCACCCCCATGTACAAGAAGGGCTTAATGGAGGAAATTATAAGCACATCAGTCTGACTTGAGTCCCTGGGAAAGTTATGGAACAAATCCTCCTGAGGGCTATTACAAGCCAAATGAAGGATGTGTTTGGGAAAAGACAGCACAGATACACCAGGGGCAAGTTGTGCTTGACAAACCTGATCACCTTCTACAATCAAGTAATCTGCTCAGTTGATGTAGGCCAAACAGTGGACATTGTCTACCTGGATTTCTCCAAGGCTTTCAGTATGGTTTCCCACTGCCTCCTGACAAGTGGTCTCTGTGGTAGGGGTGGAACTGGCTGACAGGCCGCACCAAGAAGTTGGTGGCAAATGGCTCCTTTATAAACTGGTAACCTGTCACAACTGAGGTCCCCCACGGATCAACATAGGGCCCAACGCTGTTTTTAATATATTCATAAGTGATCTGGATGACGGGATCAAGTCTATCCTGAAGAAGTTTGCTGATAACACCAAACTGAGTGAGGAAGTGAACACTTCAGAAGGGACAACCACCCAGGAAGAAGATCTGTATAAGCTGGGAGAGTGGGCTAACAAGAACCTTATGAAGTTCAAAAAGGTTAAGCATAAGGGCTTGCACCTGGGGAAATACAACCCAGGAGTGCAGCACAGGCTTGGATTTACCTGGCTGGGGAGAAGCTCAGTAGAAAGGGACCTGGGGGTCCTGGTGGACAACAAAGCTCAGTAAGAGTGACCAATGTGCTGCCGTGGTACAGAAACCCAACAGAATGCTGGGCTGCATCAACAAACGCATCACCAGCAGAGACAAAGAAGTCATTATCCCATTCAGCACTTACCAGGCCACACCTGGAATATTGTGTTCAGTTTTTGTCTCGGCTATACAAAAATGATGTGGGCAGGCTGGAGAGGGTCCAGAGAAGAGCCACAAAGATGATCAAAGGACTGGGAAGCTGCCATAAGAGGAGAGGCTGAGAGAACTGGGCTTGTTTAGCCTTGAGAAAAGAAGGTTTAGAGGACACCTCATCACCATTTTACAGTATTTAAAGGGTGGCTACAAAGAAGATGTAGACTCACTTTTTACAAGGAGTCATATGGAAAAGATGAAGGGTAATGGGTACAAGTTACTCCTGGGAAGATTCCAATGGGATACAAGAGGGAAATTTTTCACAATGAGAACAAGCACTCATTGCAATAATCTCCCCAGGGAAGTGGTGGATTACCCAACATGGGACAATTTTAAATTTCAGTGGGACAGGGTGCTGCGCCATCTTGTCTAGACCTTGCTTTTGCCAAGAAGGGTTAGACCAGATGATCCTTGAGGTCCCTTCCAACCTGATATTCTATGATTCTATGAAAAGTACACAAAATTTCCATATATAGATTTGTACAGATTTTCTAAGGTAAGAAAATAAAGGAATGCTTCAAGTCTGAGACAATATCTGCCAGGAGAGAGAGGGAAGTGTTTAAAAAAAAATCACTTTGGTGGATTAAAAAACAATTCTTCCATGACTTTCTTCTCAGAGTGCGATGTGTTATTAATTATTTACACAGGACAGAGAACATATGCCATGAGAGTTGAGGTGAGAAGGGAATACCCATTAGGGTTAACCATGGGAAGAAGATGGAAAGAGCTTCTGGAAGAAGTATTTCAAACTAAAGATCAGATTCAATTGAATACTTCCTGAAGGTATTCTGGTACACTCTCTCCCACTAATCCAGGCAGGACCCTGAATATGGATTGTAGCTTCTTTGCTGCAACAATGATATCAAGCTTCTCTAAGTACAATCCATTTAACAGCAAAAGAGGCATATTGGATGGGGAAGAAGATTTTCAAAGTTATCATTGCCTGTAGCTCTCCAAAAAGCTTGAGCCATAGTGGTAAGAACGGAGAAATGTCTAATTTTCTGGCCAGGATACTCTTAGACTTGTGAATAATAGGGTCTAGGAATGTATTTATGAATTTCCTTGGACAACACTCAGCTTAGCAAAGCTTTAAGGGTCATAGTTTTCCTGGAAATTGAGCACCACTCAAAATAATTTCTACTTAGGTCCTTAAAGCAATCTGACTGAGTGCTTGAACTATGACTGACACTTGCAGTCTTTTCATGCTGGTACATTTGTCAAATGTTAGATCACAAACTACATAGCATAATTCCTTATTAATTCTATTACTTCATTCATTGATCTTCCATTATACCAGAATAACTAAGAAGAATCACTGACCAAACCAGCATTGACAAAGACCATTGCTGGGTTTTGTTATTAATTTATTCATCAATTATATCATCTTGCCACTTCAGATAAAGATGCTGATGAAAATAAAGAACAGAAAATGCCTACCTGCCTACTGTCAGCCTTCTGCAGCACCCACCTTTCACTATGCTACAGCTAAGCTCTAAAATTCAGTTTTTCTGTAAGAGAGACTGAAGCCACATCACATTTACAGTGGCTGCTGCTAGCTGATTCTCCAAACTTCCAACACTGTCTTGGATACTACTGAGGCATCTGCTCTCTCTGCATAGGTTAATACTGTGTTGATTGTAATCTAGAACTGGACCAGGTTTCGTATCATGGCACATGTATTAAAAGTTAAGGTCAAGAAGCTAGTTTCAACCACACAATAACTAGATGAATATGACCTCAACCAGCTCAATCATCAGCTGAAGCAATTCATTGAAACGAGCCAACAAAACAGTATCCCCAGGATATAAAACATGCTGAAACAGAAGAGCCTTCACCTCATTGCTGTTGTCTACTGCCTCTTCCAGTTTATCTATCAACCAGTCAACACCAGTACTAAACACGTAGAGATAAGACACAGCCTTCTACATTCCTTGACAAACAGAAACCACATTACATAGCTGCTATTCATGCAAGCACAACTTCACACTGTATTATAGAACTTTTCTTCCCAAACTACTAAAGAGACCCTGATTTGCTTTGTCAGAGCCTAGAAGGCTCTTCATCACACTACATCCAAGTTTTCACAGCGATCTGTAAAACAATGCTGTTCATGGTTTTTTATATTCAGCTATCCCCAAGAGCTGTCTCCAGGTAAAGGTCTAGATGATAATAGAACAACACAGTCTCAAGTCAAGCTGAGCACAGAAGCTAAGCTTTTTCCTCAGACCACAGGAGTTGCTATATGTAGCTTAATCAGCTCAGCACCATGCTTGCCTTCCAAACACAAACGTATGCGTGCACACAAAACAAAACAAACCAACCAACCAAGCAAAAAAACCCAAGCAAACAGCAAGAACAAAATAACAACTAGAAAACTACTCCTTTCTTACTCTTTCTTTCCTTCAGTCTTTGGCAATGGTATTTGGAGAGTACCATGGCCTGATAAATGCTTTGTAGGTGGCAAAACAGCTTTCTCACCTGTTTAAAATGATCCCTATGGTCTTCCCAAAAATGGACTTTCTGGCAACAGGCTCTTAATAAAGTGTGGGAAAAATACTCCATTCCAGTTTGAATTGCCCTTGTAAATTTAATTCCCCAGTTTCAAATGTGAAGTCTTATTTTCAAAATGTTTTCTGTGGAACATAACCTTAGAAACTGGACAACATATCCCCTGCCCTTGCTCATCCTCCAGTTTCAATTTAATAGTCAAGTTCAGACAAATTTAAGAGAGGGACAGGCAGAAATTTCAAACAAAATTTACTCTTAGCAGTTTAATGAAAATCAGTTTCTTTGTAAAAGAGAAACAGGTAGAGCTCAACCACTATACTTTTTGCTTGGTGATAGCCTGTAGGGCACTTGGTGGTTGCGTATTGGTGGGCCAGTCAATATACTCTGGTGCTACACAAGCCGGATAGTGCTGCCACACATATGAAGTGTCATCAGGAGCTCTTGAGGAAAAAGGAACAGAAGCTATTGGATTTTTACAGTAAGAGAGAATAACATTTGGGAAACAAGGCATGGTCAGGATTCATTATTTTTGCTGCTTTTGGGACAAAATACTCATATTTTGATCCAAAAGATACCTAGCTCTGTTGATTTCAATAGGGTCATTAAGGAACAAACAACTAAAACTTGTGAGTAATAAAGGCTCAATGGATGTGTATGCTTGTAAAGGACAAGTCTTACGCAGCTTAGCATCAGTACTACAAGTTAGCATCAATCTTACTATCATAAATTACATAGATGGTTAAAATAAAAGTTTCAAGGAATTTAAAGGATTTCCAACTGAAGTGATTCTAATATCTTCATTCAAATCAAGTAGCATCTTATATCTCAAATGACCCCATTGATTAGATTAGATCACTTAACTGGTGTAAAGTGCTACTTGGTTTGAGTAGGCACATCAAACTAAGAGCTTTCAATTTCGCTTAAAATGAATATAATTTTGAGAAGGGCCTTAGCTGAGCAAGAGTTAGCTGAAAGGACTCCTAAGAGAATGCAAAAATTAGACTATATGTTCATCTGACTTATTAACAAAACCTGATTTACTGAAAGCCAATAGACTTCATAGTAGTTAGGCACTGATTCTGTAAAATTATTTTGATTTGAAACATTCACAGTAGAAAAGTTCTGGGGTTTGCTGATCTCATTAGCATGTTCATTTATACAAAAATGATGATTTATTTTATGAAAGAGTATGGTCTTTCTAATGCAAATCTGACACAGGCTGGTAAAAGAAAATCATTGTTCTTCTCCAGAATCTCTCAGTTTAAAAATTTTACTGGGTGTCTATTACCTCTCACTTTTCCAGTGTGGATGGCAGTTCAAAATGAATTTAGAATATTTCTGTATGAAATACAAGCCAAGTAATTCCCCATTATTGCCTTCTACCTTTATGTAATGTAGATGGTTAGAAAATGATATATTTCTGAAATCAAAGCCTGCTTTAAATGTCATATTGCAGTCAACATGAAACATTTTAATCCATTATAACTCTATTAAAGGTAACCAGGATACAACATGTCTGCTCTTGAAAGCTTTCCAAAAAGTCAGATGGAAATTAAAAGTCAAATGTTTATAAGTAAGGGAAGTTTTTATTCCTCCTACAACCTTGTAAACATATAGTTAAAGATAAATGCCTTGAACAGTGTCTAGAGAAGTGAAAGTTGCATTGTTGGGAAACAAGTATGAGAAGGCAATGAAATGAAAAATATTTCCGGACAGACAGAATGTAAAAGCATCATCAGGCTGATATTAGTAAACTCAAGTACTCTTGAAGACAATAGGACTATTCACACCCCTTACCTTAGGAAATGTCAAGGCCCTATACTTCAATTTAACTACTGTTACACTAAATTCCATTAAAATAAATGGGCTGTAGATGCAATGATTTGATTCTTATGGCTTATTAATTGTGCCAACATCCAAAATTAATGCAGTTAAGGGGCTGGTTAGCTGAAGAGATTTGTAACAGGATGCAGAAACTAGGACATTAGCTGAAATACTATGCAGGTCGATAGAGACCAAATGTTGTTACCATCTGTTGGTGGCCTATGTGAGATCATTCAGTGGTTCCAGTCCAGAGACCTTACAAACTCAGTGGATACCTGGCAAAAGTTAGAAATTCCATAAGCCAAGTAGCTTGAGCTGTTAAGAGTTTCCAAGCTTGCTGACTCAACTGGGAGTCCTGTAAGTTGAAGACAAACTGCTTATGCACCAGGATCTGAACATCTCCCACAAAAGCAGCTCTATACAGATGTGCATATAGGCCAAAAAACAATAGGAGAAAACCCAAAATTAAATTTTCTCTGTATAAGTTCATCAAAAGACAATGTACTTTTCAAATAAATAATCTGATAATTTTTAAGTCATTACTTCATGCAAAACAGAGTGCCTGAAGTTATATTTTTATTCAAGCACCTACAGCAGTATCCTGATGCTCAGAAGTGCTGCAGCATTTCTAGCAGCCTTTAAAAACCAAAGCCCTATCCTTTAAATGACAATACAAATATTTGAAATAGCTAGCCTTAAGTTATTCAGTTCTGTTGAAAGCGAAAGGAGTTTGGCTGCAAATGTCCAATATGCTTCTAGGCTAAAGTCTTTATTTCTTATTTGCTTCCTTACTAATACAATACTCCAGCTACCCTATCTTGCATTAACTTAGTTATTTTTAAGTGACATTTATATTATCTTCCTTTCTAAATTGTGCAACTCATAATTTACTCTTGAGACAACCTGAAACACTTAGATCTCAAAAGCAGTAAAATCTTGTCTAAGAATAAATGCATAACATGCTGAAAGTAAGAGCACTGCTAACTGCAAGCATATTAAATTCACTGAAAAATTATGCAAGCACAAGGAAGTCAGACGCTGGACTAAGATAAGATGCTACTATTACTTGCAGCAGAAAGATGGTACTGGTAACACTGCAACTTTCAGAGTGTGCTGAGATGGAGACTCTTCTGAAAATAGCAAGTTGTGTTATAGACAAGGTGCAATGAGGTTTGATATTGTTTGCTTGTAAAAGTGAAGAGTAAGAAGCTCTGTGGCATACATGCTCTCCTACTAATTACTAAGTTACTAATAGCTAGCAGGTGAATGATGCTGTGGTAGCATTTCTGAACATTTTCAAACAGACATACATGGGCTATAGTTGTAGAAAAATAGAAAGAGCTTAGTTCCTTAGAGATGTTACATCCCGAACTGCAAAAAACAGCAACCCTTCTTCTACTAACAAAAGGGAAACGAAAGATATTAAATCTTTGGAAAAACACAGAGCCTCCCAGAAGCACATGGATCCACTACTGAAGCAGCTGTTCAGTGGCCAGAGGCATCTCAGAGGCAGATCTGGCAAAGGGAAGGATTGATGAGCAGGCTACATATTAAATGCAGCCTTGTAGCATTGTGCTGTCTTGCTAACTCCAAGCATAAGCAAGTCTAAAAATTCATGACATGTCATTTCATTCAATACACAGAGTAATAACTGATTTTTAAAATCCTCAAATTTTAAAACCAAAGCTAGTCTTCACCATTATTATGTGTACTCAAACCTCAGAAAAGTATCTGGCAAAAGAGGAATATGATGTAAAAATATCTAGTTGGTTGGCTCAGTGGAAGCCCAAAAATAAGAACCAGAAAGCAGCTACAAATGATACTCTATCTGGAAAGATTTCCAAGTCATTATCCCAAGGATTGATGATCCCAAGGGACATCAATGTTTACTTATGTTATCAAATTTGCACATGAAACAAATAGTACACAGATCCAGCTGTATTTGAATCTTTAAGGTTATTAGACCGTTATAACAAGAGCTAACGGGGGCCAGCCAGGTTGTGCCAATTCACTTCCTTATGACTTCTTTCTGCTCTAATACATAATAGATTTCCAGTTGCGGTCTGGCACAAAAATGCTCCATGCCTTGTCATTATGATAATTACTATCATTCTTCTTCAGAAAGTCCTTATGCTGTTGTTTGTAAGCAACAATTCACTGCCAGCTTCAGAGGATAAAGAGCTGCAGTGAAAAACACGCATCTTATGTTTTTCACTGTTTTGCACAGTTGAGTAATTAGGAAGCGTGGCTTAACCACTGGATTCTATACCGGTGTTTGGAGAGAACCTGATGAAACAGTTTTGGGGTGTAAGATGTTCATTCATCTCAATGGAGACTAATTCAAGTGTCAACTCTGACACTTCATACCCCAGTACTATTAGCTATGACTTAGTTCACTCGTGTATGCAAGAAAGGTGAGCGGTTAATTACCCTCTGAAGAATAACCCAGCCAAATTAGAGCAGTGAATTTGTGTAGGCCCTTCACTTCCAAACATCTGGATAGGTGAAACAATGATTGCTTTTATTTTCCTGAAATGAAGATCAGTCTTCAGTAGTTTGGGAAGCCTTATTTTAATATAGCACTTTATAGTAACATACACATTAAATTTTACAAGTCATAAGGGAAAGAAGGCTTGCTGTCTGTCTTATAAATGTTCTTCTAATGAACGTCAATCAGAAATTAAGATTCATTATTTAAATCTAGAAGGTTTTGTTCATATCCTGTTTAGTTCCCAAAGGACACTACATATTCCTTGCTCACACATGATGGAGTCTCAACAAGATGGCTATTCAATGAGAGGCTGGCTTTGTGATGATTTTGCTAGCTTTTGTAATAACAATACAACCTAAACACTGCAGTTAAAACAAGAGAGTAGTATTTTTGGAATACCCTGCTGTTCTAAAGTGCATTGTGAATACTAACATATTCCAGTAAATTAGTTTGCACTCATTATCATAAGCAATTACTTACTGTTTAGATGCTGCTGATATTAAATTGGCAAGCAATTTGCAAGAATTAATACATAACATAAAAAGCTTTTCAACATTATAACAGTATGAAAAGACAAATGTTTCTAGTAACAGAGTCCCTTATATATAGATGTCTCTCTGTATATAAAAATTCTGTGTATGTCTTCCTGTCTGATATCTCTTCTTCAGCAGCAAGTGGATAACTACCTGAGGCTCCGTGACAAACTCTTTATAAACTTTGTTTTGATGCTGTGGAGTAAATCGTAAATACCTCAGGCCAAATGCAACAGTAACATCTCATTCGCACTGAAAGGGTTTTCATGCTCATTTTTGAAAATAATAGTTTAGAAAATATATCAATGTGAAGTTCATTTCTTTGTTCTCAAAGCTCTTACTTGTTCCTGGTATCACACTGTCAGAAGGCAAGGGTAAATCAACACCCTTGTCCTCAAGATACCGGTAGGAACAGAATAAGGTATGGAGAACCTGTCCTGCTTTACAGGCAATAACAACAACCTGAGCCTACATCTCTTCAGTCCAAGCAAGCAGTAATCCAAATGAAACAACCGAAGCCATCTCCAAATAAAAACCCAAGTGAGAAAAGAACAGGGCCTCCTTTTCCGAAGGACGCTTGGTGAATGTTACAGAGACATTCCCGACAGGGTGTTCTGCCAAGCCACAGAAAAGTTGCAGATCACACAGTATGAGCCACAGATGATCCAAAGAGCTTTGCATGGACTCTAAAACAATAGGAACAATTTGCTTTGTTACTTAGTTTATATCTTGGCCCCAAGTTTCAAGTGAATTCAGTCCCAGCTGAGAAACACAGCATGTCTTTTCAGCTTACATGACACCAGTCCTCATGTTGCTCTACACAAGTGTGGAGTTAGTAGCAGACTCAACCCAGAGCACGTCCAAGGAAGGACGTCAAATGCGGGGATTTGGAATAGGCTCTTGCTTCCCCTGAACTTGCCTGCACAGCTGAAGAGCAAACAACAGGCACCCAGCAGTCCTATCTGCCAGCAAGTATTTCAAAGTTGGCCCTCTGGATACAGCTCCCAATGAGCACAAAGATCTCAGTATGCTTAAGTGAATTTCAGAGCCACTCTTCAGTTAGTAATACAGTTACATAACTTGATCTGGTGGGATTAAGCATCTGTTTAAATTGCAACCCACTGTTTGAGGGTATGAGACTGTCAACTACTTGCATGGGTATTGTGCCTGCCTACCTGTTTATACAAAAGTGCCTTTAATGCAACCATGAACCTTAATGGGGACATTGGGAATCCAGTATACCATAAACAAACCACAGTAGTTTAAGTAATTCCCAGAATATATTTCTAAAAATATAACTTGTGATCTCAGGTCTCAATCTTTCAAGCTACATTTCAGTCTGGAAACAATTGCTACACCCATCTTGTCTCATAAAATACACAAGACCGTAACAGAAACACTAATGCACCCTTAACTCCAAAAGCGCAATGGTCCATGCTTTCCATGCTTGATTATGCACTCTTCTGTTATATATTATTGGGTTGAAAATATATTTGGTAAAAACAGGCATCGTTTTTAAAAATCATTTAATCAGTTCTAAAGCTGAAGCACTTTCTGCACCTTTCTTGTTAATACTTTTAAAACATACATTTCTAATTTTTTTTTTTTTAAATCAAACTTTCCAAATAGTCTTGTGAAGTTAAACTGACTTTCAGAGCTAAAAATGATGTGTGCCTTGGTCTCTGAAAAAAAACAATGAAGTTCTCATCTGATTAGCAGGCCCAATTTTTTGTTCTTATTGTCCTTGAATAGAAAACACATTCAGCAACTGTTTGTAATGAGAGTGCTTCACATAAAGTGATAGGGCTTCAGTCAGTCTGTGTTACCCCTTTCATCAATCGTTCATTCCCTCCTGATGCTAATCTGCAAGAGTTCTGACAAATTGTTTGGTGTCTAACGATGTGGCAGAAACCATGAGCAGCTCTCAGAGCCACAGGCCATGTCTCAAAACAATTCTCCCTCTTCTGCTTGGGGAAAAAAACACATGACCTTAAAACTAATGTCCAACATCAGTGTCCTTAAGCTACGAACTCCTTGTACACTAAAAAAGAAGGAAAAGAAGCTTCACATTACTTTTTGATAAATAAAATATGACATATAACAACATATAAGAAAAAAACCCACAAATCCCAAAAGAGCAATTTCTACATTTTTTCTGGAGAAATTCAGACTCATCTACCTTGAGAATCTTGCCTGTACATGAAATTTAGCCATGAGATTGTTAAACTAGAACTAGAATGAAAAAGAAAAATACAAGACTATCTCCTTAAACAGCAATTGCTCTTGATTCCTATTAAACCCCATTGATGTTTGTAGACCCAAACTTGACTTATTCATGTCTGCATTATACAGAATCTTAGCAGTGATGAAACATGTCATGTGTTTCATGAACAGGAATCCTCCCTAAAGTCTCATAATCTTTCAATCTCAAAAACTGAGGGAATCTGAACTTTCCCTAAGAAAAAGTGCATTCTCAGATTTAACAGCTGAGATGAATATTTGTGTATGTGACCCCAAAAATACCCTAAAGCCTACTTAAGAAATAATGAGGAACTCTAACTGTTTTAAACCACTGCAAATAACAAAGTATTTTTATGTTCCATAGCAGTTTTCTTTCCAACATCTCACAAACAATTGTCTTCACTGTTTCCAATATAGAAATAACAGTACAATCAATAGGAAGGCCAAACCTGATTCTCTGCCACTGCACAAGATGATATAGGGAAGTGATGCGCTTTAACCTTTTTGTGTGACTTGACTGTCTCAAAGCCTACATAAGAGCAGTTCCATATGCAGATCAGGTGTAGGTTTAAGGGAAAGCAGAGGGTATGCAGACACCACAAATAAGGGAAAGAATAGAAAAAAGACTTTGGATTAGAATCACACCACGTCTCTTCAACAGTAACGTCAAAAGAAGTGAATCCAACACATGCAAGAGTCACAAGAAGATATAAGATTTACTCCAGAAACAGGATAACCAAGGAAGAAAATGTCACAGAGATATTCAAGTTACTCTGTGAGCACCTTATGCAAAAACACAGCACATCTTAAAAAGATGCTGGACCTGAAGAACAAGTCTTACCCTAATTGTCGTGCTGGTGGGTGGAAAAATCTGCTTCTGTAACATACTTGCTCAATCTGATAAACATGACAAAATCGTAAAGCACAACAAAGCCACAAGCAAATTCTCTGAAAGTATGTCAAACAAGCCTGGAGACCTCAAAGCCCAGACTATGTTATCCCAGGTATATCACCTCTTTCCTAGGACAGCATTAGTGTCCAAGAGACTGTGTGGTACACTGCTTCAGGAAGCTGATGCAGCTTAACTGATGCCTCTTCTTCCTCTGAAATAGCCCAGATGACCCCATCTGAGAGCTGTGAACTTACACTGCCATGGGACTGAACACACAGCCCCAAAAGAGCACTCTTCTCCTAGAACCCATCTCAAGGCACACTTAAACAACTTGTGGATGTTTCATCTGCTCAAGGGATTAAACTCATTGTATAAGACAAAAATGATAAAGAAAGTGAAAGTCACAAAACTGCAGATAAACAGAACCCAGTCGGTACAGTAGTAATGCAAACACAACTGAACTTTTTGTCAGCTTTTACAAAACAGCACCTAATTAGAGCTGTTTTCAAAATGACGGTCATGTTAAATGGTACTAAGTGATACCCTGTACTTATACAGATATTCATGTTAACGTTCATCAAAGTAATTCCCTTTTAAAATGGATGATTACTTAGTACCATTATCAGTCTCAGACTCGATATATTATATTGTCACTAATACGCAGAAACCTTAACTTCAGAAAAAGATTCATTATCTCAAGTGCTGAGTTGGTATGAGCTGTGTACCTCAGAGAAAATACAGATTCTGCACACAAAAACCCCATACTGTTTGAGCATGACAACGTGCCCTTAAGTCTTCCCTCCGCTTTAGGCAGTGACCTGGATCCTACATCAATAACTCAATTTATTAATTCTGGGCAGCATATAGTAAATTGCTCTCTGTAGCAATTTGTACTGATGGGGGAGAGTTATTGAGGAATTTTCTTCTCCTTTAAAGAAGACATTTTAGCTGTCACATCCTGTGACATTCCTTGCTTCTTCCAACTGCTTTCCAAGTTGTCCATCTTAAGAGAGCATTTTCAAAAGAAACCAAATGTGTGTGTTTTCCTTGTGTTCTTCTATGCAAGATTTTGTAAGGGAATAAAGTGCTATTTCATCTGAAAAGATACTCCGAACTATTACAGTTTGGGATTTTTTGCCTCAATGTATTTCAATTATTTATTTACATTCAAGACAGATAATAAAAGAACAAGCAGTCTGACCTCTGGACAACTGTCAGAAAGCCCAATTCTGCAACTACAACCAACAGCGTGACCTTCTTCTCTACATTCAGCAGCTAAAAATCACACACAATAAGAGATAAAAAAGAAACATGGCCTGTGCTGAAAACTGGACTCGGTGAGGTAACACAGCTTGTTCTCAAAGCACCTGAAGATGTGTGCTTGGTGAGCCTTTCAGACCATCTGGGACGCCCCAGCTGAATTTCAGAACTGTTCACAGTGATGCCCTGCCAGCAGCAGCTCCCAGTTTTGCCAGAAGAGATTTAAAAACATTTCTGTAGCTCTGTGTCTGTCATCTCAGACTTGATACCACATATCATCTGTCTTTCTGCAGGCACCATAAACACCATATTACTTGCTCCTCCATAATCCATATCCAGCTTGCACAGCTGGGTGTGTGCAGAGCTGGTAGGAAGGATTTTGAGGGTACAGTTCCATGCACAGAGACCTCAGACTCTGCAGTCTTTACGCAATATACCACTGGACACAGGGTTACTTGTTCACAACAGCACACTTGCTGCAGCAAGTGGGCTGCCTCATCATGTGCCGAAGTTTTGTTTCAAATAGATTTCAAACGCTCCATATAGAGCAAGCTGTTCAACATCAAGCTCACCAAAAGCACGTATTACAGCAGTAATGTACAGGCTGGAAAGTAAAAGACATAACTAGATACACATGAAGACAAAAGATATTACTACCATTAGTTGCCTATCAACAATCCTACAATCAAAGCAGAATACAAGCAGCATATGTCAGTCATGCTCAGAGAAACAGAAATAACCATCAATATATTTTCTGGCTCCTTTCTACACTGCATTAATAATGGCTTAGTTTTATTGGGGCAAATATATAACACAATCTTCTATGCCATACAATACGCTATGCGACTCAGAGGGCATGTTGTTGATTTTATTGATTCAGTTTTTACACTACTGTAACCCCCTTATTGTCAGCAGAGCAACTGGAAACTGCAAACAGATTCTAGACTGATAGACTCCAATATTTCTAATTTTCTAATGCATACAACTAGCTTTATTTCTACTTTTCCTTTCTAATAAGCCCACTGCTATGGGACACCTACTCAATGGTCTTCTACTAAAAAAGGGACAGAAATCAGTCCATTAGAAGCATTTATTAGTATTATCAGGATTTTACAACATGATAGCATAATCTGTCCTTTGCCTGAAGTAAACACTCTTAAAGGAAAGCCTGTAGGGAGAGGAAAACTGAAGCATTTTTTAAAGTGGTGAATACTAATCAGATATATCGCTGGAGGAAAAAATGATGTTGTAACAGCAAGATGCAGCAAGTAGACCACACAGCAGATATGATATCAAGGAATCAAAACAGGACAGTAGCATATTCTTTGGAGAGGAAGGTGGGGGAGAAGCACACAAGGACAAACTGACAGGAGGAAAATCTAACCATCACTAATAGCAGATGGAAAGGAAAATCAGGACAGAGAGGTGAACATTTGGATACTTGCACTAAAACAGCACACTGGGAAAGGTGAACCAGAGGTTTCATAACTGGAGGCTCCATGCTCTGTTACAGTCCAGGAAGAGACTCTCGGGGCTTCATGCTATCATTCACGTTGTAGGGATTCATGCATTGGCAGACCTAGAGTCTTAATCACCATAACTCTGCTATTCAAACTGCTCTAACCTTTCCTGTAATCTTCTAGATCCTTATTTTATGGATTTTGGTTGGTTGGTTGTTTTTTTCTGTTTGTGCAGGTTTTGGTGCTATCAGATTCTTGCCCACAGAAACATTAACTAAATTCTGGGCTGCTATATAAATACTTGTTAATAATGCAGCTAGTAATTTATTGAACACAAAAGAACAGTACATAAAGTGCACAACAACACTACCTATTTGGATTATGTGAAATAATAGTCTCATAAATTGTGACTGTGGTAAAAGTGATCAACATTGACTCTTTCCTAACAAGCATTTTACAAGGTCAGTAATAGACAATTACGAAAAAAATAGCTTCTATAGCCTGTGCTTGTTACAAGTCAGGTTTCCCATTTAGTACAAGGCAGATTTTGCTATGTCATTGAATTTTGTCCATTTCTAGAAACACTCCAAAAGCCATCCTGTACACACACCAGTTTCTGAAGTATCACCAAAACCAACTTGAGCAATCTTTCCATTTCTGCCTGTTTGCATTCAAAGCAAAAGTATTGAGCTCAGGGTTTGTTTCTTTTCTTGCTAACACCTAACTAAATTAGGAATAACTCACTGGGGACAACCAAAGTGAAGCAACATAACACTGAAATAAAAAAAAATATTGTCTCTGGAGCTGTAAAACTGGAAGCACCACTTGGAAGGGTTTGTATATCCTGTGCTAGCTCCATGAGGTAGACACAAATACAACAGAGTAAAGCTGATACAAAGCCTCCCTCTTGGAGAGAAGGTGTGGAAACACATGTCCTGGAGTTGTGTCTCTATATACATCCATCCTGTGTTTACTAAACAGCTAAATGGGGATAGAAAAAAACCCTTCCCATGGATGCCTACCTGCCTGTGGCTAACTTAGACCCAGTGCCTGAAGTCTAGATGTTTGCTCTGGATGTGACAAGTCCTGCTTCCTCAACAAATCACAGTGCTGTTCACCACTGGTTAAAAAGCACGCATGAATACTGCCAACAAGTTCAGCTGCAGGAGGAGAGGCTGATTTTCCCCACCAACACAGGTGAGGGAGGAGGAACAGTTCAGAGGATGATAGGCAGCAAAGCGGAAATTCCCAATTGTTGATAAAAATAATGTAACAATTGTAACGTGATAAATGATTATGTAGGCTTTGTTAACTGATCATCAGATCCAGATAGGCATCAAGAAAAGAGAAGCTGTAAAAGGAGTCACATAAATTATTTGCTTTGCACCAGCTCATAGCTTGTACAGTATGAAGCTTACCATTAATTCTGTAACTGTGACTACTTTGTTAAATAAGAATCAGTTCTGTCAAAGAAGTTTGTAAAATTCAGTAACTGATTCATTTGTAAGTATTTTTTCCTTCCTTTTGGTTTGTACATAGGCAACAGACAGCACACTAAGCATGCTGCTAATCGCTCTTATCCTCCAACCATTATCAGTCTTGGATTTTTACCAATCGATTTTTACCTAATCTAAAACATTTATTCAATAAAAAACCCAGAAGCTAAATATTTGAGGACTAAAGTGGTACATGAGATGTCATGCAAGACCCGGGGGGAGTCCAGAATAAATGCCCAGTAGCACAGAATAACAGATGGAAAAAAAAAAAACTGCTAGTAAACAAACAAACAAACAACAACAACAATAAAATCAGCAAAAATATCTTCAGGTAGTAGCAAAAGTGAATTATCCTATTGCCCCAATTTAAAGAAGGTAGAATGTCACTTGAGACACTTTCCACTGGGCACAACCCTATTAAACTCATTGACAACTATTACTTAAGGATAATCAAGCTCTGTGTTTCTTAAACAGGAGAATATCACATGATGCAATGTGTGCATTAAGAAAACAGAAAACAACAGCTACCTCTAGGCATCAAAGAGACCCAATTAGGATCATAGGTTTCCTAAACAGTCCAGCAAAACTTCACTCTCTAAAGAAGGTTATTCAGAGCATCTAAATTTGGAATCTAAATCTCTTCAGCAGATATACCAGGGATTCCAAACCCTCGAATTAGATCTATAAAGTAGAGTATTGTCAAGGTATCCACAGACCCAGAGCAACTGTCCCTGGAGTGAACAGCACAAATGCAATGGAAAAAGATGGGTGCTCTACTTTCATGATCTTTCTTACTCCTATTAGGTCAGGAGATTATAAATTTCACATAGTATATCACAGAATCAAATGTCCACCTGCATGTTAAAAAGGACTAATAGAGTAATCATTTTTTTCTTCAAATAATAGGGATGAAACATTTTCACCAGCAGCACTTAGCATCCAATTTAAGTACATCACCAAACTGTCTTGCTCTTTGCAGTTGCATCAGCAATCTAACAGCAATGATGAATGACTGCAGGTGAGTAGGTACATTAAGCATACACAGCCGGTGCCTTCTGAGTTGCTGCTGTTGTATGTATTTACTATAAACAGAAAAGAAAAATCAAGAGGAGAGCCTCTGGGAGAAACAAAAAATGGGGCAAGTGCAGCATGAGACAATGGGTATTATGCTGCATCAGTGTGTGTCTACCACATACAGAATCAAAGAGAAATCCAGTACAACCTGAGAACAGAAGGGGAAGAGGGGAACATTTAGACCTGAAGGCATTCCTTGGAATAGTATGCAAAGCAAAGTTAATTACTGTGAGTTTCAATAGCAGAAAGAAAGAGTATTTCAAAGCCTAACAAGATATACCGGACACCGCCTGTGAGCTCTTACAGCATACAAGTATTGAACAAAGCATCAAGAGTGGGTATTGTGAATTACAAAAAATAAGAGAATAGTAACACTTGACTAAATTAAGCATGTGGAATAGGTGCAGGGGAATAACTGGAAACTACAGAAAGTAAAGGAGGAAAAAAGAAAAAAATCTGTTAGGTAGCAAGATGACAGATAGACAGATAGAAGTAAAAAAATAAAAACATCATAGAAACTGTATCTATGGCAACACTGAAATAGAAATTAGTAGACATTTTTTCTGTGTTTGAAGTCTGAAGGTTGGAAGAAAATCAAGCCAAGTTGCCAGCTATTTTTCTGTGGTCTGCATTAGAGAAAACATGTCTGGAGACAGAAAAGAGAATATCAATCATGTCAGAAGAAGGGAAATAGAACATCCTTCTTGCTTTCGTAATGAGCTTCACTTTTTAGTCCTTATCTAGACAAAAGATGGGCATATTTTTTCAATAACATTCTTTTTTTTCCTAAGAAATACGTATCTGGTTGGATTTTGGGGACACAATTAGATTTAAAAGAATGACTGCAGGTTTTGTGTAAAAGTGTATTAATCTGATTTTAAAAAACCCCACATTTAACTAATTTAGAATAAGGAATACAAATGGCTGTTTTCTTTGATTGCCTTTTCTTACAAAATAAACATCAGAATCATTTTTATTTGTACACTGTCAAATTTGGTCTTTATATTTATTCTCAAAACTTGTTAGCTACATATCCATAATTACTACCATAATGTGTAATCAATTATAAAATGCTACAATATTTTCCACTAGAATTTTCTTCCCCTAATGTGTTGCACAGCTCATATTTCTGGCCTTCTCTAACCAGTTATCGTTTCTATTTAAAAAGCAAAGCTTGATTTTTCATTGCTTTGTCCTTTGTTCAGTCATTTATACATGAGCAAGTGGGTGTGAAGTGCTGGCAGATGTGTCATGCTATGTTACACTGCTTCTAACAACTCCACCAGGAGAAAGGCACTGGATACTTAACCTCACCACTTCTGTTTTACCAATTAATGTTCAAGACTTATTTACTGGACTGTTTAACCAAGGGAACAGTTTTGGAAGCTGACTATTAAGCATATATGTTAATAGCAGAACTCTGTAATGCGATTTTCAATCTATCCATTATTTAAAACCCAAACCAACAAACAAAACCAACCAACCAAAAAAAAAACCCCACAACCCAGACAGAACTGAAACAGAAAACGAGCAAAATGTTGGTGAACTATGAATGTAAAAAGCGTAATTTGAGACAAAAAAAAAAAATCCATGTCCCAGGCTTCAGAAACTCTGATTTATATGATTTATATTTATATTATTTTAATACGTTTCTGAAAGAAGTTTCATTAAAATGACTGTTTAAATCCTAAAATTAAGTACTTCTTCACTCAGACAACGTTATTCAAAGAAACAACCTAACAAAAGCAAACTAAAACTCCCCTGAATGATGAAGTAAATCTCATGTATAAATTACATTCCTGGGTACATCAGAAGATCCCATATTGGAGAATTCTGTGCTCCATTGTTCAAAGTGCTCTTCTGCACTTCAGCTAACAAACATGCATCCAATGCAATATTGCCTCAGATTGTGCTGATGGAGCTGCTGATTTCAGAGTTCAGGAATCACAGTATTTCCACTACACAATTTTTAAATCCATATAAAGTACCATAAACAATTTTCTCAGATGCTGCATTTGGATAGAAAATGTTTTAAAACTCTACTTGAGAAATTTTTATGTCAACGCACCAGAGCAGTAATTCCAAATGCTAATGTTTCAAATTAGCCTGTTATTTTAACTTAGGAACCCCTCTAAAAATCTCCTATAAATAGTAAATTCTACAATTGAGAAGTCTCTAGCACTTTGTGAGCATAAACAAAAAGCAGCAGTGACACAGATCATGAGATTTTAAAGCTGAAAAAGAGAAAAGGTGAAATAAAATCGGGAATACAACGAGAGTCAAGATAAAATTTACAACTATTTGAAAGAAGGTAATGCAACAAGAAATCAAAATTTTTAAAAAACAATTCATAATCTATATTAAATTCTGGACATATGGAGCATATCCCCACAGAATTCACTGGAAACGGTTTCTTCTTAGACTAGGAATGATTGTGGCTCATAGAGAGTTATCCTTGGCTCCAAAAAAAGTGAACAAAGGAACGCATGAAGGAATTATTATGCTTAACAGTGTTCAGAAACTATATGGTAGAAGAAACTATAATTCTATTATAATATTCATGCCTATACATAATAACAGCCTGGGTGTTATGTGCATGTTCTGCTCCACACCGCCACAAGCTCGTTGCTGCGGTCAATGCACATCAACTGATGTACACTGAAGAAGCTGAACCAGAGCGTTAGTGACCAGCCAGTGAGCTTTAATCATTCATAAGTCTGCAGAACTGCATCCAGTGATACAATGTTCAAGTCTGGATTAAAAGACACCTCTGAACCCCTGGAATGTGGTGTTGTCTGGAGCCTACGCTGTGCTTGCCACGTAACACAGTTGGATTTGAGTCATCATCATCATCTGTATGATTGGACTATGACTAATGTGTTCAACTGCTTTTGTTAAACACAAATCTTGAAAAAAAAAATCATTCAAACTGAGTATTGCACATCATTTTCCCATAACCATGTACAGCAGCTGTTTCAGACTAGAACTATAAAAAGGATTTGAGCAATTCTTATTTGTATTGCACAATATGGAGGATGCATACTTCACCAACGAGAAACTCTCCGTCAAATTGTACACTTACATGCGTGTTACGCTATACGAAGTTTAGGCAACAATTGCTGCAAAGATACACATTACAATGACTGGCTTAAAGCTTCTGCTTCTATTCTGAATAATTAATCAAATGCTTAGCTGTATTTTACATACCTCTTTTCATAATCTCATACCACAACAGTAAGGGCCATACTGTGCCTTCCTCATGCTCACACTGATGAACCATTATTCATACAACTAACCCTACTGTGATAACACTGAAGTGAAGCTATATCTACAGGGCAGTAAATTGAAATCAGAATTTCTGCTATTTTCCTAGGCGTCTACCATTCTGCAGCAAATACGAATGAACAATTTATTTGGTTATTTTTGCTCAAGGGATCTCTTCCTCACTCACATCACTTATGAAGTTTAAAAAGCTGCATTTTAACAGGCTTTGAGTCACATATATTGAACAATCTCCCTTTTAAAATCAATATTCTCCAAGTGGGTTAGCTCAAAAGGCGACTTCTTTTTTTTTTTTTTTTTTAGTAAATGTCTTTGCTATGCGAAAGAAGCAAACACCAGTATGTAGTCTTGGAGAGAAACTACTACTCATTTGCAGTACCTCCAGGTAGCAGGGAAAGTTTTGCTTCAGCCTAGCTTATGTTCATGTGGTGTTAATTTTGGAGCGTGGGTTTTTTTGATGTTTTTTCTTAATGAGAGCTACTTCAGTTAGCATAGAGAAAGAATCCAGAGGTTGGTATGGCAGGCATCTACAATCTTAAAAAATAAGGATCTCCTTATATAAAACTGCAAATACTACAGTGTTTGTTTCCCATGGAAATAAACTAATTAAGCCTTTCTCTGTTTACTCAAATCTTTTTAAAGAAATAATAATTCATGTTGTTCCTTTGTTCAGATTAACTTCACCCCAATTTAATTCGCATGTGGATATGAATATGAATAAAATTCTGTCTTTCTGGCTCACACACATGATAATATAGAGGAGAGTTGGCAGGTGGAAAACAGTCACTTCCACTGCCACTTCCCAGTCTTTTTCCATGTGGGATGCAGAGAGAAGACTGTTCAGAAGTAAGCTAAATCAGACCAGCATCTTATTCTTCACCGAGGCAATACATTGTCATTCGTGTCACAACAGTAACAGGGAACAGAAAAGCTTCACTACATTTAATACTGCCAAGTACAATCACCCAAATGACTGACAACAATTCCAGATAACTGACAATCAGTGTAATTTTCCTATTTCAATCATCTTAAAAATAGACCCTCAGCTTTGAAAATGTTCATCTTGATGGGTTTTTGAACAAGTTGTTGCAAAGACCGTTTATCCTGGACATGTCCGTATGTTACTTTTCTCTTCTCAGTGTTGACATGATCAGTGCAGTGTAATAATCTCCTTTGTTTAACCTCTTCAGCAATTTCAGGCTCCTACTGCAAAATGTAATCCCATGGGGAAGGAACTTGTTCAAGCCAACCTGCTTTCTTGGTTTTATAGATAATCCATCCTATTGCAATTTACTGCTGGAAGACTGCATTCCATGTACGTTGTTTTATATTGTTTCAGTGTTTTATCAAGCTAATATGATGTAAACCCACATTTGATAAGTAGGGTGAAAAGAACTAAAATCCACTAAATATATGTGTTTTTTTCCTTTGAGTTACCGTATCTTTTTCTGTTTCAATAATTCAGTACAGAAAGATATAGTTTTCCATACTGTGCACTGCTAATTTTCCTACCTCTAAATGAACTGGTCGTAATAATGAAATTGTACAGAAAGAAATTGTATAGAAAGATACCTGCATAAAGTAAAATAAGCTAAATTGTGGAATCAGGCTCATGAAGAACAATTTGCACTCAAATGACCCACAGAAGTTGTAATGTGGGTTTTGTGATAGGCAGAGGGGGAAAATAGCAATACAGAGGGAGGCCCATCAGCTGCCTTCAACACGTGTAATGATCTATAAAACATGGGGTCTGTTCTGAACTTAACCCTCCTTTGTCCAAGTTTCATAGCTATCTCTAGTTCTTTAAACAGGAAAACATTGAAAATTCTGTTTTTCATAACAACAATACCCAAAAACTTCCTTGTCTAATCAGTTCACTCCCAGATATCACACATGCATCTTTCTGTCTCTTAAATGTTCAAAGATTCCCAAAGAGATTTTGGCCAGTTTTCATTTTGAAAGTCAAGCTTAGTTAGTTTTATATTGGTTGAGACTAATGGGAAAATATGAGGAAGAGCAAAAAGGTCAAAGCAAATTGCAGAAGTATTTCTCCTGACAGCATTATCAGAAGCGTGACCATTTAAAGACACATTAAGAGAGGGGACCAAGAAAAAGGCAATCATTTTCCCAAAGGCTAATGGAAAACGCCATATTTGCAACAGATCATTCTCCCTCCCCTCTCAGGCTGGGCTTAACTAGGGAAAGGAAATATATTGATAAGTGCCATTGTAACTGAATTCAAAGACTTGACTACCCAGAAAGATGTATGGAACAAAATTTACGAAGGATATTCTGGCTGACTGCTGCCTTGTGGGATCTTTGACTTGAAATCTTCCAAGGCCACTCCACAATGAATGTATAACTGGCAAGGCTGACACCAGATCAACATGCACTAAATTGGCAGATGACCACCAAAATAGATTAGTTCAGTCATTTTTAACATCTTTGTCAAGGCCAAACCTTCACAAAGCCAACTGGATGATAAGAGCTCCAGGAAGTGTGGCTAAGTACTCCTAAATGTCTATGGGCGATACTTCACAGGACAAGTCAGTGTATGTTTGCAAGTAATTCCATGAGTGTCAGACTTCAGCTCCCGGTCTTTACTTTGTCTAAGGCAAAATTGGGCAAGTGAAGTCAACAATTCTGGAAAGAGCCCTGAGATTCTATCCCTGGTGCTTTTATCTCCTCATTTGCTACTAGTAGTAAGTCCGCAGCAAAGACCATGATCATGGGCCACCATATCACCATCCCAGGAGAAAACAAGGCAGGCACCACACAAAAAAAGGACAAATCAAATCTATGGAAATTGTGATGGTCGTGAAAAAGCCTGACTTTTTCCATGGAAATGCTCACTTCCTGTATGAATTTCAAATGTCATTTCAAAATTTTGAAAATACCTTCTAAAACTTCTTCCAGGAGTTTATTTTGCTCTTTTTAATAAAACATTTTTTTCCCAATGTTTTTTTTCTTGACTGACACACAGGTAATATGACAAATACAGCTAGGTCTGGCTATGATAATGATTTAAACAAAATGAGAATGAATTCAAAGTCATAAAGAAGCATAAACAATAAAAATATCAGAAAAATTACAGTGTTTGGGCTTTTGTTCAATTTATTCCCACAAGTCTCTGTGTAAGATACATATAAAAATGCTGCATATTTGGCTAATTAAAAAGATAACTTTTGGGAACAGGGCTTGGGCTATGTGTTCTTCAGAGGTCCCTTCCAGTTTCAGCCATTCCACAAACCATCAGATACAGGGAAATGAAAGAAAAAGCTAGATGATCACTCAGCTTATTTTCTAATAAAGCAGGTGTGAGGAGAAACTACTGCAAAGCATTAGCTAAAGAAACAATACCAACCACCAACACTTGATGCAATTTTAGACCTCAAAGATGCTATTTAATGTCTTCTACAAGGGATATGGCTTGCAATATTATTTTTTTCCTAAAAGAATACAGCAATCAAATACCACTGTACTCTGTGGCTCTTCTCAGATTTTCTTGTAATCAGAGTACAGTTTGCTATGTGTGTTTCTGACAGTGCTGGTCTAGGTATCATATCAAGCTTGCAGATACACAAGCTTTCTGTGGTACTCCAGGATACAGGGATATAAATGATAAAGAACAGTATGACAACGATAATGTTCCAGATATGATAAAAGGAATGAAAAATAATTTCTGGGAATGTAACAGTGCAACACGATACTAGTTGGAAGGATCCATTAAATTTTCATGTAATATTTCTTTCATTTCTCCAGAAATGCATATTACCCTGAAACAACTAAATCATCACTATGAGTTGCAGTATTTTGCTCTTTTTTTGGATGCTTGTCATCAGCAATTGAAGCAGCACATAAAAGGCTTGGATTTTGCATAATCTTGTGGTTTGCAGCTCCACAGCAATAGCAAAATCAGTAGTGAGCCATATATAACTGAACCAGACAAGTTTAAGAAGGTAGTGGGAAAAACTGGAAAAAAAGACTTATTTCAGTTTGCATTTTTATTTTAAGTTTTTATTATTAACAATCCTATTCTTATGGCACTTAATACAATTCCCTTTTGCTGGATCCTGTACAAAAGTAAAAGTAAATGACAGCTCTTACCTCAGCTTATATGCCTGAGGGAAATGCACATTTGCCGTTTACACATACCCATATGAGACCTATGTTAACTAGAAGCTGAAGCCATATGAATGAAGAAAAAGATAACTCAGGATTTGAAGCCAAACATTTTTAACTATGCAGAAAGTATTTTAATTCAAATTCAGCCTTTTTTAATAATATGCTCAGCTCCTTAAAATGTGTATAACTGCAGCATCATTCTACTACGCCATTTGAAAATCTATTCCATTCCGTTACTTACCTGTGTTTACCCTAAAACAAGGGGCTAGAATATCTTCTTACATCTTTAAATTATGCCTATGCTGCCTTCCTCCTGACATTTAAAGTACAGACATGGAAACATCAATAGGATATGATGATAACTTATCAAAAGCACAATGTAAGCAATCAAAGACAACTTCATGGCAGCAGTGACCTTGGAACTCATATGCTTATTTAAGTTCATTATGGGTGTTTGTTATTAAGGCAAATGGCAAACCCACTGCTTACAAACAATTTTAACAGGATGTAAGGCAATCTCCTAGATTGTAGAATGACAAAACAAAAAAGTTTTATTATACCTTTTCATACACTATTTGCTCTAAAACTCTACAGAAGAGTGTTGAAATGACAGCAGTCACTAGATTATACTGTTCTACCATGCTGCTATCAGCAAAAGTACTCTAAAGCCTGAAAAACATTATCTCCTACAGAGATGCCCAGGTAGATACATTTTTACCAGCAAAAATGGAAACAAGATTAGAAATTACAATTCTCTTCACGTTTTTACGTATCTCCTCTGAAAGTATCGTTCACATTTTTTACATCAGCAGAAAGATTTCCTAGGATAATGTTACAGAGATATATTTAAATTAGACCTAAATCAGTAAAGACTTTTTTTTTTTTCATCATGAAACTGTGAAATATGGAATTGCACACATTGCCTGGATATTACCTAGCCTCATCTTTTCCTGTAAGATTAAATTCAGCATGGAGGGCAAGAATGGAAGTTGCAGTCATTTCACTTAACATATATGTCTTAGTATGAGATTTGAGAATATTGTATTTAATGTAAAACATGTGTTTCTTCATGCTTTCAATGTTTCTGCCACTTGGTTTTCATTAAAAAAAAAATAATAATAACCAAAAAAGCGAAGAAGCATATTTGAACAACCAAGCCTCTCGATGTAAAACACAGATGCAGCATGCAACCCAAATATGAGAGCAGGGACAAGAGTGATGTTAATACTTGAGTAAAAGCAGCCAAAAGGACACATGGCCAAGGTTTCTTTAGCCTTTGCAGTTATCAATTGCAATTGAAGTCTGCACTTGATTTCCTAGCTGGGAAGAGAGAAGACTTGTGAATCACCTCTTTTGCATAGCATTTCAGGAGTGGCCATGTAGGGAAGTGAAGTTAGAAATTATCATCTTGGAAAAAATCCCACCAGCAGACTTACAGAAAATTCATTCCAGCATTTGGGTTTTTTTTTTGTCTTTCATTATGTCAATGACATTTTTCCTCTTTACTGGGAGGCTGATTTGTTAGGTCCGGGATTCCCCAGTGCTGTTCACTGCTGAGCAGCCGGTGGGTTACACGCCAGCTGGCCGCTCACTGTCCTCCAGCTTTCCTGCAGTGACATCCAGACACTGTCCTCATTGTCACTATAGGTCACCACAATTCACACTTGCAACAAAATCACACTGCCCTACAAACACACCAAGTCCTTTTTCACTGGCTGAATCATTGTCACTGTCTCCCAAAGGTTTAGGGTAAACTCCAAGCATGTTTTATGTAAATCCAGAGGAGTCAGCGTACTGTCCTCTCCAATAATTTAGAGCATTTACTCCTGTCTTGGCAGAACATAAGATACCAAAATTTTGAGACTACAATACAACAAGAAATAGGAAAGATACTTGAGAAGGTCTAGCTATAATTTATCTTTTAAATAGTCTTGTTGACATCACATATTCTAAGCCAGATCTCTGCCTTAATAGGTAGAAGAATTTTGCATTTTTTTAAGGAAGACATTGAAAACAAAATTCATACCCAAAAATTTCTATAAGGCATGTAGCACAGCTAATGTTTGTGAAAATATGTATGCATATCATTAGGGTTGTAATATCTTTTTTTTAACCCCCGGTCTGCCTAAACATACAATGGCCACATCTCAAACCCAACTTATTACTTATTCGGGTTTAAAAAAAATAACAACTACTGTTTCTGTTCCACATGTTGGGCATAATAGCACAAAGCTAACTATGCTACGCAGGCTGGCACAAAAGCTCTTATTCACTAAGTGCACTGTTGTGCAAGGAAATGAATAATTTTTTCATTATTAAGGGCACTTGGCAAGGACTCTGTTTTAATTTGCTACAGTTCGAATGTCCAGTTTTTGTTTCAGGCTAGAATTAGGGAAATAATTAAGTTGCTTTGTATTCTACTTCTCTGTCTCTACAAGGAATGCAGTATTAAGTCCAAATTCCAGGCAAAATATTATGCCATCAGACCCAACAGTGAGGTGTGCTGGGAATGCTTTTTCTTTTTTTTAACAAATAGTAAATTCATATTCAATGCAAGAAAATTTGCAGATTTTGGGCTATACAGTTAATAAATTTGAATTGATTCAGTGAGTAGCATCAGTTATATAAAAAAGACTGAGTATTGTGTTGGGTTGCAAGAGCTAGGAAAGGTTAGGCAAAAAGATTGAATATGAAACACTTTATCTTGATGTGAACAAAATGTTACACTGACACCACACATATTTGGTGTTATTTTTGAATAATTAGTCATTCCAACAATTTCTCTTCCATTTAATGTACATCACATCCCTCCTTTTCTTGTGTCCCTTCCCCCATTCAGTTCTATCATGCTAGTGAGCACATAAGTACTTCTGAATTAAAAAAAAAAAAAATCAGATCAGCATTAGGGACACATAGTATTACCCAGGGAAAATACTCAGAATAAATCTAAACTATTCAGATGCTAAAAGTAAGAATGATGAGAAGCTAAAAAAATAAATTCAAAACAATGAATTCTTCAGGATGCAGAAAAACACAACAAAGATACTGCTGCCATATAAAAAGGTGAGTGGCATTGCAGACAAACTTATGCCAGGAAAATTACGCATTCCTTTCCATATGTATACATGCATGCAAGAGACAGAAATTACAAGTAGAGATATGCAGGTACACCACTAATATTGACTTCCAATAGAATCAAGTCACTTGAAATGAGCAGACAGGAAGGAAATAAATCAGTACATCTCACAATCAATTAATCCTTAGCAAATTCATTAATTTTTAAAAAGGAAAAGAATCAAATCTAGAGTTATGAATCTCAAATGGCAATGGTGTTTCCTGAACACACCAGTTATTGTTAGCACTTACCATGCTGAGAGGCCATTAGAAATTAATTTTTATATGAAAAAATAAAAGGCAACTTTGCAAGACAATTGAGCATGATCATTTTCAACAAGGACAAAATGTTTCCTATATTTGTTCCAATAAAGTAACAGCTTTTCTTTTGCTGTTTCGAAGTTACAAAGAACAGTATGAAATTTTCTGCACACATGGAAATTACTGACATTTTGATGAGCTAATGGGAAATTTAAATTTACCCAACCGACTTTTTGAAAACTAATACCTTGTCCTCCACTTTTTTTCTTCATGAAACATTCATGTTGCACTTAATTGCTAAGTTTGCCCAAAGTGTAACAAACCATTGAAGAAGCCATTGACTACCAGGTAACAAATACATTACTTAGCATGATATGACAAGAAATTACTGGCCCAATTAGTGACACAGATTCTTTAGTTTGAGGTAAAAAAATAATAAAGGATCCCTAACAAAAATAAGGTGTTCTGCAAAGCTGAAGCAGTGTCTATCTATTGTATGCTTTGAAGTCTAAGAATGTCTCCTAGGAAAACTGAAAAACAATGCACTAAGCAAGTTACAGAGTAAAACCATTTACTTTGTATGGCATTTTTTGGCTGTGTACCGCAAGGGTGTATTAGGAAGAAATGGTATTATCAGCTGTCAAGGGAGAGAGTTGTTTGAAAAAGTTAGAAAAGATTGCGGGGTTTTCCCACAAGATGTTCTTACTAGTGTGAGTAATCTCCTGGTTTATAAAACCACACTTTTACCCACAGGTGCCTATTTAGCCTGGCATAATATATTCACCATCATTGCTGTCCCCTACCCACTCTGCACAATCAAAGGGAACTTTGGGGGACACTCTCCTGTGATGTGCTGAGTGTAACTGACAACCAGAAAAGTACTCTAGGAGTTAAAAGCATCTGACTCTTCCCAGAAGACACCCAGTACCTCACAGCATCAAACTCACAGAGAAAGCATTAAAGATTCAATTAAAAAAAAAGTTTACTTGAAAGGAAATGTGGCTGGAAGGTCCATGAGCTACAAATCAGGGCTATTAAATTCAGTAGCAATACTTCTTCCACTTAAAATGAAATTGCAAGACCTACAGTCTCTTGAACGGCAGTTTTGTTGCTGTGGTGTAGAGTTTTAGATCTGTGTCATGGCCAGCTTTTTAAAGATATTGCTATGTGCATTAAAATCTACAAAATGAATAATTCCAGTTTTCCCACAGATCCGAATACATATATATAAGGTCTTTTTTATACGGTAACTCTTTTCTGGCCTGAGAACAAACAGTAAATCAGCTGCCTCAGATTATCTCCAATCTTTTTTGAAGCCACCATATTTCTATGGTTTGGAAGTCAGCCACTAATAAGGACAGAGTAAATGAGGACAGAATTTCCCTCCCCAGATCACACAGGGAATCAGTACCAAATATTAGTACATCCTCAGACTGTCACCTTCACACTGTACAAAAGCCCTTTCATACAGGAAGCTGCCAGCGTGAAATTTCTCGGTAACTGGATTTAAGAAAAATTATTCTTCTGATGAGCAAAAAACCAATCATGTGTGCTACTATGGATGGATCTCCATTTATGACAGATCTGCAAGATGCAAGTGTCAAAGAACCTGCAGTGATGACAGACTAAACCCAGGAATAATTCCGCAACAACCAAAACATTTAAACACTATTTCATGTTTGCTTTGCAAGCTTTATTTCCCCTCTAGTTTCTCTTTCAAGCTTTCTCTGTAGAAACAGGTGGAGGAAGAAGAAAACAAGAAAAGCTCTGGGAAGCCCTTTTTGTTGCAATAAGCTACCACTGTACTTTACTACTCTTGCCCAGAATATGAGCATATTAATTTTGAAATGAATTCCTAAAAAGCACAGTGTTTAGTAGACAACTTCGGAAAAGAAAGAAGTTTGCTTACGAGCTCACCTGCATTTATTTTACACCAGTATAATTTCACTGACTAGATGTTTACGGCAAAAGATTCATTTCAGAAACAAATCCCTTTCTAGTTCTTGTTTTGTTTTCTAACAACCTAATTCTGTATAATTGCTTATGTCACTTTATTTTAAGGAATCCATCATAACAGCCTCTGAGTGCAAGTAATTAAATCCATATATCAATTTGCCTACATTAGGAAAGGAAAACTACCCATCCCACTGGCTAACTTAGCAGCAGCAGAAAAGCACACTAACACCCTGAATTGGAATGCAAAAGTAAAAACACGTCTTTCAGTTATTCTGTTAACACAGATCACCCCTCTCGTCACTCAAGCAAAGAACATACAAAGCAAATATGTAACGCACAACGCAAACACATCACATGTACATAATAACAATGAGACCTCACTGTCACAGAAAGCGTTTAAAACGTGCCAAGAAAACTTAAAATGTTTCACTAGTCAGGCTTTGTATGGGAAACAAGAACCCACACAAAAATTTTTCCTTGGGGATAAATGATCAGCTATGGCTAATGGCATAAAACTTTCCCATAGACCATCACTTTTGCCCTGTCATGAATCACCAGGAAAAGGGGTGTGGAAGCCTTCACATAAATGTTGTCACATAAATGAATAGAAAACTGTAGGAAACTGTTTAAATTTTACACGATCAAACAGCTGTATAGAGAGAAATGGGAAACCTGTGCATGCTCCACTGAATTTTTAGGGAATGTTTTCTTCTTTATTTTAAAGAAGGTTAACTATAATAAGATGAAAGAATGGATTCATGTCTGTTCTCCGTTCATTTTCAATATATACCTACATGCTTCATGGACGCCTGCTCATTTCATACTAATGCATATAAGCCAGATGTATAGTGGTTAGATTTTTCACTTGTTTTGGTTGATATGTCCACCTAATACTTTGTTGCAAACTGGGGACCATTTTAGATTTGTTAGAAACTTTTTTCCTCTTCTATGAATATATGTTTTGCACAAATAGGACTGAAACTACTTTGAGTTGTAAAATTCCTTGACCGGTAACACTCTGAGCTGACCCTAAGCCCAAACAGTATCTTACATTATTTCTGTCTCCAAGCAGAAAGAATGTCCCTTTACACACAAGCAATTAATAAATCTTACAGAAAGCTTGCATGTATTTATTTTTGGATTTATTGGCAAAAACTGATGCTGTCAAGGTTATCAAAAGGTTATACAAAAAAGAATATATAGGCAAGTATATTTGTAGCTATCCTATTGCTGCAAGAACAGCTAGAACGTTATTCGAAAACACTTCTTTGGATGTTTTAATAACATATATGACTTCTTTATGTACAAAAGTACATGCCCCACTTTTGAAGGCAGGACCAATATTTTAACCTGAGAGACCTACATCATCTCAGAGATCAAAGCTCCTAAAACTTACTGCTGAAATATTTAAACCCTTATACAAATTAAATGCATGCCAATTGCTAACAGATGAAACACAAATACAATATATTGTATATTGAACAGGAAACATAACCCAAATTTAGTGTTAACTATTATACCACTACTAATAACAGTCATTGCTACAGAAAAGTGCATGCAGTTTAGTTAAGATAGATAGTGGTGTGATTATCTTTAATTACAAATCTACTATACAAATAGAGCTGTTTATTCTAAATATTAACCTTGTTAAACAGCATGAGAAAAATAATAAATACACCCACTAAAAAAACCAAACAAAAACAGAAGTGACATAAATAATAAAAACACTCAATTAAAAAAAACCCAAACTACTATGCATTCAAGAAAATTAATTTATGTGGAGATTGCCTACACATTTTTGAACAACACCTGTTCCAAATGCAAAGGCATGAGAGTATTTTTATCAAGTAATGACGTAATGCAATATTACTGTATCATATTTTTCATTAGCAAACTCTGTGCAACAGATTTAATGATATACAGCAACTCCACACTCACATCCAGTTTTACACATGATTTAACGGTTGACCAAAGAAACCACACAAAAAAAAAATATTTTTTTCCCAAAGTATAGATAAATACACTGTTCTGCCATCTAGAAAAGCCAGCACACCAGAACTACAAAACCCCGGGGTTTTGGTGCCACTGAGTAAAACAAAATTAATACCAAAAAATACAATAACATACTCCCTTTCTATTTATGGAAAACTTCCATTTGCATCCTTTTTCCTCTTGGTAGGGAAGGAGGGGACACAGCAACAGAACTGAAGAGGATACAATAGATTGTGAGCAATACTATATGAAGACTGTTACTGAAATATATTATAATATTTTAAACCTGAAAGGTTATTCTTTTACACTATACAAGACTGCAGGCTGTTTCTATCCACAATCCGCTGCATAAGATTCTACTATGAAGGACTCAGTCACATCTTCCTTTGCCATGAGTATGAATATCTGTTTCAATATATTGGTCTGATAAGGTTTTCATTCGAGATTAAAAGGAGTTGTCTAGCTCCAAAGCTGTGATGAAGACTTTGCTGAACTTTTCAGATTTATGATGTACCCTACTCAAGCCATATTTCTACAGAACATGCAGAAAGTCCTGGAATGAAGGAGACTCCTCAATAACAGCTAATCTTACACTGCAGTGGAATAAAAGGGCCAGTAGATTTCTGTTAATTGAGATCCCTAATCCTTGCACTTGGAAGGAATATTGGTGCTCACAGGCCATTCAGTGTGTAGGAGAAGGAGCTCCAGCTTCCCAGGTGTGTCCCTCTTGTCCCTGCTCCTCTAGAAATCATTTATCCCCTTCAACTGATTTCAGCTATTATAAAAATGAAAGTGGTCCATTACAGCACAATCCCTTAAGTGAATGCACATTACTCGTGAAAGGAGGAAGAAATTGACCCCAAATTCCCTATTTAAAATGGTGTCAGTTTTTTAATATATTGAGGGAATTTTCTCTTTTTTTAAGTGAACCTAACAACATTTTGCAATGACTTGGGTAGCTTTCAGAGCAGTCACTTCACAAAATCCCGTTTCCTGTCCAGCTGCCTCACTTCCCAACTGTCTCATACATTGCCTAACTGCACCACTAACAATGATTAGGAGCTGAATAAGTTTATTTCCTTTGAAAAAGGTTATTTACACCTTTGGACAAAATTCCAAAGGGCATCAGCTAATCATTTTCAGAAGAAATCTGGGCACTTAAGAAAGCTATATGTATTACTACATTATAGGTAAGGTGTCTCTAACGTGCCTTTTACTTAGCAGTTGAAAATTCACACACCCTGTGGTATCCAGAAACCATGCCTAGCAAAAGGTGAAGATACTGAGTCATCCTGACAGGCTTTCCGTTCAGAAAGCGGGCACACTTCACCTGGATTTCCCATGTAGACATCTCTTCTGACTCTTCAGATGACTTCAGCACTTTTGAAAACTTCACCTTTTGCCAGAGCAGGTCAATGCAATGAACCAAGTAAGCAGCAAATGAAATAGGGCATACGAAGTATCCTTTCAAAAATAAGTGAATGAGCCTCAGCATCTCTTTTCTTCTAAGGTGGGCTATGGACTCAGCTCTGATGGAAAGAGAAGCTCCATAATGATCTCCCTGTTACATAGCTGAAGGCACAGAGCTAAGCAGGAGGGTTTATACCTTCAAAAAAGAAAATAAAGGTAAAGGGGTATACCTAAAGATAAGAGATGGAAATAAGGCGGAGTAAAACAGAAACAAAATGAAGCACTGAGAGAAGGAAAAAAATGTAAGCACTATTCAGCAGCAAACAAAAAAAAAACGACATAGACATGAGGAAAAAAGTGTGCATTGGAAAGGGAAATACAAAATTGGGAGATGAAAACAGGAAGGAGGAAAAAAAGAAAAATAAAGAAAATGGCAAGCAGTTTCATTTTAAGAGCTACTGTATCAGGATTTATGCAGACCATACAATAACTCCACATTGTTCTCCTTTAGAACGTTGATGCAAAGAGTATTATTTTGACTCTAATGGGCTTTGGATTAAGCAAGTACCCTAGAGTATAATTTTTTTATGTAGAACAAATTCAGCACTGGCTAGCAACTGCAAAGTATCCTGTGCACCCTGCTTAAATAGCTCATTTTTTTGAACCTGTGCAGTAGTATACAAAAGTGCTATTTGTCAAATTCTTGCCCCATTTTACTCACCCCCAACAAGAAAGCATGCATGCATCATTGGATCAGAAAAGCCATCTCTCTCAGCTTGTATTATTATAAACTCACTTGCTTTACAGAACTCTCATCAGGAGTTACATCCAGCTGGTGAAACAGCCTCATGTTTCTATAAAACACCCCAAATACATGCCACAAATTAACCTGTTCTACAGCTGAATGCATCCATGCAAGTAATGAGTGAAATATGATAGCTGTAAAACTATACTTACTGATAGTATGATCCCTCACCAATATGCAGGGTATAAATATGTTTTAATGTTCCTTTTGTAAGCTGTGCCTCTGTTCTTACAGAATGCATTAAATAGGCTGGTGTTTAAATTGAGTGCCTCAGGGGAGACGCATCTCCTGAAGCATTTAGTCACCTACATTAAGAAACAAGATGTCTCCTCAGTTTAGCAATAGGTTTTATAAATGTGTGAAAATTCTTTATGGATGTATTTGTTAACAACACGAGATCTTTTTCACACCTGTAAAAGGCATTCAGTAATCCTTAGGGACAGTTCTTCCAGTTTCAACAAGTAAGTCATTATATTTGCTTTAAGTTGAATTGTAAGCGACTCCACCAAACTTTCTTGATTCTCTTTCAAAAAAAAAGACGTGGGCAGACTGATCTAGGGTATATGCAACCAATCACTAGGGGAAAAAATGAATAAACACTCAAAAGTTAAAGCTTTTCTGTTGACTGACAATTCAAGACACATGACACAAGCTCTTCTTGTGGATAGCTTAAATCTTTCTTAAATTTAATGATTCTGATTTTTTTGGAGCACTGTATTTGTCAAAAGATTATTACACAATTCAGAGAAACAAAAGTATATGTTCTTTGATTGTGTCCAAGATTGATTTGACCCTGACGCTACTGCTTTGGGAAACCAGTTTTCTTAATCACACAGTCCTCTTTATGAAACACCTCACTTATAGATCTTCTCCTTTTGTAAATGGAAGCAAGGTCAACTACTCTTTAGCACAACATATTCCATTATGTCCATGCATAAGATGGGAGAACTGAAAGAAAATTCTCTCTACAGAATACATTATACACCCCATTTCAATAGTGCATTATACATCAGTTTTTCAATATATTAAATGATCTACATGATATATTGGTCCACATTATGCACCATGTATTCATTCCCCTGCAGCAGTTTCATATTCTGTTCCACTGAATAATGTAAAGCAACTGTCGGTTCTTGTCCTGCATCACTTTATTTCACATCGTATTACTTCATTCTACACATGGTTCTTTCTCTATTATGGTAGAGTTGTAATATATGAATCACCATAACTTCAATGTTCTCTCAATATATATCGAGTGATAGGTCTCTTTCTTTGTGTAAAATTGCTGGTGACAAAAGCAAGACAAAATGTTACAGGGGTAGAGAGTGTCCCTTCAATATACATTGCCGTAGCTTGATTTTCACATGACTTAACATTGCTCATCTTCACAGCATGCATTCATTAAGTAAACAAGAGGTATACTCTTGCATGTGAAATAATTTTTTAAGAGGAACTGATTTCTGCAAGTATTCTTCAAAAGCAAATATCATAGCCCAGTGTTTCCATATGTTAATAAGTAGAGAATAATCTATGAATAACTATTGCATGAATAACCAAGATCTCATTAGAATTATGAGTCATGGAATATGAATTAAGTGAATGAATCTTTTCATAGTAATACATCTCAGGGTCTTGTAGAAAAGACCACCTTTCCTGAGACAGGAATAATTCCTTGAGCCACTGCTTTTTCTAGAGTCACCATGAGCAATTTGGTGCTGAACAATACAATCCCTGGCAAGTATGGGCTGAAAAGGGTTGAAGAAAGGAATAAAGGAACAAAACATAGTAAACTGAAATACAACTGGAAAAGAATACAGATGATGAGTCATTTATTCATCCACCTAATTATGATAACTGATTTTTGACTCAAACTTTCCCCAGTTCGGGTAATGAAGTCTGTAGTGACTTACCAGTGTAAATTTTTTTTAGATTTGTAGATGGAAAGGTAGAGGAAGATAAAAGATAATCTAAGTATTTTTATATTCTAATTTTTATTTCTGGACTCCTTCCTGGCAAAAACAGTTTAAAAAAATCCTTGAAAAAGAGAAGGCTGGATGTGGGTCCTTCTAAACCCAAACTCCTCTGCAAATGTTGTATATGGGTTTTTAGAATAAAATGAGGCTTTGCAACTCTCAGTCTTCCAAGTCTATATAATACTCTTCTCTCAGCAAGAACAGAGATTAATTAATCTAGCAAGATCCCTCCATTTTGGCAAACCTCATTTAGAGGAAAAAACCATTATTAGCTTTAGATACTTTCAATTACAAGTTTAAGAGTTGATCAAAGACAAAGAGCATTTCTCAGATACTTCGGTATTCTTAAAAAGAACTACATCTTTGACTACCACATATTTAAAGGAATATGATTAATTACATAGCCAAGACATTGTCAATCACAGGCTAATTCCCATTTCTACTGACATTTCTATGTAACACAAACTACTGCACCAAAAAGCTGAGACGAGCTAGACTAGCAAAAAACTAGCTGCACCAACTTTGCTGAGATGGTTCATGCACTTAGCTTCCAGGTTCCTGAAAAGAATTGTCTTACCAGGTTCACGAACAAGAAGAATCTATTAAAAACACTAACAAATACTCAACTGAAGTTAGAGTTCTACTCTACACTAAGACACCAGACTGTATTCATACAGGAGAAGAAAAAAATTACATAAATAATTTGTATGTATTTAGTTAGATTATTTTGAACCAAGACGACTAACAATTTCACAAATCTGCATGTCCTTCCATGAATTCACTTAATTTAGAGGTTTAGGAGAGTTAGCTTTAGGATATGTTTAGAAAACAAGCAAACAAACAAACAAAAAAAAACAAACCACATACACATAGGTTTATCTTCCTGTGTTTTGTAAAGCAATACATGTTTATGTAATATATTTCAGATCTTTCCTGCATTTCATATAGTCTTATACATAATAGAGGTGATATTAAATAAGCAAAATGGTCTTAGCATCATAGAGATATCGAAAGAACCTACATGTTCTGCAAGAATGTGAATTTTAAATAAAGTGTTCTCCGATTAACTGATGAAGACACCCAGAACAAGTAGCTACTATTCTCATTAGCAGTCACCACAGACATTCTCTTTTCTTCATGACACAAGTAGCCTCTAATACTGAAGATTGCTTTCTGAAGGCTCCCCTCACTATTCAGCCATGGTTAATACCATATGACATTGTCATGAGGTCATGATGGGGCATGGAGGGGTATAAAAGAGATTCGTAGCACAAAAAATTATACCATTTTATACCTGGTGTAATGTCACTTTTTTTTTTCCATATTAGCATTATGACAAGTGCTGAAAAGTACTAAACATTTTTATTATAAAATGTGAATTAACATTTTCTCATATTTTTATAGAATGCAATCATATAATATTCTTTTTTTCTATTCCAAAATAGACAGCCTGTTTTTTACAGTTATAATTGGCCATAACCTTGAGGATATTATTGCTATCACCTACCGTTTCACCTAAAAAAGCAGTCTAGAAGAGCTGGGGAGGAAAAGGGAGTGAGAAAGAAGACCATTCCAATTAGTTTTGAAGTAAGGAAGGTGAAGGTTTGAAGAATGAAACCTGCAGTTTCAGCAGAGCCACACACTGGCTGATATTTGGGACCAAATGAGGCTCCTGAGAAGAAAAAGCAACTTCTCCTCTCTGAAGAGGTCAGGCTTCTTGCCAGAGCTGAAACACACACTCTCCAGACTGAGCACAGGCACAACAATGGGTCACACACACTTAATCCCCTTTGTTACTCCGTCATGCCAAATCTGCAAGCTTGACTATCAAAGAATGATTAAAATCCAGGAGTCTGGTATTCTAAGAATAATAAATCACTTATTATGGGAAAATTTACTTAAAAAGTTGAACACACTATGCTTTAGTAGTCACATAGCTCCAGTACTTGTTAAATGAGTTTTCACCTAGACTGCAACCACCACGTACCAATTCAACTTCAAATTTATATCACAAAAATTAACTTCACCTAAAAAGTACAGCATTTCTGATTTCTGATATCATGGCTATACTGTAAGACAAGATTACAGCCACTAAGAGAAAAAAAAGAGAAAAGAGAAAAACAAACAGACAAACAAACAAAACAAGCCACAGAGCCATTCAGAGAAAACACAGGGGTACTTCTTTACCCTTGACCCTTACAGTCAACCACCTCTACTCATGTCCCTTTCAGGATTTACTACACCTGGATCTGGGTCATACCTACACCAAATGTTGGCCTCAGCATAAACTCAGCAGAAAGAATCATCTCTAAAGCCTTAATATGTGCAGAAAACACCTGTGTTTGTGAAAAACAATGGTTCTCACCAGAGTACAGCAATATCTGCTACCATAAGGAAATTCATCAAAAATTATTATCTAGTTTAGGACAAAGCAGCCTTTTATGGACCATAAGAGTAACTGGAACACACATAACTTATTCCAATTAGCTGGAAGTCCTGACATAGCAGGTGGCAGCAGTGCATCCATTACTATAATGTGGAAAATATATGGTGCATGGCAACAGGCAGTTGTATTTGTCTTGATTATGGAACCTGAAAACAGTACTTTCTATCCTTTCCGCTGTGGAAAAAAAACACTTTTTCTGACCCCAGCATGGAAATGAGCCTTGAACAATGCACACAGGTGACACTTTCATGTTTCTTCTGCTAAATGAATACCAGGACTAAGACTCTTCTATGGAGAGAATTGTGTTAAATACCCATGACAACAGAGGTTGACTGTGAATAGAAATAGAAAAAAGTCAAAAAGAATTTTAGGTCATACAGGGACTTCAAAATCTCCTGAGCAAGAGAAGCGAAAAGATCCTTCTGACCATAATACACAAGGCAACCATAGCTTGTATACTAATAGCAGTTAAGAAATTATAAATATTTGTATCCTTTCCAGAAATAGTAATTATTTGTCATTATTGCTCTGTACCTGTGCTGTAATTACAGTTTACCTGTAGTCAATGCAGCCACAGGAGACCTGGATCTAAATTCTGCTTCAAACAAGCCTTTGTATCAATGGGAATTTTCTGAACAGAGCAGTTACTGCATCATTCCCATTGATGCCTAAATGATGGGAGATCAAACACGACTAACCAGATTCACAATTTGTTACATTCCGCACCCTTCTGTTGTTAGACAAAACAAAAAAAAAGCTTTTCACAACTGGAAATGTGAGATTCTTGCCACACGGTTGAACAAGACATTAAAAATCTCTGAACAAAAAATAGCCCAATGCTCTCACTGACCCTTCAGCTTAGCCATATTCTAAGGCAGTGGATGACAATGTTCCAAGTGCCTGACCTAAGAGCAATATATGTAAATCCCTTTTAAAATAGCAGTTAAAGAATACTATTCTTTATCCATGCATTCACAAAATGTTCTCCTCAAGATTGTTACCAGCCCTGCAGGAGGCAGGGAGGAATTCTTAATTTACAGATGAGGAACCTGAGAACCACTGATAATATAACAACCTTCCCAGAGGTGCCCCAGACAGTGCACCAGAGCATGGGGAGGTCTCTGCTCCAACTCCTGTGCTGCTCAAATATGCTACGTCAATACTCTCATGCCAGTTCGTGGGACGTACAGACATCTAAAATCACAATTCAAGAGATACAAGGCATAGTAACAGCATTGTCCTAATGCTTGCAATGTCATATTAAAAGGAAAATGTACACAAACACACACACATATAATATATACATACACGTATGTGTGGATGAGATTGAAGACTATCCTACTTCAAAGGGCCATAATTTTGAACCTAGTACGTGTCAGAAATTATAGTTGAAAACAGCTGAAGGTTTATCACAAAACAAAGCAACGGGCTTATTAAGGCGTTGATAACACTGGTGAAGAAGCTGGTGTAGCTGGTATGTCCAGATAATCCTGCAGATAAAGATTTCCAGCCTCTTCTGCAGGCTCTGATTTTCTTCATGGGTCCCCACTCAACATATTTACCACACCTGAAAAAGACTGATTTAACCCCTATGTAGGTGGATTTTTTTGAAAAGCATATTTACACAAGAAGTGAAGCATTACTTTCTTCTCTCAGTAAAGAATGTTTGATAAAATGAAAAAAAAAAATCAATGTATAACTGGTTTCCATTTAAAGTAATTTTCCCTTATAGGAACTGGGTAAATGACCAAAAATTGTAAGTATAATAATTTTGTTTCGCATGCATGAACTAGTATATGGGACAGCTAAATGCCAACTGGTATCATCATCATGCCTACCAAGCTAAAATACAATGTTTTGTTATTCTTACTAACCATTTGTGGGGGAATTTTAATTCTGAAAGCAAAAGTGGCCTGTCAAAAACATTGTTATTAGAAATTTTACAAGAAAAAAGTCAGGAAATGTTCTTGTGTATTGTTCATTTAACTAAAAAAGAAAGACAATGTTGCAAAAGAAAAGAAAAATTATGCAGAAGTAGAGGTCTACACAAACTTTCAGCAAGACTTCTTGCTTGTTTTCATTTATATTTAAGATACAAAGACATTTTAATTAAATTAGCATTTATATGGAGAGTTCTCAATTTAATGGAACATTTAAGAAATACCCAGCATATAAAATGACATCTTTTAAATTGCTAAAATACCTGGATAAGCTTTCACAATGTGTACCTTTCACTTCATGGATAATTCATTTGGCTATCTCGCCAACAGCATTTAGCATACACAATTTTATTTGCTAAAGACTATTGCTACATGTGATTCACAAGAACATAAGATAAACAGCAGTTTAGTTGCAGTGAGGGCTCTGTGTCTGCTTTCTTAAACGGGACTGTCCATGTCTTGTGTGACATGTTAGCTTCCCATCACAGCTCCCAGTTGAGGATGATGGTCACGCTGAAAGTAGAGCATTAGCTCACTGACATACCAGTAATGTTCTCTCGGTCTCAGAGTTTGTGACAATGAAGAACATATTTTATCCAACAGTTCAATTGCACCTTTGATGAAATAACTCTCACAGACATTTGAAGGGTCCTGCATCTTCAACAGGCCTGTCAGCACAAATGCTGCAAAAAGCAGTTTAGATATCAAACTGAATTGGAAATCTTCCTGGAAAATACAGATTCCAATCACCGATATTAGAAGAGAATCTGACCTAGATGTTCCTGGCACCTAATACTAGACCACAGTTGACAGCATCCCTCTGTATCTACTGGTGTAGACGCACCTCACAGCTAAGCCTAATGAAAGAGGCGTGGTGGCCTGAAAGCTATGGCTGACAGCAGCAAGAGACAGGTAAGAAGGTGGCTCACTCAGCCATTGCTTTGTACACAATATCTACAAACCTCATACAACATTTAAGTTAATAATTTTATTATTTTCAGGGTACCTGGGTAATCATGGCAGAGAAAGTTTCTTGTGCACATTATTATACCTCCCAAGAAGGCCAGAGGTTTTTCCTCTGTATGGTGTTTAATGTTACAATATATGATTAAGAGCATTCAGCTTAGATGAATTTGCCTATAGCTGTGAGTCTGAGTCTTTTTTTTTTTTTTTTTTATAAGATCTTGTTGCTATTGCTTGATTGTTTCACTTTCATGTAACACACGGGATCTAGATTTTTAGACACTGGTGATGCAGGTTAGATGATCAGCACCTGCATTTATACACCATACTCACCTGCATTGTTTTACTCTTGTGATAAATACTACATAGCAGACAAACCGTTTTAACGTCATCAATGAACTATCCACAGGACTATACTAGAGAACCTGCAACAGTGTGTGCACACTCAAACAGGAACTAAAACAAGCTCACTGACTGAAATACAACACTTTGAATCAGCAACACCAAGTGCCAGTGATGATACTACCTTGAAGACCCAAGTCTGAAATGCAAAGGAAAACCAGGGAGCCATAAAGCCCTCTACTTTCAAACCTGCTACAAAGTTGGTTTCTATTTCCTAGAAAACTCCTAATAAAGCATGAACTTACTGAGAAATTGTAATCTGTTTTGCCCTTACCAGAATTTAATACACTCAATCAGATAATTAAATTTGCAAGACTTCAAGGTAAATGTTCTGGAGGGTCTTTGGCTGACCAACTGCAAAAGAAACTACAGAGACAATGCGACAGTGATTTAGAATTAAGATAGAATAGCTGAACATGGCAATACATCCTGACTTCTTTAAAAGGGTTATCTATTAACATTAGATGTACACGGGTTAATTTTAACTACTTTCATCGCACATATTTAACTCCTTGACAATTATGCAATATAGCCCAAAACATTTGGATTGTTCTCTCTGTTGAAATTGAAGACAAGAAACATTTTATATATTGCTAAGTGACTGTCCAAGAACACTTAATGGGTTCCGATGAAGATTTAACAAAGCTATATCTAAGATAATGGAAGAAGCTGTCCTCCAGCTGGGTTTATTAGGAAATACATCAGTATTAAATCTTAATCCATTCTATAAGAAAATAAGCAAAAGAGGTATAACTGTAGCAAAAAGAATAGTCTTATTATAAGGAGATCTAAGAATACCTTTATTTCAAAATTTTATTAGAGGTGTGACAGACTGTGCCACACAGCAAAAAAGGTCTGTGCCATTAATCAAGGAATCTAAAATTTGATAAAATGTGTGTGTGTGCAGAAGGACCATTTCATAAACACATTTAAGTGAATATGATGTAATAAATTCAGCCTATGGACATGTGCTGAATAAATATTTATTATAGCAGTAAAATGTACCAGTGGTATTTATTATTTCAGAGTTTTCTCCATGACAGGCAATGATCTATTTTCCCTTTTAATTACAATTCAGTGCTGCATTTTTATTTTTAGTTTTTCTGCTGTATATATACACCAAACACATACTGTATGAAAAAAATAACATTTTTAAAATGCCATAACAAAATAAAAAGCTTCACACCATACTGCTAATCTGGATCTGAGGGAACATGTCAGAAAATACAGATTAACCTTGTACCTCAAAAAGCTACTAAAATATCTCATTAAGTGATGCTCCCTGATTTCTGATATATTTCTGCTATCAGCAAAGAAAATTATAAAGATGTTAAAGAAACAAAGGGACACTAATTCAAATTTTATGGCTAATAAACCTTGCTCTGAGGGACTAAGCAGACTTCATTGATGCAGAGATTTTGCAGTGGGCAAATTCCATCCAGACCACTTTTGTGCACATTGTTAGTGTGTGCTCCTCCACTGGACTCACTGTAAAACCTGGACTTTCAGGGACGATCTTCAGCCCCATTGTCTGCCAAATATTTTTTGCAGCCCCTCCTGTCTACAGATATCCCTTATGCCAATGCAATATGAAAAAGGATTTCAGTACATGAGGAACAGCTTATTAATTTTACACAGCTCTTGAGCTATTTTGAAATCTACCCTGGAGAGTACTGTCAGCAGTAGAGAGTGATTATTTCCTCAGCTTTCTTGTCTTTTTCTATTCAATCCATCTGCTTAGCACAATAGGTTCGCAACCTCTGACTGAAATTTCTAGACATCACCGTAACACAAACTAATATTAAAAATTATAACATCTGCTAAGATAAGAAACAAAACACACACGACATGATGCATTACTCAAAAAAACGCCCCATGAAATTATGAAAGAACATTAATGCTGACCTTCCCTCTATGACTGTTTTGACTCCTCACATCTATTGGCATTACATACAGTAAATCACACACTCACTGCAAACTAAAAAGCCTTGTCTCACTCATTCTCACAAATAAAGGCCTGTGAAATCATTCTGATGAACCACTAGTTATCCTAACAGTCCTACAGTAATATATGAAAGCAACTAACCCTTTCAAACAAAGCTAGATGTGCCTTCACTGACCGAAATCCTTACCCCATTCACATTCACTTAGGGAACAGAGAGAAAATATCTCGCCTACTGATGCCGACATTCAAACATCCAGAACAATTACATGGAAAAGGAACATTGAAATGGCAAACAGTATCTGTAAAACAAAATGACACGATGTGAAGCCACCAGTTCAAATCTAGACTCAATGCATTATGACTGCCCTTCTGACTTAATAGACATCAGATACCATGAGCAACTGGAATTACAAGACAAGCAGAGAACAATATTTAAGGGAACTGCCCCCCATATGGCCCCAAAAATGTAAGCACTGACAGGGACTTACAGCAAAAGACAGGCAAGTCTCATCTGTCAAGGCATGAGAGCTCTAAGCCCGGTGTACTAGCATACACAAAGATCAGCATTTTATGCCTTTTCTACATCTAAAATAAGTACAACAGCTCTATAAAAATCAAACAAAATAAGTGAGAAAATAATCTCTGTTAAAAAAAAGAAAAATCACAAGTTTTCACAAGGAGAAAAAGATATCTATTTTTTACTTTCTTAAACAAAGGTATGCTCTGCCTGCTCGACCCATTTTCCTTTTCTTCTTCCCCTCCCCCATTTCTTTGCATCACCTTTTTTCTTTCCTTTTTTTTTTTTCCTTTCGCGAATCAGTTCTGTTAATCCCACCGTATGACCTACACACCGAAGGAAGGAAGAATGGTGCTTGTTCAGTAACTAGGACATCGTTTTAATGGTCTTGGGTCTTAGTATTAGCACAATCCATTAGAATGAAACAGCAATAGGAAACTCTGTGAGTCTTTGTTTCATTCCTTTTCCCATTTCAGGCGGCTGTGTGACTGATGGTTAGATGCTTGTCACATTTAGGTAGGTAAAGCTGTGTACTCCTGAAATAAAGCAGACTACTATTCATTACCAAGCACAAGCAAAAGCTGAACAGAATAATCCTTAACCTCTGCTGTGCTTAGTTTTTTGTTTGACACACGGCTGTGGGAAAAGCACTACCCAATGAATTGCTTGTGGAGGGATGACTGAGGCCTGGCATACGCTAAACCAGCATGGAATCTGCTCTGAGCTATGCCAATTGACAACAGAGCATTTCACGGTCCGGCCATGCCCCACATACGTCTCTTATATCATGGGCAAGTGCACAAGAGACACAGAGGGACTTTTCAGATGGCCACTCCACTCACTGCATGATTTCTTTGAGTCATTCAAGAAACAGCACAAATGAGAAGCTGATTTACTGTGCCTCCACTCCTCTCCGTGAAACAGGAATAACCACTCCCGACAAGCCTATTGCCAAGATACGCTGTGGTGCTGCGGGGATCCCATTGCTTCTGCAGGACAAGGGTTAATGTATGTATGACATTTTTCACCATGACAGTTAGAAACAAGGGCGGAGTTTAGCAATGTTGAACTTATTTATGCTAAGTATCATTTAGCAATAATGGCTGCTCCTTTTCTGCCCCCAGTTCTCTTTTTTTCCAAACTATACTTTGGCAATTAACTGACCCTAGAGAGGACGAACGTACCACCACACATTATATGTATAGGTAAATTTAATCCTAGATTACACGTAATTCTTTTTTTTTTCTAAGTTTTTCTTCCAATTCAAATAACAACACTTGGAAAAAGAAGAAAAAAAAAAGGGGGGATGGGGGGTGTGGAAGGGGGAGTGATTACCAAATAGCCAGCAGAGATCAAGTTAGTGACTTGAAACAAAAAGAAAATTCTTGCTAAATACTGACATATTTATTTACTCACACCGCATTTGCTACGACCAGTTTAGGATGAGCCTTTCTCATGTCTCCAGCAGTGACCTTGTACTGAAATACTGACAGTCATCCCTAGTCCAAGTGCCAGAAAAAGCTATATGAGATATACAAATTGCACTGAAACCCACCTTCCCAAAGGCTAAGGCTAAGTCCCCTGATAGGCAATTTTTATCCTACAAGTACAACGGATAGGATATGAGGACTCTTCATTTGAGTCACTTGCAACTTATATCAGTGTTAATAACTACCATATCTAAAGTAACCACCTCTTATAGGTATCTAGCAGATGTATCATTTTTTTCCTCATTTAATTATTTACCTTTGCTGACCTCAGGCTCCTGGAAACTAAGCTCCTGTACACTGTCATACAAATTGCATTCTCATGTGTATAATCATAGAAATAATGAAATCACTCCCAACTACAAACCAAAATCTAAGTGTCCAAGTTGGATATTTACAGGTCACTGTTCTCAACAGACCAACAACTCCTCTTATCTGCGTGCTTAACTACAGTTTTGCAATATCTTGCACAGTAAGATATCCAAACATTTCACTTTAAGATGCTTGCTTTTGCTGTTGTTCCTGCAAAATAATGTTGTTACTGTTCTTTCTTCAGCAGCTACTCCTTCTAAATGCCATATAGTGGATTTTACTACATTCATGTCAGACAACAGATAAAGCTGTCAAATTGTGCTGAATGATGAAAAGCAAACTTTATGAGCTAATGTGAGAAGATTTCTACAAAAGTTAAAAATTGCCATTACAAAAAAGGTTCTGGCTTCAACCTTAGTGAATGATTGTTTTTCTTTTAGAAGTCAGCACAGCTGAAATGAGCATTTGGCCTACATACCCTCACACATAACACGTTCTAGCCAACAACTTCTAACAAAAAGACGTTGCATGTTTCTTAACCACAGACTTGAAAAATAAATTATTCTAATTGATAGGGCATAAAGTGAGCTTAAGTAGAATTTCCAAGCAATAAAAAATTATTTGGAAAAACTTCCAAGCAATAAAATAATGGTAGACTTTTCCTCCGCCTTCCCTTGTCCATATAATGTTTTATTTAATTCCACTTGGTACAACAGGTTATTTAGGAAGATGGACATTCACAGCATTTCTGTGTTTTTTTTCAGAATAATCAACAGCAGTATTGGAGAGCTGCTCTGACTGCCAGGGTTGGGGTGCATGCCCTAGGCAGACTTAAAACCCACAGCAAGGCAAACTGCAAACACAAACCAGCCTAAGAAGAACATGGGTGGAAGCACTGGGCTTGGATGGGAGCCACAGCATGTTCTGACCAACTAGGACACCAGGATTTGAAGACGCATCCATTTAGACACAGCCAAAGGGGCTAATCTCACATCTGTTGTTTTGTCACAACTCCTAAAACCCTCTCTGTGGGCACAAACTATCCAAACCCAAAATAACAGCATGATTCAATTCATGCTCATATGTTTTCCATAAATATGGCAATTCATTATTTTTGCTGAAAGTGCCGTCATAATTCTTGTCACGGGAAATAAAGCAAATGCATCCATTAAATGCATCAAACCTATATTAAAAATACATATGCTTGCATTATTATTTGCAATAATTCATTGACAGCTTAAAAAGCATTGTTTTGGTGGAGGGAGACCACACCAGAAGTGCTGTGTGCATGAGGGACATCAGATGTGACAGAAGCACAACAGATCAGATCTTGCAGTGGAAATTTTGTGCTTGACCTCAATAAGAGCAAATCAGGCCCAGGCCAACAATCAGAAACAGGCTCTTCTTTACCCCCCAGTTCCTTCACACCTCCTCATCTTCACTGAACAGTGAGAAAGAACCAAGCCCATGGTCGTTTCTCCCCATTTCCTTTCCACCTGCTTCCCAGCACTCTAGAGCTGTTGTCACTGAGAAAATCAACCAGCTCCAGCAGTTCCACAATTAAATCATGGATTAAGACTACATTTGCCTTCTCTTCAAGGCAGAGAAAGCTTCTCAGTTTTTTGAAGTTTCTCCAAGTCTAGTCATTCTCTGCTCGTTTTCATTTTACAATTGCAGATGAGCTGAATTAACAAAGTAAATTAGAGAAGCCCTAACTCTGTCGCAGATATGCAGGGATAAAAGAACGTATTTGGAAAGAAGTCAGCTTGCTTTAGAAGCATGTTGGCGTTTCTTTGCAGATACAGCTGCAGTAAAAGAGTGCTAAAGAAAGAGTTAACACTTCTGTCATTTCTGAGTAGGTGTCTGAGTGCATCCTCCGCTAAGGCCCCAAAACAGCAGAATGATCTGAGCAAATATTTTATTGCTGAGCCCTCCGTCTCTCCATGCTCAAGCAAAAAGCACTTCAGGAAACACCTATCTATGTATTTAAAAGGAATACTTGTCATTGTGCTATTTACAGTGCAAATACGTAGATTATGCACATTCCTCAACCCTTCAGGTAAACCCTGCCTCAGCTTCAACCTTGTCTTGCCTTCTGAGATTCGGGATCAGGCATACCACGTAGCTAAAGTATGTGTGCTGTTTTCTTACCAAACAAGTCCCAGAAATGGTAAAGCCTTTTTACTTTTATCCTGCCTCCAGTGCGTAAACCAGTCACACCCCTCAATCTGGGCTATTTTGACAGATTTGGCCAGTTTAGTGCTTGCAGAAATTCAGAACAAATTGCTGCAGTTTTCTACAGTGATTCACTAATCATGGGCCAGAGGTGGTGACTGCTCCTGAGGATGGCATCCTCCCACCACCTTATCCCAGCTCTATGGAGCGACATCCACCAGCACCACTTCTTCTCCCCTTCTCCTTTCCCACTTTATTTCACTGGCTCATTGTTTCTGTCAACTAAGGGGGAAGGGAATAATTAATTTTATTGTTCTGAGCAGTTACATCTGTGGTTAATGAATATGGTAATTTAATATTTTTACCATTTTCAAGTCTTAGAGAAATGCTTGCTTTTTCAACTTATTACTATAGACCGTTTTCTTATTATGGGGAAACAACTGTGATACATATGTGTGTGCTTGCACACAAATGTATATGAATCTATGAGAAGCGGGGAGGGGGGGCACGCAGAAATTACTTCCAGCTATCCATGTTGCTATTTGGAAAGAAAAAAAAAAGTCTAAATGATTGTAAGTACATGGCCTCACTTCTTTGGTTTTTACTTTTAACTTTATAGAACAGCATCGTCATTTATAAGACACTTTCTTTCATCAAATCAGACTGTTCCATTCTACTTACAATCACAGCTATATTCACAAGTCAACTTATTATCACAGCAAGATCTATCAGCTCTGCCTACACTGTATTTACAAACTAGAAAGGAAGTTGTTAGCATAGAAAAATTTGCTAGATACTGTGGCAGACCTGAGGACATAAAACTTAATAACAGACAGATAAATTAACTGATATTGGGAAAGGACAAGAAAGAGGTCAGTAATGTCATCTTGATTACCCAGAAAGGTTAAGAACTATTGCAAGCTTTGACCAAGTAGAAGAAAAATTCACTTCAGTGAACTACACTACATGATCCATCATAAATATAATAATCAAGCAGATCATCCTATTGTTAACCATGGTAATGGCCATCTGTGTGAGAAAATTGAGAAAATATTAGGACTGTAGGATTGGTTGTGCTTACTTATACTGGGCAAAGCAGTTGCATATCAGAGTTTGGTCTACAGAGTTCTTCCCTGGACTAAAATGAAGAGAAAGACATTTCCCTTAAAGCCAAGTCAACTTCTTGCTATCAGAAAAAATCCATCTTTGAAAATTAGAAACAGCAGGAAGTCCACTGTATTGAATGCTAAATTAATTTCTTCTGATAACTTATTTCAAACTGTATTTGATTAAAAGACAATAACACATGCTTTAAATCTAGAAAAACATAGTTACCACAGGCTGAGGCAAAAGTGGTGTTGCTGATAGGTGACAACAGAGTGTTGTTATTTATTTAGCTCTTGTGAAGGCACCCCAGTTAATCAATAGCTGTGCATGTACTAAGGCAGTAGGGCTTGTATAAAGATGCTTATCAGAAATCCATAAGCAACATTCCACTTTTGATTACAGTGCTCCAGACTGTCCACAATACTGCTGAAGACTGTATGCCTCTCTGACAAACCATATTGACAGAAATAATAATATAGAAACGACACTTCCTAATATGCATATCTAACTGCACAGCAAATTAACCACTATGCTGACTCAAATTGCTTTGTTATTCATTTTGTTCCAACTGATGTTAATACTTTGGCAGTTGATGGGGATAATAACTGATGGAGCATATTGGAAATTTTGAAAGGGAATATAAAATTTATGTAATTTAAAGTCATGGAGAAAGCTACTATGCCATAGAGTCTTAAAACATGAAAACATCTCCGTTGTATCTAAGAAGTGCTCAGAGCAGACCTAGTAAGCATTTGAAAATCCGTGAATGAAAAGGAGATACAAAAAAGATGACTGTGATACACAAACAGGTTTGAAAACAAAAAAAAAAACCAACACACACACACACAAAACCCTCACAACATTTAAAAATATCTCTCTCTAAAAAACGGCAATTATAACATGAAGATGAGACTTTTTTGCTTCTACCTCTAATGTCACATTGAGTAACAACACTTGAACATCTGGAAACATTTACACTTGATGTTTTAATCAAAATATAATCCTTTTCTGCAACATAATAAGCACACTCTAACAAAAAAAAAAATGCCATTTCCTTTATCTTAACACCTAAAAACATTTGTTTCGATTATCATTATATGTAGAAATAGCAACTCCAGTATATTTTAAAAAAATGTAAAAGGCCATAAAATTCTTTTTACATACACTAATAAGTCTTTCCTTGTAGTTTTCTTATGAAGATAAAATGCTATCTATATATCATATGTACATCTTCCAAAGTTGCTTTGGTGATATTTTTCATGGTGATGGTATAAACGACTTCACTGCAGTGTTGCAATTCTGGTCCTGGTATTCTTACTGAGCAAAAGCTCCTGTGGAGTTCAATAGGTATCTTCACCGAACAGGAGCTGCCTGATCCATCCCACAGCCGGATACTCCAGTAACGGAGATCTGGTGATTCTGCTACAGAATTCTCTTTAAATGGCAATACTGTGGACAACACAGTGCACACGAACTTCAGCAACAACAGTGAAGCAGAGACTGGAAGAAGCTGGTCTAGCTCAGAAGTGGGAGATCAGTATGCACATCCCTCCTGCCTCATCACATTCTGGATAAAGAAATGAGGAGGAGGGAACCTGCTTCACTAACACACCATCCGGGTCCTCAGCCTCAGCTCTCACCTCCAAAACATGTCAACTTCCTCAAAGCCCTCATTTTCCAGAAACTCTCCTTCCTGCTAAGAAGCTTTGCTTTTGAAGCACTTTGTCAACACCTCTGCTCAACCTCTTAAATCCCTCTACTGTTCCACCACAAAGGTTCTTAGCACTTTCTCCATCCCAAACTACCACTTTCTTAATAACTGCCCCCAGTACTCTATTCCCTCTACATCAGATTACATCTGCTCCTCCTAAACCATTGGCTGATACCCTGGTCCTAAGTCTCATAGAGCCAAATCCCTTCTCACACCATAGCCCAAGTCCTTAAATGCACAACCCCTACATATACTGTTCAGTTCTTTCTTTTCTGCCTGTAAGAACATATATCGCATTGGCTCCCAATTTTTTTCCTCTTCTTTCCAAGCACATGCACATACCAGCATGCAGATTTCACTAATCACCTACTGGCTTCTATTCTGGTAGATTTAAAAACCACAGAATCAACTTACATTTATCAGAAAACAGCCTGAACAAGATCCTGAGAGCACAGAAAAAAGAAACAGTGGTAAGAAATGGACACACTGTACTTGTCATTTGGTCACTGAATGAGATTAATTAATGGGATTAATAAAAGGTCCAGCCCAGCAGAGACCAAAGAGGTGTTTGCAGGAAGGAAGACGGTGCATGAGGATGATGACGGCCATCCACACAGCTACGCTTTTAACTTTTTACTTATTCAACGTGCAATTTTCACTTCAAACATAATCCATCATGTTCTTGGATTCTTAAAGAAACTGCCTTTCTTCCTTTAAAGTTACTGAGAAAGTTGCAATGTTTTCCCTTTTATGAGGGCTTTGCCATGGACAGTGCATGTTTTTGTAATACAGAAGCACGGCAGTTATGAGCTACTCTACCTACTAAAAAAAAATAATAAAAATAAAATTGTATGGATTGCATGTTAGATAAAGCTATAATAAAAGTGATAGCCTTCTTCTTAAATGGAGCAAGGAGATTTGAACATAAATCATCAAATAACCCACGTGCTGCAGAGACCACTGGCAAGTGCTGAGCAGCCTCCGACTTAGATTTGTGAACATTTGTCTCTCTCTTCTCTGTACTTCTCTTTATGTTGCTGATGTCATGATGCAGAGAATTATTTTCTTATTCTTTCCTGTGGTTAAACTTTTGAATCTTTCAGCCATCCTTCACCTTCCCGAGTTAGAGTCAGAAAGCAAAGTCGAAAAATCATTTGGCCGAGCTTGAAAGATGTGTAATTTTTTACTTTTAGTATTTAAAAAACTGTGTGCTGAACTACTTATTGTTTAATAGAGTGAGCTAACTGCTTGGCTGGAATTCTGTTTATGTTCCTGTGAGGCACAATCCTGTCCACTAAAACAACGTGAGATCATACTACTAAGCAAAATCCCAGCAAAATTACCTAATGAGAGTGTTAGCAGCAAGATTGTGGTTTGGTTTTTGAAAATGAGTGCAAAAAATCCAGCCACACTGGGCTTTTGGCTTTGCTTGTACTATTAACTGGAATTGGGTTGGCTCAAGGAAAACTGAAAGAATTTAAAAAATCAAAGCATTTGCTGAGATGATGAGGATGGCAGGGCCAGCCGGTGCCAGGGGTAGAGGAGGAGGGTGTGGATGTTCGAGGACTGTGGTGAGATTTATTGAATGCCTGGACAAAATGATTGTTTCTCCTTCCTTTGACACTTCTGATTCACAATACTAGACAGCAATGCCTTCATTGGGGATCGACTGATCGACCTACCCTAAAAGCTCTTTTCGACTTTTAACAGGTGTGATGCTATGAAAAGCTGACAAAGTAACAGATATGAGGTCACCATAAAGACTGCAACGTTTACATCCAATCACATTAGACTAGAACAAAATAACTGCAAAACTGAATGCTGAAAGATACGAGCCTGAGAATCAAAGTCTCACACTCACCTGGCCAAGCCAGGAAGGGCTGGGACATTGAAGAAGGGGACTCTGATGCCAGAGTAAGGAATAAGCACCCACTACCACGCAGTCCCCCCTGACCAATGCATAGTAATGCAGTGATGGGTTCCACAGAAGCTGTGCCCAACCCTGTTCAGCCAAAAAGTGCTTCTGTCAGGCTAAGAGAAGCAAATGGGAACACCCTTCTGAAGAATTAATACTGAAAGGAATTAGATGTTTTTAAATATTAACACACAGTAGAATTTCTAATGAACGCAGAAAAGCAGAAATGTTTAGAGTTACCAAGTAAACACTCTGAAATCCCTTCTTATGATACGTAACATCTGTCATTTTGTAAAATCATCTACTTAACTTCTGGAGAGGCTCCTGGGCTTCCCTATGAAGTCCTTAAGTGGCAGCTCCACCACTACATTTTTCATTTTCTTTAACAATACTAGTTTCTCCTGAAAAAGCTGCCTTTTTACACCATCAACCTTTGACTGGGTCCAAGGTAATGTTTTTAAAAATTGGCAAAAAAGGGTGATTTTAAAAAGCATTCTAAGGAATGCTGGCACCTCTCTTCATTCTTATAGCTTTCCCTCAAATTACTAGCAATCCCCTAAATAATATGGGTGAAAATTTGAAGAACAATAAGCTCATATACATATATGTGCACATACATGCATCTTTAATTTTCCCCTTTAAGCACATACAGTAGAGAACATGCAGCATTCTCAATCTTGTACTGCCTCAGTGCATTATAGAGGAAAGTGGTGGCCTGAATTTCTCACTCCTTTTTTTTTTTTTTTTTTGGAATTAGAGCATCTAACTTTCTACTTTTTTTTTTTTTTTTACATTAACAAAATGATTAAGAAAAGTCAATCCTATGCACTTTGCTTTTAATCGCAGTCGAGTATTAAAGGCTATTTAGCAGCCAGTTCAAATTTTCAGGTAAACAGTACTATCATATCCACTAATGCTAGCATTGTTAATTACTGAAAAAAAAAAATAATAATCAAATAAATCCTTACTACTTCGTGCCTGCAACTAGGTCATCTTGCATAGAGATACAAAGGTGAAGTATAAGATCTGTTTTTTATTTTGCAAAGCTTGTAAATGACATCGCATGATCGTGCAAATGAAGCAAGGCAAGATGAGAAAATGAAGAAGAATGAAGCTGTATAATCTAATCAGAAGCCAACAAGGGTTTTTTTTTATCTTTTTTTTCCTCTCTCGAAGACAAAGGGAGGCTTTGGTTTTAAATCCTTAAAACACAGTCTAGTGTTCAGCTTTCTTTCACAGCTTTTGGTAACGCTGAACATAAGCATATCTATTTTGCATATATTTACGTACAGGTTCACTAAGCATGTATGCAAAAAAGAAAGAGAAAAACTGTAACAGGGCTGTTTAAAGGGCACTGAAGCAGCTTCCTGTCACTTCAGAAACTAAGTACCGGATCACTGTCATTCTTAAGCAAAATGTGTTTGCACCTGGAAGTAATTTTATCTCCATTCCTTTCTTGACCGCTACAGTGGGCATTACTGCCCATTCTGTGTCCAAACGCTCGCTTCTTCCCCTGTCCCCTGCATAATTAGCTGACCTTTGTTTTAGTTCATCGACTTTCGACCAAGGTAATGAATTGGAAGTAGGCACGATCATCACCAGCAATTTAAGCAACACACAGGCTCCCTCCCCGCCCCTGGCCCGGGTCCCTGGGCGCGCTGCCCTGCCTCTCCCCGCGGCGCAGGGCTACAGGCACCCACTGCGGAGGTCTCCGGGCTGGGGCAGGCGAGGGCAATAAGGGGGTGATCTCACTCGGGGGCCGCGGCTCCGGGATGGAGGCGCCTCCGTGCTAGGCTTCCCAGTCGGTTCCGTTCGCAGAGGGGTGCGGAAGAGTCGCCCCGCGCCCACCGACCTCGGCGAGGCTCCACGGGGTACCCAGCACAGGTACGCCGCCGGCCCCCGGGAGTGCACGGCAGCCCCGGGATGCACCGGCAGCGTCCTCCACCCGCCCCCGCCCAACTGAAGGCCAGTCGAGCACCCCGCCCCGCCCCGGCGGCGGCTCCTTGTCCCCGAGCCGGGAGTGGCGGGACGGGCCCGCACCTCGCCCGTCGGGGCGCCCAGCTACCGGCGGGACCGGCCCCGCAGCCCTTCTCCCGCCGCCCCTCCGCGCTCCTCTTCCTCCCCGGCCCGCGGGGTCTCGGCAGCCCGCGCCTGACCTCTGCGGGCGGGCGGCACGGCACACAGCCGACCATGCAAGGTACCGAGCGGCGTCCGAACCCACCGTGTCCGCCTCGCAAGGAAGCCGGTGACCTGTAGATAGCGATAGGCACTGAATGATGTTTGCTGCTGCCATGGAAATGGTGAATGTGGTGAGCGCCCAAACTCGAAGCGCCCCACGCCACCCCAAGGAGGCCGCTGAGAGTGAGCGGGACTATCCAGAGCAGGGCCAAGCGGCCCCCGGCGCTGCTGCCGTTGCTGGCGGGTCCCGGCTCCGGGCTGCCCCTGAGGAGCCCCCCCATCCTCCGGTGCACGGCGAGCCGGCCCCCGGCGTCCTCGGGAGGAGCAGCAGCCACAGCGAAGGAGGCAAACTTTGGACAGAGGCGCGCCCGCACACCCGCACACGGCGCTGGCTGCAGCTCACCGCACCAGGCGAGCCATCTCTGCCCTTTGGGAAAGCTTATGAGGATCCTTTTCTCCAGGTCTTCTTCTACCCAAAACAATCCGAGACATAGTCAAAGGCGGAGAATCCAAGCAGTTCAGAGCCTTCGCAAAGAGGCGGAAGAGGGGAAAAGCCCCGCGCTCAAACAAACGCTAGTTTCAGCTTGCCCGGGTCTGGTGCTCATGAACAATACTCCACAGTTGCAAGGGCTACGAGAGTGCCAAGCATTCCCCCATCCTCAGTAATCCACAGTGTAGGCACTCGTGCCACATTTCTGCTAAGAAGGAAAAAAGGGGATGCCACTCCATCAGCCAGTGCTGGGAAAGCAGAGAAAAATCAAACTGCTGCTCTTCCCTCCATTCATCTCCAAACTGGTGAGCCCTCACCGAGCGATCTCTCCCGGCGCGCACACACACGCTCACACTCACAGACACACACTCACACTCGCACACGCCGCCAGACAATAATCAGGCTGCTCCGGCAACCTCAATGGTCTGACTATTGACAGTAATACCCGAGGATGTTTTCAGGGAGAATAGTGCACCCTTATGAAAGAAGCTGAGGAAAAAAAAAAAAAAAGCTTGCGAAGAGCAGGGCTATGCAAATCTGCAGTCTCCAAACAGCAAATCGCTGAAGCTTGGATGCAATGCAGAGGACGAGCCTATGTTAAAGAGGGAGGCTGAGTTCAGCTCCCACACAGTCGCGCTGCCTCTGCTCTGCCTTGCGGGAGCCGGGCGCTGCCAGTACACAGCTCGGGCGGTGCGGAGGACCCACACCACGCACACGCCGCTCTTCCCCACCCGCCACCCATCCGTGCCGCCAAGTCAGCAGCACGGGAGGAGCATCTCCCCTGCTCTGATAGCTCAGGTGTACCCATGTCTCGAAAACCCAGTTTCATCTTAAAAAGAGCGATTTCGGGTCTTTTAATTGGCCTAAACTTCGCCCATCAGATGTTTCCCTGTGCCCATTCGCTCATCGGCTTTGATTAGCCGGTAATTACACACACGGCACCAAACAAAGAGTTACCGGTGTTATTTTTTCCGGCACTACTCAGCTACCGCACCTCGGCTGCCCACCGCGGCCGAAAACTGGGTTGAATAACAGGTTTCTGAGCTGATAACCCCCCGCACCCCCCCAGCTGCAGGGCGGCGCCGGCAGCGTCTGCATCGCCCCCCGGGTGCGGGACCCCGCCGCACTCCCGCTCCTGCCCCGAGAACCGCCCCCCCGCAGCCAAGGGTGGGAGTTGTCACGTTTAAAAACGAAGGTCTGCATTCAAAAGGAAAACATTTCACCCCTGGGCGGGTCCTATGCCCCGCCCTCCCCCCCCCCCCCGGAACCAGCGGCGGGAGGCTCAGCCCCTGCAGTACCACACCTGGGCGCAGCAGGGTGCATGAGTCGCACGCTCCCGGCGCTCCTCTCCCTCCTTTCCTTCCCTCCCCCGTTTCCAGCCTGCTGTATATCTTGTGCCTTCAGCAGCATGAGCTCATGGGTGCGGGTGCGTGAAAGGGAGAGGGCGAGCAGTGGGTGTGAGAATGCTTTTTTATACATTTCGCGTTAGTTTAAACGAAAGCCACTGCAATTTGCCGAAGCGCTTTCTAACGCACACGGAAGGGAAGTCACAACCCTTACTCAGCTGCGTAGGCTTAGGGAAGAGAAAGGCGTTTCGCCCTGCTTCTGCTCAGCCCTTGGCGGATTTCTCCCCCGGGCGAGGAGAAAGGCCCTTCACCGTGAGGCGTGCCGGGGACTGCACACCGCAGCGACAGAACCCCCCCAAATCCTCACAGCAGGGGCGAGGAAACGGCAGCTGCTTCCCTGCCCCGGGGGCGGTGCGTTTTACACCCCTCCCCGCCTCGCTGCACCGCAACGCAGCCTCGCCGCGTACTCAAAAGTTTTGCAAAGACGCCAAGGTAAATGCTAAAAAGAACTTATCGCAGTGATGAAAGCACTCAGGGAAAAACACCCCCCACAACCCAGGCTTAGTGCTCATTGCCTTTCAGCACACACACGCACTGGAGGAGCCCGCAAAAGCGAGAGGTGGCAGCAGTGGCTCCCCAGCAGGTCCCCACCAACCCAGCGCGGCACAGCGGCCGCCCCCGGCTTGCTATGGGGAAAAACAGCTTACATGGAACTCGGTGACTTTTCCAACCTGTATCAAGAAACCTTAAGTGTAAAAGTAAGAAACCCCAATTTTCCAAACTATCAGCTTGCAACTGCCGTGCACTGCCACCTCTCAAATAAAACACAAGTTGCCTATGCTTCAGAGTTAAGGAAAGAAGGAAAAACGAAAGAAATATTAAAGCAATGTCAGCCTGAATTCACCAACTCTCCTAAAATTAAAGCTCCTGATGTATAATTCCTGTTCAAGCAAGTAATGTGTGTTAGAAATTTTATCCATAAAAAAACCTAGCCACACTAGGTTTTCTATCAGTCTGACTCAGGAAACAAAATATTTCAGTCAGTCACTGGAACTAGTTTATCAGTAACGTGTTCACAGGCTGCTGCCTTTTTAGAAACATACCATAGTTAACCGACTGTTCTTAATGATTCTAGACATCCTACAGACAAGTAACTTAAAATTGTTATCACTCCTCTGAAATAGGAAGCCAGTATTGCCAACTGTGTAACGGTACAGCTGGCAACACAGTTGTTCAGATACAATTTCAGTTGGCAAGTCCTGTCTAGACTAACTTGGGCTCGGTTTTCCACAGATTCCTTCAGCCTGATCACAGTTTGTTCAACTAAGATACACTTGGGTGTGGATACAGTAGGACTTTGTGTAAGCGTTCTTGTCTGTTGTTGGATATGTTTGTAGCTTGAGCACCTGCATTTAAATTCTTATTCCATCTACCATCTACTGTGTCAGGGAGGGCTGAAGTGCTTAAATATCAGGGACAAATGAATAAAATGTTTAGGTACTTCAAAGGTACTTCATTCAATATTTTACTGAAGATAAAAAGGGTGTTCAAGTGCTCAGCATTATTAAATGTGTACTATTTATGCAGTGCACACACATAACTACCACTGAAGTTTATAGTTTAAATCTGTGTTTGGAGACTACTTAGAGGAGTTTTTTTCATCAGGTAGATTAGAATAGGTCATTTTTAGGTGTTACATTATGATGTTAGACACTACTTAGGGACTGTTAAATTAACAGATTATTTTGCTGCTGTGTGTCCAAACCAAGAGTTGTGGACACAAAAGCCAATCTCCACAAAGCTATTTAGGCATCTAACTCTTATTTAAGTACCTGGTTAAAATGTGAATGGAGAGACTGATGCCTAAGTAGCCATCTCTTTCTGGACCTGGCAATGTGCTCAGCATCTTTTATGTACTAGCTCTCATTTTAATAACATTTGACATTTTCCTGGCTCTGCACTCTGAACCACTGAGACAAACAAGAGAGGGACTATCCATGTTTCAGGGAAGAGAAAGGTGATCTAATGCAGTGCACAGGTGAGAAATGGAGAGAAGTAATTTGCAGAAAAAAATCGTAAAAATATTTAAAATTGAAAGAATAATGGGAAAGTGAAAAGGAAAGTGAAGAAGGGAGTGTGTATGAAAGCAAGTGAAAGGCAGATGGGGACAGGAAGGCAAAAGAAGGAAACTCCAGGCAGTAAAAATCCTCTCTTGCTCTTTTCTCTCTTTTTTTTTTTTGGTGATAACAGCAAGCACTTCTTTCCAATTTGAAGCAAATCTTGGTAGTCAGATACTTCTAGTCTTTTCATGTTTTATTTAAAAAGCTTAATTGGGTGTCTTAGCAGTCAGAGTTAGGCTTTTTAATGAAAAGTAAAAGTTAAAAGCATCCGCAAGTAAACATTATGAAAACCAATGGTAAGCAGCATTTCTTATTTAAAATACTTTCTATTTTACCCCCTGCTAACATAAGAGTGAGTATGAATCTTTCTTAGCTGAGAATTAGATGAAGTTTGGTTTTAATCCCCAAGGGTACAGAATCATGTACTACCAACACAATCATCATTGTGGTATCAGTCTGTGAAGGTTCACTCAAAGAAGGAAGAAGTGGTACAAAAGAAGGCAATAAAAAAGTTTGTGTAAATAAATACCCTAAAAAATAAATACCCTATTGCAGGCAGAAAAAAAAAAAGTGTGAAAATCAACCACAGTGTTCACAAGGTAGTTTTTAGTATTTTGGAAACTTAGCTCAGTGAAGCTAATTTAACGGTGTTTTTAACCCCGTTTAACACTTACCCTGTGCAGGTCACATTGGTAGGAGACGTGATTTTTAATCAAGTTATTTCCACCAAGTGAACTCTGTTAATACCAGTAGGTTCCTAAATTTATGAGCAAGAATATCCTTGTAATTGTAAAAACACATCTTTTCCTGGCTTCTTCTAATGCTGTTAACCTATAAACACCAAATGGTCCTAAAGAAGATTTATACAAACAAAAATAGTACTTATATGAGTGTAATTTACTTTAGCTCCTCAAGATAAAATCAGATACTTCCTGCTGGTACAACCATACCTCTGTCTACAACATCTCTCTACACCCTGATTCTTGTCAATACATCCATCTCAGTTAAGATGAACAACTTTGGTGGCACCAGCAAAACTTGAGTGCAGACCATGCCTTAGGCCAGCAGAAGCTGCCAGTTAAATTCAGGGCTCCTTCAGGTTAAGTGCTGCCATATGCAACCAGACATCTCTGGCCACCACTGCTGTCCAGGGACAAAATCCTGTATTTAATGTTGCAACATCCACTCTTGAAGCTCAAGTGCTGTTCAGCAAACTCAGATAAGAAAAAAATAAAAACCCTTCACAAATATGTATCTGTATTCAGGGAATACTATTCAATGAACACTTTTAACACATTTCCTGTGTTTTTCTATTACAACTTTTCTCCACTATTGGGTATAGAATCTCATTTAATTTGAAAACCTGTGGACATTTTGTGATCACAATTAAGCAGGCCAGAATTTATGTTTATCCATTCTACAGACAACAGCTTAGAGCAGAAAATGTTCAAGCGAATGTTTCCACTTACCACTATAACTGATGAATTTAAGGACCTATACACATTATTAAAAATGTCTGATTTTCAGACATTTCAATGTCTGATAACATCAGAGTGTTAATTTTCCTCTTTTAAAGAGCAGAAAATGTTTCTTTCAAAAACCAATGAATTGCAAGATACTGAACGTAGACCCGCCACAGGTATAACTGTGACCAGTTTTTGTCCTAACTCTACATAACTTAGGGCAGAAACCCTTTGCTTTAGAAAGGAAGCCAATAAATTTTATCATGTGAACTACTGCGAGACGTGGAAGGTAAAAAAAAAATATGATTCTAGGAGAGATGGATGGTATCTCTGTGAAGTCATAAAATAGGCAAAAATGCAAACATTTGGTGATCATGTAAAAAAAAAGGAGTTTACAATGGAAATGCTTATGCTGCTTTCTCTGTATTGCAGCTATTCTCTCTGTATGCATAGAGCAAAATAAATCCCAGTACAGTTAATAAGTCTTCTGTCCATAAATCTGTCCATCCAAATAGGCTTAAATCTTAATTTTAAATGTTCCTTGACTCTGTGTGTATAAAGACAGAAATAATATCTTTCTCTCTATTCCTCACTGTCAAAAGCAAGCTGATTTTTATTTTGTTTCATTTTATTGAAACCATGCACATAAGCCATATCCCTTCAATTTAGAATAGAAGGAGCTGGCAGGATAACATTTTCCAATGGGGAATTTTGACTCTGAAAGGAAGCTCTCTCTTGATATGAAATAGCCCTGGTTGGTCCATCAATCTTCAGGGCACTTTGCCAAGTCCATCTACCGTGACTTGCGTTAGCCCTGGTTTGACCTGCCTCTAGGAGGATGGCTCATACTCCACTGGGGATCATCTTCTGCTGGCTGCCAGTGCTGCAATATAATTTCATTTCATATTTTCTCTTATTTTTTGGTCTAACTTTGCACAAAGGGTGCTAACACTTTGCCTATGCTCTCCTTTCATTCCAATATAAAGCCACAGGAATTAAGGCCAAATCCACATGTATATACATGGAGGTATTTAAGAGATTTGTAGTCCTGTTTCAGGCAGGGCAGTCTGTTCTCATTCTCTCTGGACTACTGCATGAGCAGTTAATTCTACGGGCAATTAGACTGCTGCAGAACCTGCAAAAGTCTGATTTCTACCAGTGTCTGATTTCTACCAGTGATGCTGCAGGAACTGGCAACTGCATTGCTGCAGAAATGAGAAATCCTAGATTACAGTTTAAATGCTACTAATTTGAACCTCTAAGCAAATGCTCCAGCTAGGGACAAAAAAAAAAAAAAAAAAAAAAAAAGAGATTGCAAATTAATAATCAAGAAGTTTGATGAGATTAGTGACAGATGTCACTAACAGAACCCAGGTGTTCTGCTCTTTTGTATCCAGTACCAGCACATGAAGTATATGCAAAAGCCTATTTGTTTGTAACGGCCCCCAGGAATAGGAAAAGTGTGTCTGTTGGTTTGTTTGCAGCTCTTGTTATTGCTTACCATACATAATACCTGAGATACTAAATGCCATGTCAGGGCTGAGCTCACACTACACTCAAAGCCTAACAGCCCTAAATTGGGGAAATCAAGTTTATAGCCCTTGCCCACTGGTAGCCAGGAGAGCCCTAAATTATGTTTGTGGAGTGCCTACAGTTAATAACAGTCAGGTGTGTCCTTTTAAGCAGATTTTCTTGACAGTATTTCTAAGATATCCCATCATGATTAATTATTGTCACTCCTCTCCACACCTTCCTGGCCCTGGTAGAGAAGAGGATGTACAGCAGAGTTCCACCTCCTGCCTTCCCTGAACGCATTAGTCATGTAGCAATATCAGCAAAGAGAGGCAAGGTCCAGCTTGTTATCATTCTGTCCACTCTTCTACTTCAATACATTGCTTTAAACTCCAAACAGCAGCAGTGTGGAAATAACTGAATTTAAAAAGCAGAGTTATAAGAAGACTGCATTAACTTTTGGCATTCATATGTTTAAAATGTCCAAATACTTATTTAGCTTTAAGCTTCTTTCTTCCCTGTCATGCCCCTCCCCACCCCCCGAAAAAGTGTCACTATTGTGCAGAACCTGTATTGTTAGTAGAGCCAAGTGAATTTTCTATAGCTGAGTTATGAACATACAGGTTTAAAATGGAAATGCTGACATAATCTTAAATGTAGTGGCACAAATACTGCCGCTGCAATAATCCTTGTAATCTAATATATTAGCCCTGGGGGATGGAGACTCAATTGCTGGTCTCAGACAGCCTTTCTGAGGCTCAATTCAAATTGCATAATTATTCTACATCCTTCAAGATCTTTAAAATACATTTCAAATGCAGTACTGTACATTCCAAAGTATTTGTTCTTCAGAGATTTATTTGACTATATTTTCCACTTTAAGGAGATATATATGACCTCAGAGGCATGTGAAAAATCATTAATCAAGTTTATACTGTGTAACACTCTTTTGTGTGTGAAAGACTTACTTTTTTCCAGATTTCCTCAGTTGTGTTGCCAAGATGATTCCCCCAGAGAGCCATGTGTTTACCTTGACAGGTGTTAGTGAGATCTGCAGAGTCTCAGTGGAATTGTTAGTGGTTGCTTTGAGGTACAGTAGAAAACATTAAGTCTGCAAACTAATGAACTTACCTTATTACATTCTAAATAAAATAAACCACAGAGTACGTTGGATTAATCTACTAATGCTTTTCTAATGAAGCTTTTATTTGGCATATGGTGTAGTCTTGCTATTTTCTGCATATAGCTAGCACAAGCAAAAAAATCAAAAATAAAAGCTACATGTATCTCTTCTGTTACACATCAGGATCAAAATCCTCACTATCACAATTATTTTCAGATTGCTATTTTGATAACCTTTGATTAACTTGCAAGACTAAATTGATTCTTCAAAAAGTCAGATTAAAAAAAGAAACAGGAGTCACCACTGATAGAAGAGAAAAATACAACTTGTGCTGCTGTTGTTAGGGGAAAAATATAAACTGCTGCTGCTAACTTATAGTTACTTTGAAATGAATTCCATGACCTGTCCTGAAAATGTCAGGGAATCATTACCTAAATATTGTAACTTCTGGAGTTAAATAATCATTCCTTTGTTAGTTTATTAGTGTTTTCTAGCCGTGAGCTGTAACTTGCTGTGTTTTTGTAATGTGTGTTAGAAGCAATAAACAATAGGTGTTTTTAAGAAAAAATAATAAGTTTTAGGAAAGGTGAAACAAGATACCATCATTGCCAGCCACCTATGCCTTTTGCTTTTAATTGTTGTTTTTTTTTTTTTGTTTGGTTTTTGTTTGTTTGTTTGTTTGTTTGTTTGTTTTCTCCCTATCTGTGTACAAGATCAGAACACAAGAAAAAACACCCCTTAGTAACATTCATCTTCTGGGAACACACTGCTGAATTTAGGTATAAACCCATAATGGCATGACAAAGAATAGCAATATCTCACGTACTTCAGTATATATTTCAAATCCTTGATTTCTTTTTTTTCAGTTTCCCACATAAAGTTTTGCTTTGCTTCCATATCTGCAAATGTCCATTTGAGACAAAAAAGATCTTTCCATAGCCAAAGTCTCCCTTCCCTTAATTTACTTCAACAACAAACTAGCAGCCAAGTTTTTGTAGAGGATAAGAAAACAGATACAGTGAAAACAGTGAGAACATAGTTTTTCTTCCCTTCAGCACTAGCAGCCAGAAACAGTATGAAAGCAATGGATCATGAAGAAAAGCAATTTCCTACTTCAGGGATTAAGCAATGCCCTCTTTTGTAATGTTAAATGAAAGTTCTAGTTACTTTTTTTTTTCAAGTAATTCTGATTTTTTTCCCCCCATTTAAATAGATAGTCACTAGAGAAGCTCTGACAGAGTCCCAAACACATCACTTTCTAGCCAATCAGTAACACAGATAAAACAATTTATGTTCTTCTTTAAGCAGGCCTATTGATAGAGCAAGAAAAATTAAGCCACTACAGAATCACAGAATCACAGAATGTCAGGGGTTGAAAGGGACCTCAAAAGATCAGCTAGTCCAACCCCCCCGCCAGAGCAGGAACACCCAGATGAGGCTACACAGGAATATGTCCAGGTGGGTTTTGAATGTCTCCAGAGTAGGAGACTCCACAACCCCCTGGGCAGCCTGTTTCAGTGTACTGTTACCCTCACTGAGAAGTTTCTTCTCAAATTTAAGTGGAACCTCTTGTGTTCCAGTTTGCATCCATTACCCCTTGTTCTACCATTAGTTGTCACCAAGAAGAGCCTGGCTCCATCCTCATGACACTTATCGTTTACATATTTGTAAACATTAATAAGGTCACCCCTCAGTCTCCTCCAAGCTAAAGAGACCCAGCTCCCTCAGTCTTTCCTCACAAGGGAGATGCTCCACTCCCTTAATCATCTTCATTGCCCTGTGCTGGACTCTCTCCAGCAGTTCCCTGTCCTTCTGGAACTGAGGGGCCCAGAACTGGACACAATATTCCAGGTGTGGTCTCACCAGGAGGCAAAGATAACAAGTTAAAATATCTGGTGATACATGCATTCTGTTCTTTTCCTAAAGACAAATATAAGGGATTCTAATATAGAAAGTACACAGACTTTCGTTGAAGCATTAAAGACAGCTACCTACATTTTACTGTCACAGTACATGTCTCTCATCCAGTGACACCATAAAATTAACTACTTCTGTGATGATACATGGCTAGGCTACCAGGTGATGGACCATACACTGATCTAAAAACATCCTCCACTTCCCTCTGGTAGTATGGAAAAGATGGAAGTTCTACATCTGCCTCTGCGGCAGCTTTTCAACTGCAGCCTTGGGCAAATCACTATAAACCATTAGTCACTTAATAGCTAATTGACAAGCTAGGTCAATGTTATCAGTCACAAGGATAAAGATTATTTGCGTGAGTAAGGCTTGGCAGAATGACACCCTTCACACCAACGCTGAGAGGTTTCAAAAGCTTTCATCTTCAAGCACTATTAACCAGCACATTGCAAGATTAAGTCTTCTACATTTACAAGTTCATGTCTACAAAGCTCTAAGAACATTCAGTGTGGCATTAAAACCAATACTGTGTTTAAAGTACTTTGAGATCGCTTCATGATAAATGCCAATGTTTATAATAATTATTGATGCATGGGCCTCCCACAGTTTTTATACATAGATAAATGAGAATCCTGTAGATATCTGATCAACTTTGCTTAATGGGACAACTTGTACAGGAAAGGATTATCACTGTAAAGAGGCTTTGTTGGAGCAAGCTCATTCTCCTTAGCATATATGCAAATAATAACTACAACTATCAAGAGATTTGAAACACAAAATCATTTAATGCATACCTGCGCGTTGGTTTTTAAGGAATTATATTGAAAATTTTCCTAGCTAAGACAAGGCACCTGCTATATAATTAAAATGAAGAGTCACAACCAACTTATCTTTTAAAAACAGCTTGTAACAGGAAAGGAAATGCAAGACTTCTCTGCTGCAACATTATGGCTCTATCAAAACTTGCCTAATTCTACCTATTTATTTCACAGAATCACAGAATGTCAGGGATTGGAAGGGACCTCGAAAGATCATCTAGTCCAATCCCCCTGCCAGAGCAGGAACACCTAGATGAGGTTACACAGGAATGTGTCCAGTGCATAATAAACGATATACTCAGAGAAAACAAATTATACAATGCATACATAATTTTAAAGGCTTAGAAAGCTAGCAGCTTTCTCTTAACACCCTTGGATCTAACAAGTAAAATGAGAAGAATGGGGTCCCAAAAAGGATAACAGTCTGAAAACTGCTCTTTTTGAATCTTTGCGCATGCTAAAATTGTCATCAGTTTCAATATAAAATATGGGTGCACTGCTGGCCATCTTTGGTTACACAGTTCAGCATTACTGCCCAGAAAAGCTTAGGGGCCTAATACATACTGGGTTTTTGTTAGGAAGTTTTCAAAAACCACCATATTGAACCACTAGCCTATAATAGCTCTTCCACATTTAACAGTATGTCAGTTCCTGGAGCTGTTTTTCTTTTGATGCACACAAAGTACTGCCAGTAATTTTAATCAGAATTATGCCAAGCACTGGAGGAAGACAATCATATAATATGAATAACCATGGGTTTTCCATATCCCTTCTTCTTGCAGAACTGTTGTTTTGTTAGCAGAGTTGTACTGTATGTGCTACTGACTTGTGGCTGCTTTGTTTAAAAAAAAAAAAAGCTTAGTGCTAGTGTAGTCCTTCTCATCCACATATATCAAAGTGCTTTATAAAACAGTGAAAGCAGCAGAGCTGAGAAAAAACTTGCACTGAAACCCTTTTTCATTCGGTAACATGAAAAGGTCTCAAGTTATTTGTAGTGAAAAATAAAGGAAACACAATGAAAATTAAAGCATCACATTTAAAAATATGATTTAATTTTAAAAATTATGTTCCCTTTCAACGTTTTTGTGGTCTTGGTTTAAAAACATAAAATGCCATTTGTTCATCACTATTTTTTAGTTGTAATTGAACATATCTTCTCTCAAATACTTTATTTTCAAAACTTCCTCTAAACCTAAAACTTGTTAATTCCTATAGCTCAAATCAGGGCACTTTAGTCAATAAAACTCCTACTCGAAGTAATGCCCCGAAAGCCTTTGCCTTATTTTCACTCAGTTCCTACTCAAGCAACACAAAAGTACCAAAGCAAGGTTAAATATTGTGATATAAACGTACAACACTTGGTACTTTGCTTCGAAAAGCTAGCTTTCATAAAAATATATATTTTTATCCTGAATATTAATCACTGTTGCCAGATTTAAAGTTAAAACATTAGTGATAAAGCTCAGTGTGAGGTGTGGACACATCACCTGTGTCAGGTCAAGTGGTGGGAGATAAACCCTTTGTGTCAAGCAGCTAACAGGAGTACATCCTGTGCACTGAGTACATAACAGGGCATGTGCTCTACCATTTGTTGCATAAAATGGGGATGTACCTGCCTTCAATCACATAGCCTAACACAAAGCTTATTTTTACCTTCCCACAATAACAGAAAGCATTTGCACTTGCCTGGTATGGGACAATGAGCCACCCTCATTTGGCTAAGAGAGAACTTCTACAGCAGAATTAGAGTCACACAAAAGGTTTATGAATTACAAGATATGCAAGAGGAATGGTCGTGTTGTCTCGTACTTGCAAGCTTCAATATGTATGCTGTGGTTGAATGCCACTGAGTGAGAGTTGAAGGACAGCTTGTTGGATGGTTTCAGCCAACATCCCATTGACCAGAATGGGATTTACACAAGCCCAAGACCCAGACACTACCTTAGTGTTAAAACATTTCAGCAAAATCAATATGAGCTATAAATTATTATAAGCCATTTTTAATTCTCACCTTCTTTCACACTAATGATCAATTTATCATTAACACAGAAAGTGATTTCGTGCAATATTTATGTCATTCAAATAAATATCCATTAGATATACACACAAGTTTATTTGCTTCTTGTGGAATTCCTCCAGAACACTGGATCTATACAAAGTATAATAGAATTATATTTAACTGGTAATGAGCTATTGAATTGCACAGGGGAAATGGCTTACAATCTTAAAAACTTTGAAAGTAACCTCTCTGGTCAAGATGGGCTTCAATTATACAACTCAGTAGATGAAAAAGATTTTTGGTATATAAAATGTATCATTGCTAGCTCGCACTTCTGTCAGTTTTTTTTCATCAAAGGAGATTTATAATATGTAAGCAATACAGTAAAGGCTTTCTTCCACTAAAGAAGCTCAGGAATAAGCAGATTCACAAGATCAGTTTTCCAGAAGGAAAATTCTAATTCTCCATTGAAGGAGTTCATGCCCTTCTTTCCAGTACTGCTACAGTTTGGGAAGATGTTGGTTTGTAAATATGACCAGCAGCAGAAAATTCCTGCGTCGCTACTCAATACAGACCCAGGTGGTAAACAACAGTTAAGGTTTTTTAAATGTACTTAGAATCTCTGAATTAATCTCTTCAAATGAAAACGACAAACTGCCGTACCACTGAGATTTTTGGTCATAGTGATGAGATCAGCAGATATTTCATCAATGTTTAGCTATACATACATAAAACTCATTAGGAAATTTTCTGACCCAGGGGACTATAAACACAAGGACTGAGAAAACCCAGAACATGAACACAAACCTGGTCATTAATCTGCAGTGCATGATTTTTCTCCTGATGAGAAAGAGTACCAAATTTCCATTGGTTGGTGAACAGGATGAGTCAAGCACTCTTAAATTAGTAAAACTTGATCAGTGATATCTTCTTGTGGTAAACAGCAAATATATTTTTCAAGATGAGGACTTTTTTTCCATATCTTTTCAGTTGTTTAATATTAAAAAAACCTTGATCATATTTACCTAATAGATATTTGGGAGGGTAAAATGATCTATACTTCTTTTCTCTTTAGTTGCCTAGTTTTAGTGTGATCTTTCACACCCAAATGTGGTTCAGGGTGACACCAAGAGTCGGCATCTGCTCACAGCATATTGGAACGTACACACACAAGTACAGCCTGCAAAAATATGAAGTAATTCTTTCCTTCAGCTTAGCATTAATAAAGCCTCAGCAGGAATACCAGGTACCAATTTGGACATTACACTCCAGGAAGATGTGGGCCAATTGATAGAAATGTGAGGAGAGCAACATTACAAAAGTCTAGAGAACATGAGCTGCTATGAAGCTTGAAAGAATTAGGCTGGCGAGGAGACAACTGAGATGGAACATGATAATAGCCTTCAAATACATGAAAGGCTGTTTCAAAAGAATAAGGAAATAACCTGTTCTCAATAACAATGATGGATAGGACAAAAATAAATGTGCTAAATTGCAGCAATTAAGATTCAAGATAGATATTATGAAAACCTTCTCAACAGTAAGGATAGGGAAGTGCTATAAAAGATCACTTAGAAGACAGTAGAGTCTTATTTCAGAACAGCATAGACACAAGTCTTTCTAGAACTACTCAGAAATAATTGATTACGTTTTTTGGACTGGGATGATGTCCTGCAGTCCCTTTCATCTTTATATTTCTATGAATAGGACTCCTGCATGCAATCATTTCTGCTGGAAACTGTTAAACTGCAGAAATGTAAATGTTCTCCTCTAGGCTTCCCCTTGCCCAGAGTTGCTGCAGAAATAAGTAGGAGTAAACTTCTTATCAACACCCTCTTTTGCTCCATATATTATGTTACTAGAGATGACAGGTCTATTTGCCTGTTTGAAGCATTTTTTAGGAAACAAAAATGAGAATAACCAACCTTATCTAGGCCAATAGTAAACAAATGAATAGGAAAGCAAATATCAATTCACCTTAAATTCCTCGTCTCTATCAGAAAACAAAAAACTTCAAATGAATTCAAGAAATTAGAAAATGCATCAAGCACAAAGACTCTAGATGAGTAGAAAAGAAAGGAAGTTGTATCATCCACTTTTGGTTTTAGAAAAATATCCTGTAATATATGAACTTTTAGCTGACATACATACATACATACATACATATGTGTGTGTGTGTATTTGCCAGCTTTTAGCACTGACAAAAACTGTCATGATTAAACTTTATTTCCTAGGGCTGGACTATATTATTTGCTATGACCTGTAACACACATGAGATTCAAACACTGTCATGCTCCTGGACTCTGTGGGGTCAATACTGTTTATCAAATAGTCCATTCTCCTGGGCTTTAACCTTCAATCATGCTATTTAGGAGAACTTCTAGTTTCAAATCTTTTTAATTCTCTACTGAATCACAATATTTTATTGATCAGTATTCTCAAGATCATGCTCCAAATGATTTTTTCTCTGTATCTTATTCCTGAGTGGTTCAGATAGCTGGGTACTATGGTGTCCTATTTGAATTTACATGCTGCCACTTACGTGTACTAAATAAGGAAGCATTTGGAGAACAAATTTGGACAACAGTGCATGAAACTTTCAAAAGTGAACTAAAACATGACTGAAACAACTTACTTTAAAATTTCAAATTAAAGCTTGAGTAAAATTTGCTTGCAAGAGCTATGAGGGAGAAAACTGTAGTCTCAACACAGGAGAGAGTTTGGGTTATGATCTCCTGTTACTGAGGATTGAAGAGAAATTCCATGTTCCTTCCTAAAGTCATGCCTCTGTAAATCTCCATCTGTTACACCCTTGACAAGTCTCCTAATATTCATAATTTCGTCTTTCTCTCCCTGGTAAGTTGCACTGATGTGAAGAGTGAGAGAATATATCCAGAACAAGTTCCTGCTGCTTACATCCCCCTTTGGAGAAGACTTTGCCTCTTTGCTAGTATGTAAAGTACCTCGAGATTTGTCCTTCATTTATTAAATTCATTAGAGACCATCATGACTATTGAATTTCTTCTCAGCAGGACACTCTCTTGTCAGTAATTCCCCATCCACTGTTCTTCAAAGAAACAGTTTCCTTTGATCCATATTGTAACTGAATCCCCACAACTTAAAAATAAACCTGTTGCAGCTCACTCCTACACTGCTGGCAGCTGCATTTCCATTCAGAAATAAATATCTCAAAATCTACTTCTCAAGTATGTGAGTTTTTCCTGACAACTTTTGTATTACCTTCCTTCTTCATATTAATATGTTTCTGCTATTTTCTATATAGCAATTTAAAAACAATTAATTTTGGTTTATGGTTCTATTCCAGTTTTTTCAGCAGGATAGTACATCTAGAAAATACAAAGCATTTAAATAATACAAGAATAGTGATTAAAAAAATGAGAGCAGTTAGATAAAAATAAACCTAATTATTATCTAATCAAATTCACAGCTGCAATGTCATACCCATCAAATTCAAGGATCAGCATCACTAGAGGAATGTGAGAAACATCTCCAATAAGATGCCATCACAAGATCTGGGAAACACTGAAGAGGTATGGAAGGGATGTGCAGAAAATAGAACCAGAGAGATAAAAGAAGCAGAGGACCCAGAAGCAGAAAATCGCAATATAATACAAAATAAAAGCTAGGAACATTTGACTTACCAGACTGTAATTCTATGGACTCAAGCGACTGCAGAATGCATGATAGCAAAATCTGGTAATTCACAATTATTTATTCTCTTAATATACTTACGAAATAGATGTTTAAATTTAGTGCTGCTCTTCTTGAAAAGGGAAGTGATGTTTTTCCATCATATTTCAGAAAAGATTCAGGACTTAAATGGAATACATTGCAAAAGGAAATATCAAAGTCACCTCGTTTCATCCTAGAACACACTCAGTTAAAGAAATTAATTATTTTATTCTAGTAGTGTTCTGATCTTGATTTCTTATACATGGAAACCTGACTTTTTGTCAAGATGCATGAAAAAGTATACAGTTTCATTCATTCATAACTGTCCAATTATATATAATCTTTGATTACTGCTCCTGAACAAGGACAGTTTTTATGTTACTATTTTCTTCCTGGTTTTCAGCAAGCCAAGCATCACTTGTTTCAACAGAACATCATTATGGGTTGCTTTTCTCCCCAAATACATTCTCCAGTGAAACGTATTTAAAAAAAAAAAGAGGCAAACAAATCCTTCAAAACCAACAAAAAAACCCTCACACCAGTACAACTAGGTTGCACTGCTTACTCTGTCAAAAAAGCCTTTTCTGCCTTCCTGAGAATTCATCTAGCCTGCATGGTGGGTGAATAGTGACTGCTGGGCAGATCACCACAGCTATAAAGACAGAACATGGGGAAATGAAATGAGGACAAAGAGCGTGAGTGGCAGGCATGTGTGTACGCACTCACGTCTGCGAGAGACAAAAAAGAAAAAGCTCTCTATTTGGGTTCGTGTATCCTTTGCAACATTTCAGAGGTTCTCAGCAGTCCCCAAGAAAGCTACTGCTCATATGCTTTCCTGATTAAGGCAATAAATACTGAAGTAAATTCATATCCATGAGTAATTTGCTAAATGAAAAAAACCCCAACCATTTCCAGAAAGACTTGAGCTAAATAATCACAGAATACTTAAGATGGGTCAAGCCTTCTTTACTAAATACATGTTTTATTGCAGCTTTCTGAAACATCTATAACACACTTTAAGCATCCACACCTACTACCACATGATTAACACTATTGTGTTTTCAGAACAGTCCATTAGGAATGACTTCTTCTAGCTTTAGAATGGTTCACAAGTGATAATGTTGCTAGCAGATTTAAACTGTTGATAGGACCTGTAATTGCATCAATCTGTTTATCCTCCATTTTTAAGGTTTCCTAAGCTTTGATTCCATGAACTTCTCACATATTAATTTACAGCAATGTGAAGTAGTATAAATCACACAACTATTCCATATACTGATATAATTCCATAATCCTCCATGGAGAATAAAATGTGTACTTTTGTAAGATATGATCCCTAAATTACACCTTTATGTTCTTCAGAGATGTAATATTTCCTTGAATTTTAAGTGTTTTTAATTATTTCCTATTGCTACAGTGTTTTTTGCAATACAAACCCCAACTAATAAACATTATTAATCCTAAAAGTGAAAATATTATTATCCCCATTTTCAGCTAGATGGAAACACAATCACAATTAAACTAGGGTAATAGGAAGTTATTATTTCCAGATTACAAGATTAAGAAAAGGAGATCAAATCACAGCTAGAATAAGATCTTTAGGAATTAAAACTAAAATATATATAGGGAAATGCTCAACTGACCCAAGCCAACATACATACACTGATTTCAACACAGCAGTAACAGTTTATACATGAGGAGCCACTGGTTGGTAAATTAACAAAGTATAAGCGTAAAGCCCATTTTGTTAAGTATTAAATATGTCTGTTAATGCAGGAAACAAGATCTTTGCCTTATACTGAAAATAGGCAAACTGTCTTTCTGCAAAAAGGTAAATGCAGAAAAAAATCAAGACAAATGCTTGCCATAATCTAGTTTTACCTAATCCTAATACCATGCAAATATCCCAAAGAGAAAGTTTCTTCTGGCTTACCGGCTTTGAATTGAAGGGTAGACAATAATGCCATGACAAAATACCTATCTGTTTGTAAACCACTGTAAAGTGAACTGTACTGCAACAGGCTGGAAGCAGCTGGACAACAGCAGCAGCAACAATCTTTCCAAGTTTCTCTTCCTCCCTTCCTTTTTTTCATTTTTTTCCTTTCATAGTATCACAGAATCATGGAATCATAGAATGTCCTTAGTTAGAAGGGGCCCACAAGGATCATCAAGTCCAACTCCTGTCCCTGTGTATGACAACCCCACAGTTCACACCATGTGTCTGGGTGTGTTGTCCAGTCTCTTCTTGAACACTGTCAGGCTTGGGGCTGTGACATCTCCCTGGGGAGTCTGTTCCAGTGTTCTACCACCCTCTGGGTGAAGAACCTTTTCCTGATGTCCAATCTAGACCTCCCCTGGCACATCTTCCTTCCATTCCCTCAGGTTCTATCATTGGTTACCAAAGAGAACACATCGGCTCCTACCATTCCTCCTCCCCTTGTGAGGAAGGTGTAGACCACAATGAGGTCTCCCCTCAGTCTCCTCCAGGCTGAACAAACCAAGTGACTTTAGCTGCTCCTCATACAGCTTCCCCTCCAAACCCATCACCAACTTCATAGCCCTCTTCTGGACATGCCAGCATCTCATCCCCCAGTCTGTATGTACAGCCAGGATTGCCGTGTCCCAGCTGCAAAATCCAGCACTTGCCCTTGTTGAACTTCATGCGGTTGTTGATTGCCCAGTTCTCCAGTTTGTCCAGATCCCTCTGCAGGGCCACTCTGCCCTTGCAAGTGTCGACAGCTCCCCCAAATTTTCAGCAAACTTACTAAGTAATCCATCAAGTCTTGTGTCAAAGTCATTTATGAAGACATTGAAGACTGCTGGCCCTAAGATGGATCCCTGTGGAATGCCACTAGTGACTGGTCACCAGCCCGACATAACCTCATTTACTAGAACCCTTTGAGTCTGGCCCATCAGCCAATTGCTGACCCATTGTATTGTAGGTTTATCCAGCCATTTGCTGGCCTTTAAAGATTTTCTGCTTATTTGCTATACATTCTGCAAGCCTAACTGCTGCACCTTAATTAATGAAAGGGTTTTTAAAAATTATTGTTGTTGTTTATTTTTAGTTTTCTTTTAATCTGGAATTTAGAGGGCCAATTTCTTCTTCAAGAGCAGAAACATATGTCAGGACACTCATGTCAGGAAGCGGTTTGAAGGGCTTGGTGGTTACATTCAGGTCTATGGGCTCACCCTCTCTGCCTATGGAAACTAAGGCACAGGCAGAACTGGCGCACCCCTAGGGGTCCTGAAAGAGATGATCTGATCCAGAGATGGGAATGCTCCCAAGGTGACTACTTGGATGCAATCTGAATTACAAGGATTCCCATCTTTATTCACACACTAGTGGTGCCTCTAATGTTCTTACTTTTATGGTCAATGCCTTAAGTTAAAAGTTTCTCTTTGACTGTATATTCAAATTAACTCTGAAAATGTAGTGGAGTGCAAAGCAGCTAGAATAGAGAAGGATCCTCTGGGCTTAGCTGAAATGACAGTAAAGCATTCTTCTTTCCATTTGGAAGTGAAAAATTAACCCAAATTGCTTGACAGGTTTAGGACTCATAGCAAACCATTTGGGGATGATAGCCTTAAATTTACATTTGAATACCCTCCACACACAAGTGACTGGGGCTTACAAATTGTGTTAAGAAACTTTCTAATAAACACATTTGATATGCTATTATCATGGAACAATCTGACTATAAATCATTGTAGACTGCTAAGGAGTTTGAGTCCAATGATAATGCTGTCACAATCACAGATTAACTAACTGTTGGGTTTTCTTCTGTAAAGCTTCTGTTATTGAATTCAGCAGCATCACTCCATTAGCAAAGTGGTGCTCTCTTCTTCTGCCACATAAAATACAAAGTTTTGGGAATAAGTTCTGAGGGATTCCACAGGGAACAGAAATAACTATTCACTTCTGCTTTCCATCACCTCCATGTGACAGCAGCACGTGTATCTAAGAGACATGATGGAAGCATTGCAGCCACTAAAGAAGGATATCGATGGTCATTCCATTTGACGTTTTTCAGTGGTTTGCACAAATTTTGAGTAGAGATTATTCAAGCTGGGGTCGTTATTTGAAGCCTAATAGGTCTGATTTATCCTTTAAAATCATCTGTATTCAAAAATTGTGTTCCAGATTCATTCCACTAGTCTATTTTCACAAAAGCCTTCTTGTGATATTTTTGAAAAATTAGGAGCTTTCATTTGTCAAGGAAGATCTGCTCATTTGTCATACAGTCCTACTGCCTTTCTTGTACACGCTCTCTCTCATACTAATTCTTACACAGAACAAGTGAAACTAGCAAGTGGCACTGGCAAATGTGCATACAGAATTAAGCTAGAATGTGCACCATACTGGGTAGTGTTAATACAGGCATCTTGGTTATTCCTATCCAAAGGAAGCAGAGAAAAAGATCTTCCCTCCCCTCTCCCTAATTACATTTCTGTTTTTCTTCTATAAATACATGCAGCATAAATAAATTTTTTAAAAAGGCAAAAGTGAAAGGTTCACTTGCAATTCAGTTAGTGATGCCAAAGGCTAAAATAATATAAACAACATATAAACCCAATAAACAATGCTCTCTTTAAAGGGTATATATTATTTTTTTCTAATGACATTTTTCAAATTAGTCCTGTTAATTTTCATGGTATTCAAAAATCTTCAAATAATTGCAAACCAGTCAAAACCATTATGAATTCCAAGGAAGTTCTGAATTAAGGAATCAGTAAGTTTCTGTTATAAAACATTTTACCAAATATCAACTGTGAACAATAAATATCAAGCAAGACATGGGTTTGAGGGATTTATAATGTATATAGAGAAAGAAAAATATTTTTAAGAATAATAATTTCTTGTATTTGTTTTAAGAAGTAATACAGAAGTATTTATCTTGTTGTTTTTTTTTTTTTTTTTTAATTTCTATTCCCTCCAACTCAGACACACACAAGCAAATTTTAACCAGTCACTTCAGGGAGATGATATTGAATAGACCACTCTGAAAAACTTGACAGACAATAGATACAAAGGCAAGTGCTTGAAAAGCCAAAACAATCCGTCAAGTCTAATCTTTACCTTACGTGAATTAGGGTTTCAAGATTGAGTGTGATTTGCTTTAGAGCAACAATGAAAGCCGTATCACTGGTGTTGAAAGGAAAATATACTGAAGAATACTTTTATCTATCTACACTGCAAGGCACCAAAACACAGGTTGCACAAATTGATTCAGTCTGCATCAGAGGTGAAACGCAATGGCATCCTTTTATCAGCTAACCAACCTGCAGTAACCTCCAGAGGAATTACTTGAGAAAAGATGAGGCAGCTGTAGTCACCTTCTTTTACACTTTCTCCACAGGCAGATGTTTAGGCACAATTAAATCCCGGTTTGAGTATGTAAGTACCCCAATAATCAGGCCAGGTCTGAGTATTCTGACTACCTGTGAGAAAGAATGTCATGCAACATCTCTGAGCAGAAATACCCACCTTCAAAGCAGCATTTGTCTCTCCAGCCATATGGATGTTAGGGCTGCTTTCTGCTAGTGCAAATAGAACTAAGCAAATAATCAACTTGCTGGCTTTTTTTTTCCAAACTCAAAAGAATTGGTTAATGTGGCTTAAATAAAATACTTTTCCTAGTCAAATGAAAACTCTCAGTATTTTATGATTTCAGGTTTTGTCATACTTTCAAAGTTTTGAGAACACTGCTTTAGAAATAAGGTTTTTAAACACCATGATTTAAAAACCAAATATTACATTATTTTACCTGATGTGAATTAAGCTCATTTACACAAACTAATGAATTGTTTCAGCTGGGAGGAACTTTAACCTCCCTCTTCATCTAACAGACTTCCCAGTGCTTGGGAGCACCAGGTAGAGATGCTGCACTTTACTTGGCCTACTGGATTTCTGCAGGGTAGGCTGGGTTTTTAATGGCTCAGATTTGCTTGTGAACATTTGTTCCGTTATTGTCATTGATGATATAACCATCCACACCAATTTTTGGATATAACTGTAGGTAAGCATGGTGCCTGACCATCTGTTGCAGTATCTAGAAAAAGATTTGTTCTTGTATAATACATTTAAATTCCAATAAATAAAGTTAAAAAACAAAGAACATGTCTGTAAAGGAATTTCTATGGATTTAAAAACTGTTCACTTTTCTCATATAAACAGGTCTACTATTTTGAAAGTAGATTGCTTATAATATACTGCGTATTTTGTGTTTGTCTCACAGTATATATAATATTTCAGTGTGTGACACTGCTCTCCTCCTCTCCCCCTGCTTTATATCTTTGTATATCTTTGTATCTAATTATGACTTTTTCTCTCTTGATTTAGATAAATCCTGCTGCTGATGTTGCATGTATTACAATGCAAAACAATGGTGACCATAAGTTCAGCATAAAGAACTAGATTAATAAATTGGGTTGTAAAACTATGAAACAACCTCCCCTTACAGCTTTTAGTTTTACTTCTGTAAATAAAACCAGAAAATTAATGAGGGAGTAGAGAGAAAAGATCAAAGCAAGAAGATAATTGTATTATTCTTCTGCATAAAAATAGTACTAGTCAACACATACTGTGGATAAATCCTCCCACCATTAAGCACTAAAACACTCTAGGAAGCAGGAGCTATCAAGAAGCATATCACTATACATTTAGAAAACATCAGGATTTTTGTCATTGCATGTCATTTCACGTTAACCCTTACGGAATTTCCTTTGCATTAATGAAGGACAGAAGAAGACAATAATTTTAAAACCCTGAAAAAGTATATTAAGCTTCCATCAAATGTTGTTGTAGCCTACCTGTATTGATTCAATTCACACACAGATGCATGCTAGTCACCACCAACCTGTTTTTTTGTTGTTTGTTTGTTTGTTTTCTATATATTAGGTAGTGGTTTTTAAATAAGGATTCCTTAATTGTAACATCAAAAGCTGAAAGAACTAGTGATTAAATCTCAGTGATTATTTCAGCATGTAAGCTGGTATTTTTCCTTTTCTGTTTTTCATCAAAATGACCTTTCTGTAGTAACTTGGAACAAGGCAATGACAGAAAGTTCAAGATACTATAAAAGCTTATGAAAGCAGCAAATAAGGCTGCTCATATAGGCAGCAAAACCTGGGACATAACCAGAACACATCAGAGAGCCTTCAGGACAGGGGGAAGCTTGAGAATTAGAACTGATTAATGCAAAGTGCACTGAAGAGATCTGAAACTGTGTCTACTCGGATAGCTTAACTTGCTCTTGAAGTCTAAATTATTCCTTGATATACCTTGAGTTTGCCCATAGCAGTATCTAGTATAATTAAGATCTGAGTTCCAGAGCCTGAGCTTGGGTTTCCTGGGGATATTGGGTAAATACCTAAGACCAGAGGTTTAGTGCTCCCCATAGAACTTTTTATAAAAGACCAGCATTCAAGCTCTGAGAAGTATCTACTAACCAGAATGTATCAGTGTGAAACTCTATCCCAGAAATTAAGCTAACGTTAAAACCAACCAACCAACCAACCAACCACCCACCCACCCACCTTAACACCACCACCACACCCCCCACACACTACTTATTATCCAATCCTTCAGCAATTCTGAACAACCTATGACTAGTTTTTTCAAACTAGAGGCACTTCCACACCATGATTCTCTTAAGTCTTTGTTTTGATATCTGTTGGAAACCCTTTTGTCCTTATCTACCTATTCAAACCGAAAAATATGAAGACTCTAAAAAAACATTATTACTCTGAGGACTATCAGTAATTTGCAAGCAATTTTCTTAACCCTGACACATAAATTTGATAAGAGTTATTAGAAGAACTGGGAGCTGCTCTCATGTTGCTCTTAATGCTGGTAACATTCTCTCTTACAGTATACAGCAAATTACAGTCAAGATTGCAATATAAAGAATGTAGAAAGGCTCAGGAAGAACAGTGCATTTTTATAGGTATAGTAGAAATACAAAATAATCATCAGACTCATTGCCTGAAGCGATTAGAAAGCTGATGGTGTATAATGATAAAGGAGGTATTTTTCTAGTCAGCAGGGGCAGCGCTTAATTGGCTAGCCCTAATATTGGCTAATGCACGTCCTACAATATTTTTGATTCAGAGAGCTGTCTGCTGTGCAGAACCCTAAAAACAAGACAAAAATGTATGGACAAGTTGAAAATTTAGCATATTTAAAAACAGAAATCAAGTTTGGGAGGTATATGGCATATCCATGTAGAAAGCAAAGCCACTGTAAGGTGGATTTTGGGAACCTCAGACTTTGATGGATCTCTCAGTAATAGCAAAAAATATTAGAAGAGAAATTATTTGGGATCTGGATGATTGAGATTTGAAGATTATCTCAAGAATATTAAAAAAAAAAAGACAATTTTGTCTGCACACCATCAGAATATCTTAAAAAGTCTGGAACAACTCTGTGCAAAAAGCATCAAAAATATATTTCAGAGCTAAGTTGTCACAATTAATGACAGAGTGCTTATTTAAGTTGCTTCTGATCTGAATACTCATAAGAAATAACTTGGGTTACCCTTGAACTTTGACAGTTTGGCAACCAAAGTCTGAAAAAAAAAATTCCAATGTTTTCTTCTAGAGTTTGTCACTTTGCATGAACTTAGGAAATGTTGGTTAGTTGAATTATAAATCGCTGGATCTTGATTTTGACCGGGAAGCTTCCAAGAGGAGCTTCAAAGGAATCTGGCAAACCCTGTAACTCAGAAAGAAGCTAGAGTAATTGGGTAGTAATTTGTAAAATGGTCCATTTTCTCTACTGTTTAATTGAGCTCATTGTACTAAGCACTACTCTTCTGTGCAACGGAGAGATGGACAGCCACAGAAACTGCTTCATTCAGTAACAGATTTGTTATTATAATTAAAAAAAATATCACTGAGCAATTTACTTGCTCTTTTTACATGTAAATGTCTCTGCAGTTTAATTTCTGCTTCTACTTAATGAAGCAGGTTATTAAACTTGCTTATCAATTTATCAAACAGTTGTCATCTTTAATAATCTTAGAGGTGTTTCTTTTTTGAGTTATAATCTGTATGCCATTGATAAAACAATTACAGATTTCAGAAGTCAAAGGATCATGAGAACTGCATAATGAGTGGTAATAATTTAAAAATTCACACTTTTTTATAGCACTAAAGATTATGGCAAAACTATATAAATTTCAAAATATCAGTGCTAATCATACATGTCACTTTACAGCCATAACCTTTCTATAAAGGAACAGACAAACTGACACTGAGGCACTGAAGACTTAAAAAAAAACCCCACAATCTCAACTAGCTCAGCAAAGAAGTTTTTTATAGACATCGAGTGCAAAGGACATTTGTAATCAGCCTTACTAGTGTCTACTGGCAGAAGGTCTGTCTCTAAGAAGATGAAAAACATCTATGCAAAAGAAACTTGGGTTTAAAGCTCGACGAGGGAACAAGGATACTAACTCTGATTGCTGACGAAAGTTTCCTACAAAAAGCTAACGACTGAAAAGTAACCACAGCATTTAAGAAGAGTATAAACAACTGGTGTAAAGAAGACATTCAACTAGAGAAAAGAAAGCATGTATAAAATGAGTAAGGACAGTATTAATGATTAGAACAGTGAACTCACTACTCTTTTGACCTAGATGCTCCTTCTTTGCCAAATTTCCCATTTCTGCATTAATTTACTCCCTTATAAGTGGCTTCCACATTCAGCTACCTGAGCAGCCATCTTCCAGATGTTACCTATACCTGTTTTCTTACCGTAAATTAGCCATAGTAGTGTGGAAATCGAACTATTTTGACCAGCATTTCATCCCCGCAGAGTCCCCTAACACAGGCAAGTCCTTCATGGATCATGAACTGGCTGGATGGCAGAGCTCAGAGGGTTGTCATCAATGGTGCAGAGTCTGGTTGGAGGCCTGTAGATAGTGGGGTTCCCCAGGGGTCAGTAATAGGTCCAGTGCTGTCCAACCTGTTCATCAATGACCTGGATGAGGAGACTGAGTGCACCCTCAGCAAGTTTGCTGATGACACCAAGCTGGGAGGAAGGGCTGACACACCAGAAGGCTGTGCTGCCATTCAGCGAGACCTGGACAGGACTGGACTGGGCAGAGAAGAACCTGATGAAGTTTAACAAGGGTAGTGTAGGGTCCTGCACCTGGGGAGGAATAACCCCAGGCACCAGAACAGGTTAGGGGTAGACCTGATGGAAAGCAGCACTGCAGAGAAGAACTTGGGAGTTCTGGTCGACAACAGGTTGACCATTAGTCAGCAATGTGCCCTTGTGGCCAAGAAGGACAGTGGTATCCTGGGGTGCATTAAGAAGAGTATGACCAGCAGGTGGGTGGAGGTTATCCTCCCCCTCTACTCTGCCCTGGCGAGGCTGCATCTGCAGTACTGTGTCCAGTTCTGGGCTCCCAAGTTTAAGAAGGACAAGGAATTATTGGAGGGAGTCCAGTGGCGGGCTAAAAAGATGATTAAGGGCCTAGAGCATCCTTATTGCTAGGAAGCTGTTTGCCCAAATCTCCCTAATTCACCTGTGTTTATCGTCTATTTGGTTGCTCCCCCAGCCTGCCGCATTTTCACTGCAGATGGGGTAGTATTACTGGGCCAGGGAATGGAACCATGAGAAATTCAATGCAGACAAAGCTTGAAAAGCCCACACAGCTTACTTTAATACTCATCACTCTGTAATACATATATATATGTGTGTGTGTGTGTGTGTATATGTATATATACATATGCAGATGGGTTTGCACTGATTGATGTATACAGACTGACATGCATGGATTTGGAGTGTACTAGGCACATGGTTCCTAGGCAAGGGATGTTATTCCTCTGTTCAAGTCAGTAACAGTATGGGCTTCATTTTTTAGCCTGGATACTGCTTACAGAAAAGTAAGCAGTGGTTTACTAGTGGGAAACATGAAGTAGAAAGCACTTTCTGCTCTTCTAGTTGAAGCATTTAGTAGAGAAACATCTAAAGGCAACTAACTTTGGTAAGTTTGATCTGATATAAAGTGACAACCAGTCTTGATCAGGTTCCAACTATATCTGTCTTCCTACAAAAAGATCTAGGCTACTGTTATAGTTTTCAAACTCAAGTTAATACAAGGACTTCTCTGAATCCTTCCAAGCTGGCTAAAGTCGGACTAAATTTAAGGTGTAATGCTAATTCTGAAAGTGTTTAATGACAACATAATGATTTCTCCACTAAGGAAAATGCTACTTTGTCTTGAACAAGGCAAAAAATATGTTTTTAACAAATTGCTGCTTAAATCATTTAATGTGAGATAACACTGCCACAGCTGAAGACCTTTTAAACTCTGAGCTAATTGCATTTTACTCAAGCATTGAGAGTAGATTTTAATCTAGCCTATTACATGAACAACACTTCTCTGCCACAAAAGGTATTATTTACAGATCAACAGCTAATGTGAGATTGTAGCTTCCTTGTGAAAATCACTGAAGAAAAAGGTAAAACTATCTCTTGCTTTGTCTTCTAAAAGGCTTTCCATTAAGATATCTTCAGCTGTAAGTCTCCTTGTAAAAGACATACCACTTTTAATAATGAAGGCACAATGTAAGGCTGCATCCGTAGAAAGACTACCACTCATTTGATAAAACATATGGTAACATATGGAAACTAACTTATGGTAGAGGCTGACTGTGGACATGAAAGCTGCAGTTCCTACTCATGCTATCAGCCCAAGGTAGTAGAAAAGAAAAAAGCAAACCTCCTTCCTTGCATTTTAGATATTTTGATAAAATCATCTTCTTGCATCAACTCTAACATTCTTTTTCTTTAATCCGTAGTTTTTTCACAATTGTAAATAAAGATCAAAGTCTTTTGCTAATGTAAAAAAAAAAAGGCAACTTGGCAGTATGAGCCACATGGGATTGTGCTAAGGGTATTCAACATTAGATATGGAAGTTAGGTTTTATTGAAGCATATGACAGCAAGAATAGGTGGGAATATATGAGAGGAGAGAAAACCATGCTCAAATATGCTTAAGCAAGTGCATTGAAACTGGCAGACTTGGTTGGATATAACCGAGATGAGAATTTGGCTCAAAGTATCTTTGATATTTACATCAGAAATAAAGAACATCTGCGAAAACTAAGAGAAGGAAAACATTTTCGGTATTTTATATTTAAACATTTGAGTAATAACGTCCCACTTTAAGAACATAAAAAGTCACATGTGCCCTATAAACGTATATATCTCAAAAGCAAGAACTGATGTAACTATAGCTATTATTTCCCTATTTTCTGCTCAATATACATGATCTGTATCACTGCAAGACAATAGAGAACTGAATTTTCCAATTTCCGCAAATGGCAGTTGAAAAGTTTGAGGTACTTTTACTTTTAAGAGCTTCAGACTGAAATCTAATCTCAAAATTGTACTGTATACACTTATTTTTGTATAGGATTAAGTGTCTTATTTACACATTATGCATGCTATTCACAACCAGCATTATATTTCTTCACTGCATGTGGACTATGAAGAAAAATAAACTGACTAAATTAACACTGATAATAATTGGCAACAATCACAGAATCACACACAGAATCACAAAATATTAGGGATTGGAAGTGACCTCGAAAGATCATCTAGTCCAATCCCCCCACCAGAGCAGGAACACCCAGATGAGGTTACACAGGAATGGACTGAGGAATGCAATAGGTTGTATACAACCAACACCTACACTTTCTATTTTTCTAGGCATAGCTGCATTTATTATCCAGCCAACCACAGTTACAGTATACAGATTGTTTCTAATAGTCTTCATATTCAGAATTTTTGCTGTGTTGTGTCTAAATGGGACTCTCTCATTGGCTAAGGTTTACCTCATTACTTCAAACTGACATTAAACTGTTTACTAATCTTACATTATTTGGAGTCTCCATTTAAATGCAGCTTTTATCACTGATTTAGACAGCATGAGATATTTTAATTCCTGTCTACACTAGAGCTCACTGGCCCTTGCGATTGGGATACTATTATCTCAGCACTGAGCAAGCATGACATTCTTATTGTTTTCTACTGTGAATGCGTATCTAGTAATGACAGTTAACTACAGAGCATGTGCAGGTTTTAACATGAAGCCACTCAAATATTTTATCTTTCAGAGAGAGCATAGAAAAAATTTTACTCTTTAATCTTGTCACTACACGCATTTTATTTAGAGAATGGTTCAAGTAATACAAGAGGAAAGGTTGTCCAGTGTCTGTTCACATGACTGTACCCAAAAGCTGAGTGATTAGGTGAGAGATCTGTTTCAGATTCCTATTGTAGCTGATCTGCTGTGAGATCCTGAGCCTTTATTTTTTCACATCCCAAAGGAGTGCTCTATGTACCAACCTGTGAGGTGTTTTGTAGTGGAACTGCTGAAGCTCTTTCACTATATACAAGTCATTCAGTATTCATAGGAGAAGGGACAAAATATTTGAATTTGGATGTCCTATATGAATGAATGAATGTTTTAATTATCAAACTATAGTAATTCCTCTTTCATTTCTCCTTCCCCCACCAAATGAATATGGAGTTACATGAACAACATAAAATAATTTCAACAGAGATTTTTACCAAGACTACCCAGTAGCCAGATGACTGAAATACCCTCCTGGTGTATGGAAGACCACAGATAAGTCCTGTTTCTAACAAGACTCAGACAATATTCAATCTTGGTTGAATGGATATAATACAGAGAGGTATATCTGCTTTCCCACACAAACTTTTCATTCCCAGCTACCATTGATTGGGCCTTGCAAGTGAGAGAAGCAGAGAATACTCAGTTTGGGAATTTGGCCAGGGCATAAGCTGCACATCTTAAAAGCTCTGCAGTGAAGGAAGAAGTTATACAGCAATCACGGTTTCAACAGACACAAGCTCACTGCCAAAATCAACAGATACCTTTCACATATGGTTGGGGAAAAGAAGAACCTAGAGCAACAGATGGAAAGCTTACCTGAAAAGCATATCAGAAGACAGGCAAACCAAGAAAGTTAAGTACAGTCTTTTGTCTTGAACCTGTGATTGCTCACACAACTAAAGAGTGCAGATAATAAGAATAATTGCCAAGTTCTGAGTCTGTGTATCCTTCTGCAAGATCCAGATGTACAGCTATGTTTCCTTAAAGAAACAAGACCTCTAAACTCTAAAGACCACATGCTCCATGCAGTGTTCCTGTTGTAGGCTCTCAGCGGAACCACTTCACTGTTTTCCCTTTGGCTACCCAGATTAATGACAGCATTGGTTAAATGTCTGAAACCTGGAAATTCTAAAATCCAGATTTTATTTACTGCATACACACACTATGAGAGTGCATTCAAAAGTATTCTTTTATTTTATACACGAATCCTAGAAACATTCAATGTCTGTAGAGGCTCACAAGAGTCTTGTGGAACTCACATCCATTCAAGGTGAGAAGTGTAATGGATGATCATAGGTTTGAGATCTTAACTCCTTCCTCAGCAAAAAATGCAGGACAGAAACAGCACCCTTTTATTTTGGTACAATTTGGAAAACTAATATACTAGATGTGCTATAGTTAAGACTTCTCTAACTGTTTTTATCTTTTTTCTTGACAATGGAATTAGATCTACACAATAGACTAAAGAAATGAAGTTATCCCAGGAGGAAGATACTGAATGACAGTAGCTAATTGAGCTAAACTCTTTTTTTTTTTCCCCCCTCTTTTCCAAATTCCCAGATGTTAAGCCTTTCTTTTCAAAGGAAAAAAAAGATTTTTCACCCTATGAGTTTTACTTTTATTATATTAAAAAAGTAAGCAAAATGCATATGAGTTTCTACTTTGTTTAAACACAGAAGTTTTCTATGGGAAGTAGCAAAGCAGAAAAATGCAAGAGTGCAGTTAGAGGAAGACATCTGAGAACCAGAATAGAGAAAGTATCACTGTCCTTCTGCCAGCACGGCTCCTGACTCACCCCACAGTACTAGTTCCAAAGCTCAGCTCAGAGGGGCAAATACTGCGCACATTTGTGAACCCTTTACTGCATGCAACATTACTGCCTCTATATTTGTTGATGCTTACCCACACTTCAGCCTAAAGCTGGTCCTTTTGTCTTGAATTTTGCACATTTTGTGAGATTTTCCTCCGTATTTTCAGTTAATTTCTAATAGCCTTTCAAGATTGACTACACATTATTAAGCAATGGAGCTACCTAAAGCAAGGCTAAGATGCTAAAGACTGAGCTGCATGGAAGGTATCAGAGAGCAGCAGTTCTCCACAGGACCTTCAGCATCATAAAGCCTCAAAGTATTGTCAGATTTTAGCTCTTGGGAAACTGTTTGCATAGTTTGCATTCTCTTCCTCTCGCACTATTTAAAACAAGAAGTTATCAAAGGAAAAAGCAGATATATGGACAGTTTGTCATATTCTGTGAAGCTTCACTTCTCTCTTTACTGCTAAGACTGGCCCTCAGGAATCCCTGGCCCTAGAAATAGGAGAGAAAGTCTGGAAAAATGAAGGCTTTCTCTCGGTTCAGGAGGATCAGGTTAGGCATTGTTTAGACAAGCTGGACGTCCACAAATCCATGGGTCCCAACAGGATGCACCCATGAGTGCTGAGAGGGTTGGAGATGTTATTGCAAAGACATTCTCCATCATCTTTGAAAGAACTTGGAGAACAGGAGAGGTGCCTGAGTACTGGAAGAAAGCCAGCATCATTCCAGTATTCATAAAGGGCAAGAAGGATGACTCAGGATACTACAGGCCAGTCAATCTCACCTCCATCCCTGGAAAGGTGATGGAACAGCTAATTCTGGATGTCATCTCCAAGCATGTGGAGGAAAAGAAGGTTATCAGGAGTAGACAGCATGGGTTCACCAAAGGGAAATCATGTTTGACCAACCTGATAGCCTTCTATGATGGTATGACTGGCTCGGTAGATAAGGAAAGAGCAGTGGACGTTGTCTACCTTGACTTCAACAAGGCTTTTGACATCATCTCTCACAACACCCTTATAGGCAAGCTTAGGAAATGCAGGCTGGATGAATGCATGGTGAGATGGATCATGAACTGGCTCAGAGATGGATCATGGCAGAGCTCAGAGGGTTGTGATCAACAGTGCAGAGTCTGGCTGGAGGCCTGTAGATAGTGGGGTTCCCCAGGGGTCAGTACTGGGTCCAGTCCAACCTGTTCATCAGTGACTTAGATGAAGAAACCGAGTGCACCGTTGGCAAGTTTGCTGATGATACCAAACTGTGAGGAAGGGCAAACACACCAGAAGGCTGTGCTGCCATTCAGCGTGACCTGGACAGGCTGGAGGACTGGGCAGAGAAGAACCTGATGAAGTTCAACAAGGGCAAGTGCAGGGTCTTGCACCTGGGGAGCAACAACCCCAGGCACCAGAACAGGTTAGGGGTAGACCTGATGGAAAGCAGCACTGCAGAGAGGTACTTGGGAGATGCAGTCGATGACAGGTTGACCATGAGTTAACAATATTCCCTTGTGGCCAAGAAAGCCAAGAGTATCCTGGGGTGCATTAAGAAGAGTGTGACCTGCAGGTCGAGGGAGGTTGTCCTCTCCCTGTACTCTGCCGTCATGAGGCTTCATCTGCAGTATTGTGTCCAATTCTGGTCTCCCCAGTTTAAGAAGGCTAAGGAATTACTGGAGGCAGTCCAGTGGTGGGCTACAAAGATGATTAGGGGCCTACAGCATCTTTCTCGTGAAGAGAGACTGAGTGACTTGGGTCTGTTCAATCTGGAGAAGAGAAGGCTGAGAGGGGATCTCATCAATGTTTATAAATATATGAAGGGTGCATGTCAAGAGGATGGGACCAGACTCTTCTCAGTGGTGCCCAGTGATAGGATGAGAGGCAGCAGGCACAGACTGAAGCATAGGAGGTTCCATCTGAATATGAGGATAAATGTTTTTACTGGGAGGGTGCCAGAGCACTGGAACAGGCTGCCGAGAGAGGTTGTGGAGTCTCCTTCTCTGGAGACATTCAAAACCTGCCCGGACACATTCCTGTATGATCTCCTCTAGGTGAGCCTGTTTTAACAGATGGGTTGGACTAGATGATTTCCAGAGGGCCCTTCAAGCCCTAACCTTTCTGTGACTCTGTGATTTACATTACTGAGAGTTATATCCAGCTTCTATATTGCTACTAAATAGTAAACATGTATTTATATATGTGCGTACATATATAGAATCATAGAATCATTTTGGTTAGAAGACACCCTCAGGATCATTGAGTTCAACCATAACCTAACTCTAGCATTAAACCATATCCCTAAGAACCCTGTCTAAATGCCTTTTAAACACCTCCAGGGATCGTGACTCCACCACTTGCCAGAGCAGCCTGTTCCAATGCCTGACAACCCTTTCTGTGAAGAATTTTTCCCAATATCCAATCTAAACCTCCTCTGGTGCAACTTGAGCCCATTTCCTCTTGTCCTATCACTTGCTACTCGGGGGAAGAGTCCAACACCCTCCATGCTACAGCCTCCTTTCAGGTAGGTGTAGACAGCTATAAGGTTTCCCCTCAGCCTCCTTTTCTCCGGCTAAACAGCCCCAGTTCTCTCAGCTGCTCCTCATCTGACTTGTGCTCCAGGCCCCTCACCAGCTTTGTCGCCCTCCTCTGCACTCTCTCTAGTACCTCAATGTCTTTCTTATGACAAGGGGCCCAAAACTGAACACAGGATTCAAGGTGGGGCCTCACCGGTGCCAAGTACAGTGGCATGATCACTTCTCTAGTCCTGCTGGCCACAGTATTCCTGATATGAGCCAGGATGCTGTTGGCCTTTTTGGCCACCTGGGCACACTGCTGGCTCATATTCAGCTGCTGTCAATCAACACCCCCAGATCCCTCTCTGCCAGGCAGCTTGCCAGCCACTCTTCCCCCAGCCTGTAGCGCTGCCTGGGGTTGTTGTGACACAAGTGTAGGAACCAGCACTTGGCCTTGTTAAACTTCACACAGTTGGCCTCAGCCCAATGATCCAGCTGGTCCAGATCCCTCTGTATGGCTTTCCTACCCTCCAGCAGATCAACACTCCCACCCAATTTGGTGTCGTCTGCAAACTTGCTGACTGTGCACTCAATCCCCTCATCCAGATCATTGATAAAGAGATTAAACAGAACTGGCCGCAATACTGAGCCCTCGCGAACACCACTCATGACCGGCCACCAACTGGATTTGGCTCTGTTCACCACAACCCTTTGGGCCCGGCCATTCAGCCAGTTCTTTATCCATTGCAGAGTACACCCATCCAGGCCATGAGCTGCCAGCTTCTCCAGGAGAATGCTGTGGGATACGGTGTCAAAGGCTTGACTGAAGTCTAAGTACACAACATCCACAGCCTTTCCTTCACCTACTGGTTGGGTCACCTTGTCATAGAACGAGGTCAGGTTGATCAAATGGGACCTGCCTCTCATAAGCCCATGTTGACTGGGCCTCATCATATGGCACTCTTGTAAGTGCCGTGTGATGTTACTCAAGATCATCTGCTCCATGACCTTGCCCAGCACTGAGGTTAGACTGATAGGTCTATAGTTCCCCAGATCATCCTTCCGGACCTTCTTGTAGATGGGTCTCATGTTAGCCAACTTCCAGTCAACTGGGACCTCCCCAGTTAGCCAAGATTGCTGGTAGATAATGGAAAGTGGCTCAGTGATCACCTCTGCCAGCTCCATCAGCACCCTTGGATGTATTCCATCTGCCCCCCATAGACTTGTGGGTGTCCAAGTGGTGCAGCAGGTTGCTAACCAATTGCCCTTGAACTATTGGGGCTTCATTCTGCTCCCTATCCATGTCTTCTGGCTCAGGGGGCTGGGTACCCTGGGGCACAACTTTTCTGACTATTAAAGACTCTGTCACTATGTTTCCCTCTGCATCCATCAGGGGGTGGAGATTCTCCTTAGCCCTCCTCTTGTTGCTAATATATTTATAGAAACATTTCTTGTTGCCTTTGACAGTGGTGGCCAGGCTCAGCTCTAGTTGGGCTTCGGCCCTTCTGATTTTCTCCCTGCATAGCCTCACAGAGTTTTTGTATTCCTCTTGGGTGGCCTGCCCCTCCTTTCAAAGATTATAAATTATCTTTTTATTCCTAAGTTCCAGCCACAACTCTCTATTCAGCCAGGCCGGCCTTCTTCCCCGCCAGCTCACCTTTTGGCACATGGGGACAGCCTGCTCCTGTGCCTCTAAGATTACCTTCTTGAAGACAGAACAGCCTTCCTGGAATGCTTTGTCCTTCAGGACTGTCTCCCAAGGGACTCTGCCAACCAGCCTCCTAAACAGATCAAAGTCTGCCCTTCGGAAGTCCAAAGTAGCAGTTCTGCTGACCACCCTTCTAACTTCTCCAAGGACAGTAAACTCAATAATTTCATGATCGCTATACTCAAGGCAACCTCCAACCAACACACTGCTCACAAGCCCTTCTCTATTTACAAACAACAGATCCAATGGGGCTCCTTCCCTGGTAGGATCACTAAACAGCTGTGTTAGGAAGTTGTCTTCCATGCACTGCAGGACCCTCCTCGAGTATCTAACATTTTGTCTTTTATGTTGTACAAAACTAAATGCCTTTTTTTTTAATTATTTTTCCAAAACTTGGGAAAAAAAAAAAAAAAAAACCACTGAATCTTAGTAGAGAATTTTTAAATCCTTCTACAAAATGTTAAAACAAAACAGTGGAATGAAAAGGTGGAAATCTGATAGCCTTCAAGATTCCTTCAAGTTTCCTTTTTTGATTAATTATACCTTTAAATTTAGTTGGAGTCAGGGACATGCCACTGTTAGAAAGTCATAGATATTAGATGATAAAAATATATTTCCTGTTATCCAGTACTAAGGAAAGAAAGTGGTAGATAGCATAGCAATACAGCATAAGTGTAATATTTCTGTGCAAACTTAAACTGATTATTGGAATCACAGATCAGATAATAAAATGGAGTCAGACACAGGCCTCAGTTGCCAAGTTCGCCTAAACATTTTGTTCATTCTTACAGATGCTGAAATCAAATACTTGTATTAATCAAGACGGGACTGTGCAGCCTTGCTGATAAAGTCGAGTCCATATTATATTAGCTTCTATGCATACTTTTCAACAAAAACCACAGAACTTAGCTTTAGGTTCAAAGGTTTAGGGAATGTTAGGCAGAAACACAACTCTGGAAAACCTACCTACTAGTACACTAGTAGTCTGAAAACGCAACTAAAACAGAGAACTCAGAAGAATGGTAAAAATGTTAACCTTAGACATGTAAATACATAATTCACATACACTTACCCAAACACTAGCTTTGATTTTGGTACACAACCTTCTCCACACAAATCTTAGGAAAGAATCCTAAGCCAATTAAATTTTCATTGCCTATTTTGCTTTATTAAAATGCAGGGAGAAACCAAGCTTTGGTCTGAAATAAATACATTAAAATACTGATCGCTCTCTGCATCGAGTAGTGTTACATTCAAAGTAACGAGGTAACCCATTGCAGGCTCCCCATCATAGGCTCCTTGGTATGACCAGGCTTCATCCATTTGAAGTGCTGAAAAAGCCCTGAGCAGATAGGTTTGGTTGATTATCGTAATAACACCCACTTGCTCCTATTATCTTGTATCAGCATTTACATTCTGAACTTCTATTTTTAGGTGCTAGATTTCTAAACTGTGAAAAAGGCTCTGAACAGAAAGTTGAAATGTAATAATGAGTAATTTTTGCAGAGATTTAAAATGAGTAGTGCATTATTTTCTTTTTTAGTACAATGGAGAAGAATGGAGAATTCCCAGTTCAAACTACATTGCTGAATAAAAGCATCATGACAATGAATTTATTTCCCTATTTGTTTTTCCTCTAAGAAGCAGAATTAGGGTGATGTAAGCAAACCTCTATGCAGTTCACATCCAGGGTGTCAATTTTTAAGTACATCTCTGGACTGTTTGCACAGGAATAGCCTTGTCCATATTGTTAGTAAAGTTCCATATTCCAATGAGCATGGTACAATGACTTGAGAGTTTTGATGCAACGAATAAGTCCTACAATATAAATCCAATTTAGAAAATAATTCTTTAACATTTCTGATGCTATGAAAATGAAATGGATGAGACTTATCTTTGATTTAAAAATTCTGTTTTATAATTGCTATTTTATTTTACAAATCCTTCAACAATGGGTTAAATCCTGCCTAATGAAAGTCAGTTGAGTTTTGCCATTGACTTCAGTGTAGCCAAGATTTCACTTACAAAGTTTTATATAAAATATCTAAAAATAGTAAAGAGCTCTGACTAACAGCAAGTGCAATCTGTTTGCTAGATGACGTATTCTATGTACCTATATACATTACAGCTCACAGCAGTCCAACAAGAAAAGCTTTAAGCTACTGAGTAATTAAGAAGTGAAGGATTTGTTTTTAAGAACTGATGAAATGCAAAATATTGATATTTGTGTGGCCTATCAAATCCACAAAATACACTTTGGAAAAAAAATTACTAGTCTTTACATTAAAGTTTTAAAAATCTAGATTTACTAAACTAAAATTTAATAATTCCTGAGTGTGCATTAGTAAGAAAAAGCCTAAACAGAGCTGGCTGAGTGCTTCATGACTGTTCTCTTTAGTTATTTTGCTACCATTGAAAATGGACTATATTGGCAAAAATAGTTGTCTGTTTTGCTCTTAAGCCTATTGAATATTGTTGTTTCTGCCCAAGTTTTCAGCAAAAATATATTTGTAGCTATTGTTAGATGTTTTATTTTTCTACAACAGATATAAGATTATATATCATAAGAAACACATTTTTTCTTTCACAAGAGGTGGTTTATAGTTGTATATTAATAGTAAATACAAATAATTAACACTTGTAATGAGTTTATGGTTTTTATATGCGCAGCTGCCATATATTTTACTAGCACACTTCCTCCAAAACTTCACTGAGTGTTGTTCTGCCAACAGCAAATTTGCAAGGTCAAGGAAATTATGCCACAGTGAAGGTAAGGCTATGGTAAACTGTTATTAATGATTGTTAATGATATAATTTTTTAATTTATAAATCACAAGTTATGTCACCAGAGTCTAAAAAAATTTGTATGATTATTGTACTAAAATGGTATTTGAAGCTTGTAAGAGAAATGTTTTAACAGCACATTCCTGACATGCTATTCACCTTGTTCCTGTTGAGCCAAAGAAAAGAACAGAATAAGAACCCTGCAAAAGTTTTACTGTATTAGGATAATTTACTTCAATTCAATATACAGTGAACACAGTAAAAGATAATGTTAAACTTTTACCTCTCAATTTAAATTTTTGTTGTAGAAGTAAAATGCTAAACATTAAAATACAATACTCCCTATATTAAAATACAATACTCCCTATATTAAAAACATTGATAATTTTTTTCACCACTGCTTGGAGGAAAAACTTGACAAGGCACTAGTAATTTAACTGGCCTATCTTTAAATAATACTGAAGACTTTTATTTTTTTTTTTCCCCAATCTATTCTGCAAAAGCATTATGTTTTATGGTTTTACCACTATGACAGAAGACTAGGATGAATCTGCTATGCTGACCATTGCTAAATTAATCTAAATAGTCTGGAGTATCTAAAATGTCATTAGACATTTTGATTAGATGTATAATAATCACAGACACAGATAACTTAGCTGATACAATAGAATTAAGATTAAATTAGATCTAAGACAAAAGGGTTAATCTCTCCCTGGCCAGCCCTTGATATCTGTGCTCACAGGAAGGACCAAAATTATATATTTAATATACAGAAAGAAATAAATATTTTGTTTAGGAAGCTTCTACAGATAATTCCAGGGTTTAAACCTCAGAATTAGCAGTTTCTCTTTATTTGAACCAGGGTTCTTAACATTATGTGGCAGATTTTTAGTGTGGTCATTATCTTTGATCAAATCAATTATTTGACAAAAGATTGCAAAACCTGTTACTTCTTTGAATCTATATATTCTTTCTCCCCCCCCCATTTGCTTTCTTAAAATAAAAATCAATACAACAAAAAGCAGCCACTAGCTTTTTTGTCTTTTTTCATCTTATGGATTTAATCCATTTGCAAACTTTGATTTCTTTGGCTCCTGAAAGCCAAAGTGGATTTCACATATGCATGCAAATTATACTAACACAGTTTTGAAATTTTCTAGTAAAAAGTCATCAAGGGATATCTTTCCTGTCGCAAAACTATATTACCTAGAATTTGATAGCAAAACATACTTGAGACAAAAATCATAAACCATTTTAAGTAACTAGAGTTTTCATGTTGTAATTAAATCCAGTCTGGATCAACATATTCACTAAGGAATCATTCAGATGTGTGACAGCATTTCTGAGTGATTTGTAAGCTATCGGTATAATAGGGCATACCCTGTGCCCACAGGAATTACAGTGGCACATAGGAACACACTCCCTTAAATCCTAACTCATGTATGTAATAGCATTAACTGACAACTAAATTTATAAGGGGCAGCAGAAATCAAACTCACAAAGACAGCATTTTCCCTCGCAAGTCTAAAAGCTTCCCTGCTAAGCTCAGTCCACAGGGAAAACAGTCAAACGGGGAAGCAGGTCAAACATTTTTGCACTGGTACTACATTTGCACTGTTATTTACATTGCAGAGGGAGCTGGGCAGCAGAACAGTACATTGGCTGATGCACACCACATATGGGATCAAACAGCAACACAGATTGCAAGAGAGCAGATCTCTACACGTGCAAACGTTATCCCAAGCAGTGGGTCACCACTTAAAGAAGGTTTACATTAATTTCTGATGTAACTCAACTGAGAACAACAAGGTTTCAGTAGTGGTTGATTGAGCTACAGGTCCTTTTCCAGGAGGTTTTTTTATTCGTTTATACCTAACCACAGCTGATGAAGAATATCAGAATTGCTTTCTTGGAGATCATGAAAGATGTAAACTATTGAAGACTGTTGGCTTTGTGGCTGTGCCAAGACAATACTCAGTGTTGCAAACAAAGTGCTAAAAACTGCTGCTAAAAATACTCTGCAAAACATGGTGAGAAATGAATTTTCTTTTTTTTTTGCATCTCAGATCAATTTTGTCCCTCTGGAAGATGACTGAGCAAGTGGCATTGTAAAAGCAGAGTGAGGCTCAACACAACAAAATCTTAACATCTCTTTCTTGATTTGATATTTTTTTCCACAGCAAATAAAAAATTAATAAGTTGATTTTTTTATATTAATGCATCACACCACTTAATTCACTGAATAGCATAACTAAAAAGTATAATGAATTGATTGGTCCATATAGCATATTTTGTCACACAACTTGTCCAACATAGTCAGTAGGTATAAATTCACACAATAGACTGGAGTTTCAAAATCAGTTACTAATATTGCAGCAAAATTTGAGGATATAAGCTTTGTACAGTAGAATCCTATTTTGAGTTTCAACTGGGTTCTTCCAGCTGAAAATAAACATAAAAATGCTTATCTAAAACTTCTTCCTTGCATGTCTGCATTTTTCCATCATTTTACATCATGGTAGATCACACAAGAGACACGGCATAATAATGGATCTATCACCTACAGTCCCTATGCAAGTACAGGTTTATGTTACTTCAGTATTTCCATTTCAAGCTGCCAAGAAAAGTGAAAATGAGTAGGACACTGGCTGACCTGATCAGTTCTAAGTATCTTGAAGTATTTTAAATTTTGGATATGCTTGCATAAACTGTCAAATTTATGCTGTGCTCTACCACAATGCAAAGAAGTAACAGCTCTCTGGTAAAAACATGTTTTGGTGTGTCATCTCAACTCAGCAGCATCCCCAGGTGGAATGGTGGCACTGTTATGGATCCAGTCAAATATTAGCTTTGGGGATTTCATTTGCAAGACTTGGAATAAAACCCAGTAAAGAGCCTTGCAGTCAAAACAAAATACATTAGGTCATTAATCAAAGGCAACATGATACATGGATGTGCTGAAACTTAAGTTTCTGTCCCTGTGTTTCATTTTACGAAACGTTACAGATGGAAGAAAAGAGCCATGACCCAACCTCAGCTCCATGCCTGCCCTCAGTCAGAGGAATTGCAGCATCCTTTGAAATGCATATAGCATCTACCCACCTGCTGGGTTAAATTTCAGAGTCCAGCACTATCATTAACAGAAATATGATGGGTTTTTTTTTGTCTGTCTACTATCTTACATTCTTTCTCAGCAAAAATAGAAAGCTTTTCTCAATAGGCATATGCCTTTAGGTTCCCGTAGAGAAAGCAAAAGATTCATCCAAAGGATACATGAATGATATGTATAATGCTTAAAATATATTTTGAGTGTTTTAAACCCTGATTCTTTCCCTTTGAATGGGAAACATGCACGTAGTCTAAGTATCAGTGTCTGAAGTTACCCTCAGAAGTTTCCGAGGTATCCAAACCCTCATTTAACTTCACAGGCATCCTCTGTTTTAGTGTCACTGTTGCTTTTGAGATCACAAAGGTAGCTAAAATTGTTTTCTATTAGACCCTTTGCATGTGCAGAACATACGTTCTTCATATTCACTCCTGCATAAACAAGATTTACATCCAGTTTATTTCTGGATTTACGAAAGCATAAGCATGAGAAGAGAATAGGATTGCACAAACTGAAACCATGTTAGCCTTTTTGCATAGTGAGTTCAGATCATTCCCAAAGTTTAGGCCAGTTCATGTAAAAAAAAAAATTAAAAAAAATTACATTACTCAGCTCTTACTAGCTATTCACTAGAAATAAAAACCTTTCCTAATGTCATCTTATTCTTTGTTGATTCTTCTCCTCTTCTGCTCTTTCCAGACCCAGCTCTCGCTTACTTAAGCATAATCAAATTTCAAGAACACTATCTGATCAAATTCTTCTTTGTCCGTTCTCGGCTTAATCCCTATTATTAGAGTCTCTTCAGTGCCTTTAATTTAATGAAAAGCCCTGCAGCCTAAATGTCATTGCCATTCCAGATTCCTGTTTTAAAGCTTCAGGCCCTGCAAGGCCTCACAGAAAGCACTACATCAGCTGAACACAGGGCTGAAGCAGCTGGGAACAGCAGCCAATACCTGAGCAATAACTCCCTGATGACAGGAAAGCAAAGCAGGAGTATGTGTCTCCTTAAAAGGGGTGTATGAGGCAGGGAAGAAAGGTTGGATGGTTGCAAATGCTACTGGGTCTTTCTTAAGCAGAACAAAGAAAAGATTAAAAATAAGATGGATTTTTTTTCACTGTCAAGTTTTTAGGTAGTTTTATGAAAGCATGGGATTTTTTACTCACCTTTGGGAACAAATAATTCTGATGTTGAAGTTAGATTACTTTTTTTTTTTTTTTTTAGTCTTGGGTTTTCCTACCCATATATCAGAGAAACAACTGTGGGCAAAAATTTACACCTGCAATGAAATGCAGGCTCAGTCAATATGATACGTATCTCAAAATACCTAGTTCTACTCATAAAGACACTTGACTTCCCAAGCAGTCTTAAACACACCAAAAAATATCTGCTAATGCCATCCTTGCCTTTTGTAGCTAGATGTACTGGAAAAACTGTAGGCATTCAATGAAAGCCTTGTCTAAAAATGTATTCCACTGCCTTTTCCTCTGGCAATTTGGACATTCATGCCAAAGTTATATAAGGGGCAGAGATAAGAAAATACACATATGGGAATTCATATACCCAGTTTACTACAACATATGGCACAATATAACGTGAACATGTGTTCACTTCCCTTCCCCTACCCCCCCTTTTTTTTTTAATTTGGGAGCCATATAAGTAATTTGTGAATGTATGTGAACTTTTTAATATGTAGGTATAGAAACCACAGCAGCTAATAAAGAATTTGTTAAAATAGACAAGTACAGTAAATCTACATAGGGATAATGGAGGTAGCAAGCAAAGCTAACTATTCACATCAGATGCTGGTACAAAAGAAAACAACATCTTTTGGTGTGTTCCATCAGTGGGAACAGGCTTCAGGCCACACCAGTCTTGAGTCTTTCAGTTCTACCCGCTTTGCAGGACTTCAGTGATTGTTTTGTAAGGATTTTTCCTGAGAACTCAGTAACCTACTGCAAAGCACTTCCTCAAGGAGAAAATTCCCATTGAATAGATGGAGTTTTAAAGTTCTACACATACATATATTATATACACATCATATTACATACATCATTATACATATGATGCATATGTATCATATATACATACATATCTTGTACAGGTACAAAAAAAATCACACATCTTCCATAAAATTAAAGGTGTTTCAATGGTATCTAACAGAAATGTCATCCAAACATATAAGGAGGCTCATCAGCTGCCTAGTTACATGACAGAGCCAGAGGCAACTCCAAAGCATCAACACAACTGCTTGAGGAGACTGCCAAGGAGCCAGCTGCTGCTACTGGCAAATCTTCCCAGCCCTCGCATCTGGGTCCTGTTACTGCTGTCCAAAAAAACCCACCCCAATAAATAAACAAAAATATAATAAAAATTTCATCTTTGTTATGAAAAACTCTTTACATATTATATAATACATTCTATGCATCATGTCAAGTTGTATCTTTTCTCACAGAAATTCCTGTAGTCGAATCACACAATGTGTTATTCCTGAGTTGCCTCTGGTCCCTTCCACGAGGCTACAACATCTGAGCTGTTAAGACATTAAGGAAGCAATTCAAGCACTAATCATGGATGTATAGTGGCATTTTAGACACCTAGATCCCAGCTGCCACTCCTGAAGGACACAGGTGTCCAATAGGCTCTGCAGATGTCTAAAATCACTTGAGACTGTTAAATACAAGCAACTGAACCACCACTTGCATGAAAAGTTTTATTTCCCTTAAGTAAAGCAGAATCTCTCTTCTGTTAAGCACTGCCTTTTCTTTATACTGTTGGAAAGACAGAGAAGGTTAAGGGAGAACAAAATCTATGGTGTATGTGAAAAGGAGCTAGCCCTAGTTAGCAACACAAACACGCCTTCACAGAAAGTTTAAGAGGGTTCTTTCCTGCAGAACACAGTATTAATAAAATGTTTCTGAGGTTGCTTAAAGAGAACATTTATTTGTGCAAACAATTATGTGGGCAATTCTGTTTCATGAGGTTTAAAAGTGGAGTCATAAGTGTCTGCAGCACACAGAGATGAGGGTTCTAGGTGAAGGACATATATCTGACTTAGTTTAGGTAGGAAGTCTATGAGGAACCCCAGTGACGTGAAATTCACTGTCAAACATTTGAAAAAGCCTATACTTGTAACACTGATTAGGATGGTTCTCTGATTTTAGGTGCTTTAGGAACAATATAAGTCATCTTTTAAAACCTACAGAAAATCTGAAACACCTGTTTTCTTGGAGTTAATATTCCAATTTCTCACTTTCTCCTTCCATATGGAGAGTACAGGGAACTTTCAAAAATACCTGAATCTAAAAATAATTCCATGAGTGGAGCTTTTTAAAAATTTGGAGGCTTTACGCAAACTGAATTAGTTTTAGGTTCTCAAATATTAACTCATTGAATTATTTATTCCAAACAAGGACATGTTTGTTTTTTTTTTCCTAGAAGTTTATAGTATTTGAGAACGGTTTTTAAATGAGCCTTTTAAAATACTGCATTATATTTCTTGAAGCTTCACTGTGAAGTCTGATGAGAAGAAGAACAGTGATTAATTGTAGTTTGCTGTCTTGCATTCCAAAATAGCAATTTTCCAATTTACATCTCTTGTATATTTTCATAAGAGTGTAATTTATATTCTCCCTCCTGTGACTTTCCAAGTTAAGACACAATTTAGATATAATTCTACAAGATGAGAATTGGGGAAAATGAAGCTCTTTTGACTGAATATTCAAGCAAAGAATGTGTTTTGGGCTATGCCATAAATCATGCTTGTCAGATCCTTCAAAGGAATCATTCTGTACAGTTACCTTGTCCATTATTTAGAAAATACAAGCATTGAACAAGATAATTCAGCAGTGCTGTATCTGATTCACATATGGTTGTCTTCCTTTAATCTAAGCCTTTGAAAGGACTATTTATTTTCAATTTAATATCAAAATTGTTAAATTTTGTTTTGATTACCTCATAATTGCACTGCATGTGCATATTTAGAGCCTTTTGGGCTTTGGCACAAAGATGATCTGGGGGTTTGATGATAACTAATGAACCATGTCAGCTGAGCAGTGCTGAACTATTATATTCAAGACACATAACTCACCATGAAATTACTGACACTTTAGGTTAGACTTTTCTCTTGTTCTAAATTTTTTTCAGGAAATTTCCTAATGGAAATTTTCTATGACACCAATAGACTAATTCACAACAGACAATCAAGTATAAGGAAGCAATCTTGCAACATGGACTTGTTCTAGAATTTTACATTTCAAGTACATCTTTAATAATGCATTAATTCACAAACTCTGCCACTGGACCCTTCATGGCTAAAAATTACCCATGGTCCACTTTCCCACAGAAATTCATTCCAGCAGAAATGTTTGTTTTCAGGTGATTTATAGTAAGAAACATCACATTTTATATGGCAGATGGAAAGACTAATTCATTATTTATAAGAATATATTGTTTAATGAAATTCATTTGGAAAACCTAAGAATTTAAATATGCAAATATGATTGAAAGTTCTCCATTTCAAAGGTTTAAAAGATTTTTATTTTGATTTCTTAAACCACTACTTATACATTGAAATATTAAATTATAAGACATAGCAGAAAGCAAATCACTGCAAAAACAGAGATAGAGGAGACCTGAGACAAGTCTGACAGTAGAATTTTACTGAAGGGGAAAGGTGAAAACAGTAGCACTTACCACTTGGAAAGCTTTAAGTGGAAAAATACTGTGAAATACATGTTGATAGTATGTACATAATCTGCGCTAATAAGAATCATGGGAATCATCCAGAAATTACCATTAATTTATTTATTTATTGTTTAAGCGTTAAAGACTTAAAATTTTGTGTAGCATTCAAAACTTACGCTATGCCTACACTTCTGTTTAAAATTGCAATTACAGCAAGAGAGAGACACTTGATTGAATCTGCCTCATAGTATCAATACACACGTGGCAAAGCATGCTTCAGACTGGACCATACAGCTTACTTAGCTCTATATGTAAATACAGGTTTGACTTGCCTTGACACCTACAGGCCTTAACAGTAACCTCACCAATTTGTTTAATGCTAGCAGGATACATGTATACAAACTGCAGTCATGCCTTTGATTCAGACTCATAAATCCATTTATTATCACCTCAGTCTCAGGTGTTCTAAACACCAAAGAAAAACACCATGGGATGCAAGCACTTGAGCCACTTGAGTAATTTTATTCTGCAAGCCAGTTTAGATAGTCAGAAGTCTAAAGATAAATTAAGAAGCATAAGTAGGATTTTCAAAAATATTTAAATACTTATTATTAAAACAAATAGGAGTTAGATTCTTTGGAAAATCTCAGTAGGTATCTATAAGCATGTTTACATCTGTAAGTGTATCTATTCCCTTCTCTGTCTTCCCCTCTATTTAAAAATAAAGGAAGGCCTGAAGTTATTTCTGTGCCTATTTAGAATGATTCACCTGTATATGTAATGCTTATTACTTCCTAAGCCCTAAGAGGACTGTTCCAAGTGCTTATAAAAATATTCCTAAAGAGCAAAGATTTTTCTTTGAATAGACCAAACTTCACCAGATAGCGAAAGTTTCAAATTTCCTTCCCAGCTCAATATTATCTCAATATGCATCTTAAGGACTACATATAAGCATTTCTAAAATGCTGCTAAATCCTGCATTTTTCTGGTACTCTTTTTAATCACTTTATGGTGTTGTCTCTTTCTCCTGTGTAAAAACCAAGTACTTTTGTTTAACATAGGAAAAAAACCCCCACACAAATACATTTTCTAGTCACTGAATCCTCTTCTTTTTGAACATGTTGCCTTGTGACACAGGGTGTATCATGAGCTCACTCGTTAAAATACTGGCACTCTGTTATCCACCATAAGCTACTGAAATGCCACTAGTCCATTAGTTTCTGTTCTGTAAGTAAAATGTCAAATCCCTGCACTTCCCCATGTTTCCGAGATGCACCTAAGGGGTGCTATAAGCCTGTAGCAAAGATATTGGTTGGTTTAGAAAAAGACTGATAGGAGACAAAGACTCAGCATCTGGAGAGATTGCTTTGACTTTTTAATTTTCGATGAAGCACGCATGTGTATTTGTATCCTGAATACACCTAACTTTGAGCAACCATTAGCCAGACAGTGACACCCCTTCAGCAAAAGCAATTGCTTGCTGTTTCCTGTCATGTGATTGAATTAAGCTCTGACACCTGAGTGTCCTTACCACTATTCTGGTGACAGTGGGGAGATATATGTTTTTCCTTTCAACTTACAAAAAACCCCAAATATGCAAAGGAAAAGCTAATAACAGTGACCAATCAAAGAGAATACTGAAATGTATGTTTGTTGGTTGACAGAAACTTAAAATTAAGCATTAAAATTTCCTGCTAGAAAGCTGCAGAGTATACATCATGCTAGCAATTCTGTGCGTATTTTCTGTACTGTTCTAAAATCAATAACTAACCCGTTTTCCATTGGATATTACTTTGTAACATAATTTCCCACTCTGGGAGTTTCTTGATTGTACATGTCCACACATAGTACAATAGTATCCACAGCTCAAGTCTGTTTGGCACTTTCAGGTGAAACCATAATCCAAACCAGCTGCCAACAGAGGTAAATGCAGAACATCCTTTAAAATAAAGCAGAAAAGCAAAATGACAACTAGGTGAGCTGTCTGCATCTGGCAATTAACTCTTTTGATCAAACCTCTCTATACAACAGATACATTCATGGGAGAGGTGTGTGAGTTCACAGCTCAAACAGACAGAGGCTCCTCAGAGTTTTGTGTAATCAGTCTGAATGCTGTAACTATAAACATAAGGATCTGTCATGAGATGCAAAATTTCCACAGCCGATACTGAAGGAAAAAGCATTTTTTCCTGTACTTGCTATATCATTATAACATTAATGAAAGACTGTGAGAGAACCACCTTGCTGTTGTATATCAAAAGAGCTTAATGTTTGCTCCTTGATGTGTTTGGATATTAATAACTTCTGAAGTAATAGGTAACTAGACAAACTCTGTAGAGAACTTCAGTGCCTTCTGACCTCAAGGACTTTCTTGATAGTGATAATTATCTTTAAAATATTCCTCAGAGGTCTTGAGATTCAACACTTAACTATGATGGCTTCTGTACTGCACATGGCAGTTGTTCAGGGCAACTGGGAGACTAGTCCCTGAACAGCTACAACCTACTTTTTGTTTCAATTTGATCAACTGAGTGGTTGCCAGCAAAATCTAACTTACATATTAGCATAAATATCTGGAGATCTGAAAGGGCTGCTACATACAGCACATGTAAATTATTTACATCTAGTCAACCCAAGTGACTGCAGACATTGTAAGAAGCACAGCTGCTGCTGGTGCTCGAACCTTGAAGCTGTTTCTTAATGTGAATATTCATTATTACACTCCTGGAAGACTGTAGGGGAAAACATAGACAATAAAAGTATATTCTGTGTTTTGTAATCAGTAAACAACATAAGCAAAACAGTACGTGGAGGATATAGAGCAGCTGCTCTTTCCAAATGAATGCCTAATTGTGAAATATTTAGACCTCAGCACTATGATTTCCTTCACAATTCTTTCTCTTGTTAGGGTAGAGTGGATGCCCTTGTGCTTTATTTAGATTTCCTTTTGCTTCCACTTACATGGTATCACAGGGTCTAAAACAAACAATAATGGAACAAGGGATTCAGATAACATAACTTAACAATAATGACCTACATTTATACAATGCTTCTTATCCCAGAGCACCCCTAGACCCAATAGTTAGAGCATATGTGGGAATTTCCCACTGATACAGCAATCTACACATATGGCACAAGTAATTCATTTGTCACTGATACTTTTTTGATTGAGGGAGAAACCCATAATTTATACATCACCATTTTGACTCCTGCCCTTCAGACAGAAGAATGGTTGTCCAAGAGCATTGTATTCAGCAAAGTGTACTTCAAAAACTTGCCAGTGAACTCCTAAATATTATAAAAGTTAACATCCAAGAACTTAGGACTTGTAGTCAAGAACTGGTTCTGATATAAAGCCTGTAAAGCAAGATTTCCTTACACAGATGCTATTCAGTAGTTGTGGCTCTGCAGAGGGAGATTCTTAAGCAGATATATCATCCTGATAGGGACGCTAAGCAGCAGTAGACATTTCTTTCATGCAGCAGCTGGCAGAATCTGCTCTATAATGAAAACTCTAGTTCTCAGAACTTACTATGCCTTTGAACATCCCAAGAGTCTGCATTCATAAACACAGTGGTCACAGATCTAGGCATTTTAATAACTTCATTCTTGTTCATTCCATATTATTCTTCAGAAAAAGATTTGGTCTATTTGAATTATTCTGACTGTCCATAGCAACAAATACAAGCAGTTTTATCAGTGTAACAAAATAAAAAAAAGATAGATTTACTGCTCCAAATACCTTCTAAAGCTTCTACAGGAATAAAAAATGCACATGTATTATTTCCAAAACCACCTTTTATTTTCAGGGAATTCACTATCGTATTTAAACAATTTTGTAAAGACCTGAATGAGAGTGCCTACACATCCCACAGACAAATTAGAAGCATAATCTTTCAGGAGAAAATTGTAGGGTGCATGTCCTATTATTATTCCAAAAAAGATAAATTTGCCTACATAAATTCAGGTATTACAATGATAAGGATTTTTTTATTTATATTTGTAGAATGGAAAGAGATTCCTTGATATCCTAAGATATGAAATTTATAAAATGTCATATATATGGTGCTAACTGCTGTGTGAATCTTCTCAGCTAAAAAGGAAAACTTGGTGCTGCAAGTAAATGCTGATGTTCACCAAGAGAAAACTGGAGGGAAGTGTTTGAACATGTAAAAATCATCTGATCTCAGAGTACAACCACCTTCAGGCCATTCTTTTGCTGAATTAGATCAGCAGTTTTAATTTATAAGGAATCAAGAGCTATTGTCATCAGAGATGACATTCTGAAAGACAATCACAGTTCTCGTACCATCGACATTACTAGGAACTTGTTTCATACTGCACTGTCAATGGATATTTACTGGTTGTCACTGATTCACCTGAATACAACTTCATGATCACACCTTCAGACTCCTGCCATTTTGCCCTCCTAAGTACTATCTATCTACAAAGGATAAGAAAAAAATATAACCAAGCTGTCATTTCTTGGTATTTCTTGGTACCTGCTGACAATGGATTCATATTCTATGAACTTACACTGTACTTTCTGCCCAATGTGTTTACGAAGAATAACAGAAGGACACAGATATAAAACAAGACAGAAAGCAGGGGAAAAAAACTACAAACAAGTAAACTAATTGTTCTGGACCAAGTTTCAGTTTTCTCCTGTACTTATTACAGGTAAACTTTCATAATGTGTGGATTCTAATACAGTTAACACTCACTTTCTCCTTCCCATTCAATGGACATGTTGAGTGTCACCTTCTGGATCTTCAAATGTCAATTGCACAAAACCCTTGTTCTCCCCATCATACCAGGAGTTACTATTTGCCCATCATTATTAATTCTGCACTAGGCATTTGTTGCAAAAGAAGCTTCTGACCTGTGCTAGGCAAAAAGACACATTCACAGTCACCCAGAAACACATTAACAGCATGACACGTTTCATGCACAGCAGGCTCTACATGCTACTGAAGTACAATGCCAGATGTTCCCATAGATATTTAATAACTATGACATTTCATTTATTTAGCTATTGAAGGGAATTAGTATTATAATTTTCAAATTCTTAGAGCGCATAAAATGCTGGTTTTATTCATTTTTTGCTACTAAATGATAGCAGCATATAACATTTGATATAGCCTGAAATGTGCTGTATCTTAAAACCTAACAGAGGAATTAAAAAATAATAAATAATGAAGTTGTCTTGCCTTGACAAAGAAATACATGGTAGCTCTTCTTTTTCTTTGCTTTAATTTTATAAAGAATAGATGCTTCAAGGCACAGGTATCATAAGGGAACCGCTGGATGAAAAACAGAAAGGCGACTCAGCCTGAATCTGCTATAATGAGTTTTACAGAAGCAACTGAGGCTTTTTGCATTTTCTAGCCTTACAGTTACTATGCTATTTGAGGGGTGAGGGGCAGGAATTAAAACATTTCACACATGTTTTCCTGGGGGAATATGTCCAGAAAACTAGAAACACGTCTTTATGTGAAACTTTACATACACAATTCATATGCTTTTGCTTGTTTATTTTAAACTCTGGTGATAATGTTCAAGTATTTAGTATTTACTTCAAAAGCTTGTAAAGTCCATATTTGGATCAACAAAAAATACAGTTATTTTCTACCTACAACCAAGTGAAGCCATAGCTACATTTGTTTCCTGAACCTTTTAGAAAGTATATTAATGCATGTCTACAGGCAATAAATATTTGTCAATTACAATGAAAGATAATCTATTGAAAGATATGATTTAACTATTTTAATTCCCTTTACTAACATAAAGCAAATATTTAATTATAAGAAATGGCTAATCTGCTCCCTTTTATTTTTGTCTTAGCCTTGTGTTCTTTGTTTTAGAATTTTCTTTTACTGAATAACATTTTTTAGCTTCCCATTTCTTATTGGCAACTATCCTTCTATTATCTACCTTTTCTTTAATCTTCTATACTTGCTGTTCGTTTTCTCTCTTTTTATTTCCACCTTACCCATCCCTGCTTTTCCTTCTCCATAAAGCTTATTGTATAATCTGTTCTATAGAAACTTTTCCTGTAGGATTTATAAGTCCTCATTTTCAGACAGATGTTCTCAGCATATGCTGAGGTGCCTTGTGATTCAAGGCTTTACAGATGTTAAAGAATTAAAATTCTCCCAACACTCCTTTGGCATAGGTTATTACAGAGAAACAGAAGCTAAGAGTTTCTGACCTCCAAAATAAACAAAAGAATCCCTACAAAGGCAGCACTGGAGTTTAATCAAGCCTTTACATTTATGCTTTCACAGTTAAATAGGTAATCATAGACTCATTTCAGTTGGAAGAGACTCTCAGGATCATTGAGTCCAATCATAACCTAACTCTAGCCTAAACCATGTCCCTAAGAACCTCATCTAAATGCCTCCAGGGATGCTGATTCAATGCTGGGCAGCCTGTTCAATGCCTGACAACCCTTTCTGTAAAGAATTTTTTCCTAATATCCAATCTGAATCTCCCCTGGTGCAACCTGAGGCCATTTCCTCTTGTCCTGTCACTGGCTGCTTGGGAGAAGAGACCAATACTCTCTACGCTACAACTTCCTTTCAGGTAGTTGCAGACAGCGATAAGGTCTCCCCTCAGCCTCCTTTCTCCAGGCTGAACAGCCCCAATTTCCCCAATGGCTCCTCATCAGACTTCTGCTCCAGACTCCTCAACAGCTTCATCACCCTCCTCTGCACTGTCTCTAGTATTTCATTGTCCTTCTTACAATGAGGGGCCCGAAACCGAATACAGTATGCAAGTTGTGGCCTCACCAGTGCTAGGTACAGTGGCACCATGGAGCCTCAAATATAAGCAAATTTGAATTTTTTAAAAAAGAAGTTTTATAAAAATATTTCAGAACAAAATGTGACTCTGTTTTTAAATAACAATTTTCTATTTTCATAGCTATTTACATCTTTCAATTTAGCAGGGTCAGTCAAGATGCAAGTTGTTTCACTAAAATAATAAACAAGGAAAGGAAGATAACGATGTAAAATTGTTTAAGATACAGGCTGGCCAAATCTCTGTGCAATTAATGAATGAATTAATTAAACTTGACAAAAATCAAAAAGCAGTAGACAGCTCTTCCAAGAAGCAGTCCCAGCTTGGCAGATGACTATAACCCAAAGACCAATTAAGGTTACCTGAAAACTAACTGGTCAAAAGGAAACATTTACACCACTGAGGTTGGGACTTGCACATTTCTGCTTTGGTTACAGTCATAAAGCCATTTGAGTAAGTTAAGTACAACTTCAAAATCAAGTGATAGAGTTACAGAGCTAAAATTCACTGGAACAGAAACTCATAAAACCTGCAGAAACCACTACTTTCATGCAGGATTTGCTTACACACAAATTAGCTGTACTTTGTAAGGTACTTGTCACGGAACTATTATAGGATCACAGAATCATAGAACAGTTTGGGTTGGAAGGGACTTTTAAAGGTCATCTAGTCCAACTGCCCTGCAAGGAGCAGGGGCATCTTCAGCTAGATCATAGCACAATGTGAGCTGTTGTTGTTAGATGTTGCACATCTAAGTTGAGCTTATTTATGCATCAGATAAGGTCTGAGCATTGAATTTTCTCCAAGCTTGCTGGCTCTGGGCTTGACAGTTGAGATCAACTCTTTCTTTAATTCCAATTTGCGAAAAAAAAGAAACCTCTCAGGTGATAATGTCTCAGCTCAATCAGCAGCTAATTAACAACCTGTATGGAAACACAGAAAAAATGTACTACAGAGTGAAACAGAATGCCTCAAGAGTTTCCACATACAATCCCGTTTGCAGGATTGGCTTGGTTTTTGGTATTGTTTTTCCACAACAAAGTTGTTTCAGAACAAGCTTCATTGTTTCTGCACTGAAAAATACCTCATAGCCATGTTCACCTTTAATTACAGTAATTTCTTATGCAGATTGACGCTTTCTCTAAATGACAAATTCTTACTTTGAGTGATGAGTGATTTTGAGTAATCTGAGTGATCACAATAGTCTTCTCACGTTCCCTACACAGGGTTGTTTTCCCATTTGTCTTATCTCTTCTCTATCTACTAAAGAAAACAGAAAGCAGATTAAAGGTTTCAGTTTTGCACTTTTCCCATTCCCATAAAAAATATTCCTTATGAATATTGTGGATCTTGGGAGTTATACTTCAGGTCTTTACACAAATGCTTTTAAGAAAGCCACAAAGCAAGCAAGAACGTGTTCATTTTCTCCAGAATGCATGAACATCAGTCAATTTCTTTGACATCTTAAGTCAAATAGTTGGGGATGTATCTCAAAAGGGCTCCTTAGAGAGAATTTGTATCTACTGCTTCTCAGATGTATAGTGGCAAGAAGGAAAGAGACCACACAGCTGCTTAAATGCTACTCTGGCATGTGCTCGGGAGTACTTGTGCCACACTGCTGCCTGAAAAGGGCAGCTATCTGCTCTGTGTTGGCAAAGCAAAGTGCTTTTGGCACATCCAGGAACAGAATTTTAAGTATGCTGCACTGTGCTTTAACTCACGTATGGCCGAAGGCCTCCCATTCACAGTTTCAGCCTGTCTTTTCACTTCAGCCTTCCACCTGCACACCTGAGGCTGCACTGTGGATACAGCTTTGTCTGGTCTCCCAACCGTGAATCCTTGCAGCATTGCACTGTGCACTTTGAACCATTTTTCTGTCACAATCCCTGAGACAGTGACTCTTTCAATGTCTGAATCATACCGGTTTTCCTCTGTCTCCTCGTGTTGTTGCCCTGTAGCTTTTGTTTCTAGCTCTGCACTAGGATTCCCACCACCACCCCATCCTCCTGCAAGCTTTCTAGACTGTTAGGTGACTCTATACTAGCACTTGCAAGGTAAGTGAATAAAACTCATTCTAATATCTGATGTTATCCATTAACAGGTGGGCACAAGGCTTAGCAGTCCGTTGGTGTGCAACACGTACACTCTTAAATTAAGCAAACTCCTATCAGAGTCAAAATGGCAAACTGTCATCAAAGACCAGCAAGAAGGTTGAGCAGGCATTGGTGAAAGGTATCAGCTGGAGGAAAAAAACGGCTAAGGTTGTTGTCGACATTATTGTGATTCCTCACAGTACTGAACAGGACACTCAGGAGAGGATGCTCACCTGGGGCACCCACCACTTCTCTTCACAGCTGGTCACTAGAGAATTTTCCTTTCTCTCTGCCTGTTTTTTTCCTAAATTATCATGGACATAGATGTATGTCATCAACTACATGTCCCTGGAATAAAGAAAGCTTTGTACATATTAGGCTGCCTCAACTCTGACTGTACAAAAAGTATCATTTGTGAAACTGTGAAAACCTGAAGCACCAATGCACATTTTCTTCTCTAGTTTGTTATGCTAACCCCTAAAATACATTAATTCCTTCTTCATCTGCTACCTAGGAGTTATTGTCTGCTTCAGGTTTTCTGCAGGGTCTGAAGAGGTCTGAAAAAATACTAGGTTAAGATTTGTTCTGAAAGAGCACATTCAGGTGGGTAAATTCTTGTTTCATCAAGTTCTAAACCCAAGCAGAAATGGCATGTAGCAGCTAGGAAATCAGAAGACATAGTGTCCACAAGTGCTGCCCTATGGAGTGCTATGAGACACTATAATAACAAATCACCTTATTGCAGTATTTGTATGATCAGGAGCCCTTTGGAAGCCAGTTTATTGCCCTTTGTAGAATTTGGCCTCTGTGGTATCTTTTAAGATAGGGAAATTGGCTAATTTTGTGGCAATGACTTTCTGGGGTCAATATCTTCATTGAAGTATCTTATGAAAAACAACCAAACAATCTGTAACCTCTCCTAAAAGCAGGTGGTTTCTCTTCTCACCACCCCCACTCCCTTCCCCCCACCTCTTTGTTCTCAAACTTAATGCCTCAAATTTTAATGCCTAAGTCCAAAAGATATTGGTAATAATGGCAGTGATGGCAGTGTTGGATTTTGTTCAGTTGGTTGCCTAGTTGTTCCTTTTTTTTTTTTTTTTAAATAAAACGGGAAAGATAAAAAGGAAAATCAGTTATTCTTCCTCTCATGTGAATGCAGCCATGGGAAACTGTGCTCCACAGGTCAAGAGAATTAAATTACAAAGGTTAAAGGCTGGTTTCTGTAACGTCACATCAGAGCACATGTCTGCAGTTTTCAATTTATATTCTTCCCTCAGTTTACAAAAAGCTGCCTGAGAGCAGTGGCATCCTTTGATCTCCCTGAAAGTCACTTGTCTCTAGGTAGGGACACCATATATATATAGTCATCTCTTTGTTCCTTGCCCAGCGTCCTGCTGTTTTGGTCTTTCAGTTGTTTCCAATCCATCTTTTAGAGGTACATACAAACAGTTCTTACTAACCAGCTCAGCAAGCTGTCCTGTCTGGAAAGCATGGAATATCTATCTAAAATGGCATTTTAACAAGTTTCATAAGGATGCAAAATTACCTAAAATGATGCTGTAGATGGTCAGATGTAGCAGTCCCCAACAGGCACCTGGAACTAACATGCAACTGCCTCTAGCTAGGGAAAGCAAACCTGAGAGTAAAGCATCTCTTGGCGAGCAACTGCCCCTGTGCGTTCCCACTGTGAGAGATCCACATTTGTGAAAAGCAGCATCTTGGCAGGTGACCCCTTGATGTGCAGAAATTTGCAAAGCATTTCAGCCTAAGCAATTTTCCCATCCTTACCAGAGAGCACTAAGGCTACAATTGTGCTTTGAAAATCATAGCTACTGAATTCTCAGCAAAACGAAATTTCAGCACAGAGTCAATACTGCAAAATGCTAAAATGCTTAACAGAAACAGCTTTTAATTAAAAAATCCAGAACTTTTGGTAGCTAATGTGTTGCATCAACCTTTGGTATGTTAGAAACCCAAAACCAGTATTATCTGGAAGTTGTAAGAAAGGATTAAACAATATGAAGATCTGGTACTATTCTGCTAAAGACTACAAAACCAGCAGTTCTCCTTTCCCTAGGGCCCTCACCAAAATGTGAAATTAGAATAACTGAGACTACATACTCTTCCCTTACATAACTCTTTTTAGATCTCTCACTACTTAAGAAACAAAATCTTGTCCAGCAATAAATGTAAAAAGAGCTTATAAATGTCAATATTACCTATAGGCAGGCTCAGCCACTCACCTTTTAAACTCTCACTAGAAGCACCTTGCATCTGGCCAATATTGAAAAATGGATGAGATGGGTCATGGGTTTATCCTAACAAGGTAAAGCCTCTGATCTAATTATGACACTCAGATAAAAATAAGAAAAAAAAAATAAGAGCAGAAATATGTAAAGTAGAGCACGTTGTGAGACAGTCTGAAATGCCTAGCTAAAAACATTGCTTAAAAATAAGTTTTCCTGGGCTCAGCACAAGTTACTCGCAGCATCTTTCCAGTATTTAGAAATAACGTGGAAAAGAGTAAGATGTTAATTACACAAACTGTTACTGTTCACTGCACATGATCGTGTACTTTCTTGCAGTCATAAACACCAGACCAAATCCTAGCTATTGAGTCTAATCCAGTTGGCAGCCAGTAATGAGTGGCATTCCCTGGGGGTCAGTACTTGGTCCAGTTCTGTTTAACAACATTATCAAAGATGTGGACAAGGGGATTGAGTGCACCCTCATTAAGTTTGCAGATGACACCAAGTTGGGTGGGAGTGTTTATCTGCTGGAGGGTAGGAAGGCCATACAGAGAAATCTGGACTGGCTGGATCATTGGGCTGAGGCCAATTGTATGAGGTTCAACAAGACCAAGTGCCGGGTCCTGCACTTGGGTTACAACAACCCCAGGCAGTGCTACAGGCTTAAGGAAGAGTGGCTGGAAAGCTGCATGGTGGAAAAGGATCTTGGGGTGTTGATTGATGGCTGAACATGAGCCAGCAGTGTGCCCAGATGGCCAAAAAGGCCAATAGCATCCTGGCTTGTATCAGGAATAGTGCAGTCAGCAGGACTAGAGCAGTGATCGTGCCACTGTACTGGGCACTGGTGAGGCCACACCTTGAATCCTGTGTTTAGTTTTGGTTTCCTCACTACAGAAAAGACATCAAGGTTTTGAAGAGGATTCAGAGTGGGGCGACAAAGCTGGTGAGGGGTCTGGAGCACAAGTCTGATGAGGAGTCATCAAGGGAACTGGGGCTGTTCAGCCTGGAGAAAAGGAGGCTGAGGGGAGACCTTATCACTGTCTACAGCTACCTGAAAGGAGGTTGTAGCATGGAGGGTGTTAGTCTCTTCTCCCAAGCAGCCAGTGTCAGGACAAGAGGAAATGGCCTCAAGTTGCACCAGGGGAGGTTCAGACTGGATATTGGGAAAAAAATTCTTTACAGAGAGGGTTGTCAGACATTGGAACAGGCTGCCCAGGGTTGAGTCAGCATCCCTGAAGGTGTTTAAAAGGCATTTAGACAAGGTTCTTAGGGACAGTATTTAGTGCTTAAGGTGTTCTTAAGGGTCTCTTCCAAACTAAATGATTCTATGATTCTATATTAATTTGACCAATAAAATCATGTGAAAATTCTCCTCTCTGAACAAACTTTGCTTCATGTTGCAAATATAATCTTATTCCTGCACTTGCATGGTTGCATGGTTGTGGGAATTTATCTATTTTCAAATAATATGAAATAATACTAAAATATCCCTAGAAAGCACCACCCACTTGGGATGCTCACACAACGGCAAAGTTTTGTATGAACTTTGTTGCATTAAGCTTTCCAGAGGAGACAAACAGACACAGATTTCAAGTGTGATGAAACACAGTGGAATGAAAATTGCTTTTTCAACATCTGAATGGACCTGCAGTTTTTTACATGAGATGATAAGGTTCATAGAGCGTCCACAGACTTCTGCAAAACTCCAAAAGGGGGAAAAAAAAATCAATGAAATATTTTAAAACAGTTGAACAAGTCTTTTTCCATCCTGGCTTTCTGAGGTCTTGAAACATAAGATATGCTTCTGCTACCCACTCCCTATTCATTTCTAATGGTCTTCCCACAAAGTGCTACCTACTGTCTCCTATTATTTTTTTTCTTTTATTTTAACTGTTTTCCAAATTTTTAGCCAACAGTAACATTATGGAAGATAAGTGACTAATGATCAATTTTTAAAAGATTACAGGGCTTAAATCTTTGAGACAGGACACAATAGTATGTAGTATGTAATTTTATCTGTGAGACGTCCATTTTCTATCATTAAACTACACTATATAAAAGAAAAAAGTACACTGTAAGAACAGTTATTTTGTCAAACAAAATACTCAAGGATTTTTAAGGAGAGAAAAGAGTGCAAAATCACATGATATAAGACTCTAACCATGCAGCAAAAAGCAAAACCAAACCCTTTAGAATATTGTTTTAGTTATGGAGTGGTAGTTGTATGATTCTGAATGCGCACGGGTACTGTCTTCCTAATGATTAGCACAGTTTCATTGACAAGCTTGGCTGTAGAATCACAAAGCACATATAAATTGCAGCAAATTAGCAGAACATTTTTTTTCTTTAAAGAAAAAAGTTTAATGGGTGTTTTGCCTGAGGAGCTTATTTTGATGGCGTCTCAGTAGACAAAACTGCACTGCCAGGAACCACAGAAGCATACAGTAAATTTAATAATGGCCCTATGCCATACCATGGTTTATACAGCTACATAGCAGTTCCACATTCAGACACATGCTCTGCACATCCAACCCCAATATCAGAGAAATGAAGGCCTTGGTCTCATTAGGCAGAGATAGTACTCACAGCTATCTACAAAGGAAACTGCTTCTTTAGAAATCCATCTTGCTCCCAATCAATTTAAGACAGCTTTATCAAGAAATTCAATCACAGGAGAATTTTGTTTATACAAAATTACTGAAATATGCCAAAAAGAAAAGGAGATTGGGAAATATTACAATTGGCAATAATTGCCAGCCTTGGTTCTGTAACATTTTAATTTACTCACGGAAAACTGACATTGAAGTAGGTAAAAAAAATTATTTCCTACTTTTAAAAACAGAAAAGAAATTGCTTCCAGTCTGATCATTACAATTGACTATCCACATCATAAACACAGGGCAAATATCAGCACTGAAAGGAAGCAGCTTTCAGAGGCGATACTTAATCACAACAGCCACAACATCACTGCATGCTTATTGCACTGTCTGCAGAATTGACATGTATGTTCTCATGAATAAATTCACTACTGTCTCAAACATTAATATGAACGAACAGTATGCTACAGAAACATATCCATCTGGGATGCTACAGAACCTTTCAGGAGAAAATGCACATAAAAATAGGCATCGAAGATGAATAACTATTTTGTTATTATCACCTTTTTCTGATGTATCTGTCATCCATGAATGCAGATCCCAAATGTCACAGTATACTCAATATTTTTCACGAAGAGGTATGAAATATTACTGCTAGTTTGGAGTGGACAAAATTGTTCATTGTTATGTTAATGCTGATATATCCTCTACCTGTTTGACATATTTTCCTTGAAAAGTTACACTCTTCAATCTGCTGGATAACACAATTGTCTGGATAGCAGAAATCACTTTCTGTATATAATACTGCAATAGCTTAGGTGAATGGTTTGTTATTTATTTGTGGTCCACTGACATCCGATAGGAACGAATCCCAAACTGCTCTCACCTATGCTGGCAGAAAAGACACTGTGGGCAGTGAAGAGGGGACACATGGCCACTGGAGTGCATCTGAGAATCCCAGCGATTATCCAGGTCAGAACAGTCAGCACCAGAAGAAAACAGAATCTCCTTTTTGGGTCAACACTCCTGTTCATGTGTATTGCTGTTCTGGGGGCTGGGGGCAGATGTCCTGTTCCAACTGCTCTATTGCATTCTCTCTTCTTAAGGTAATTACTCTGGCTCTGTAGATACACTGGATTTTTTACTTAAAGGCCATTTTACGTCACTCCAAGATGAAAGAAAATAAAGGTCTTAAAGTGCTTGAAAACAGCCTCAAGTCCAGTCATAAAGAACTGGGGAGAACTACTACCTAAATGTTTACTAAGCTGAGGGAAGAGATAAATCACATTATATCTAAATGGAATAAAAATACTAATAAACAGAAGTTTTACAGCACAGATGGCAATAGAAATAAATATAATTGAAAGTGTTTTCCTTTTGAAATCTAATTTAAACTGAATATAAATGATGATACAATCATATTTTAAGGACGAGTGTGGGTTAAATAATTTATATATTAAATAGTTGAGACTTGGCAAAAAAGAGGCAGCCTGGACAGGAATATGTGTTATTCATAATGTTAAAATATTTTTATTGCTATCTATGGCAGAGTGATATATGATGACTAATGATTTTATGTTACTTTCTGCAAAAGTTAAAAGTGTTTATTTTTTTTTATAACTTCAGTAATTTTATTACTACAGTGAGATTTACATAGGATTTTATAAAAAGCACAAGCAACATGCAGAGACTACTGGAAATACATTGGAATGGATTCCCATGGTTCCCCTTTGTGCATTGGCAACATACAACCAAGATCATAATTATGGGATTGTTACCACCTGCTACCTTGAAGAACTAAACCACATGCTTCCACATAATAATAAAGAATTCTAAGATTAAAAAAGCAAATGAAAGTTAAATCCTAAAGTTCTTCAGGGACCTCTGAACTGCATACTTGTTCTGCACTCCTTTTGTAATTTTTACTTGTCCATAAAGATGAAGGCTCTTTCCAGCTAAACAAGTCTATTTAATTAAAAGATTGCATTTTCACACAACTGCTTAAAAAAACAGAATGTCTGCTACATGCATACTCATATTAAACCTCATCTTTGGATTTATAGCTTTTTCATCTTGAAGCAGAAAAAAAAATTACACAAATTGTTCACACTGAGAATTTTAGAAAACATCTTAATGTGAAAAAGGGATTACTGGCATATATACTGACATACATAAGACAGAGAAAAAATTTCCAAAATGCTGTTATTGGTCCATGATTAAAGTTCCCATCCCCACTTTTTTAAAAAAAATGCAATCATATTTTAATAGAACAATGAAAAAAAGGATTTCTTCAGAATCACTTAACAGTGATATGAAGGAATAATTTAAATTATCTTTCAGAGTATACTCATCTAGAATTTTTTGTCTTCAAATGAGACCACTTTTGTAATTCTGTACCCTTCCACATTTTTACTCACATAAACATACACATTAAATTTAATTTCAGAATATTTACATGGGAAAACTAGTATTTGCTGTTTTACGGATGCTTTTCAATAATCCATATTTCAGTTCAAATAATCTTACAAGTGTACAGATATCCTATGGAATTTCTTCTGCATACTTTCTACTGTTCTTAAAAACTAGTAGGCCTTACCCCCTTGGTACTTAAAACCACTTAGAACTCTGCTTCAAACTACCCATTAGTGTCCACAATTTATGACCTAGGACTGTACAACTCCCAACACTTACATGTAAGGTTATAACTGCCTACAAGTTCCACATTATCTCTTACTCCTTCTTTCTTATGCTTTCCAGTTTTAAAAACTATTTAACATACAACTCCATCAATATTTACACATCATATTTACACATACTATGCACAAAATGAGCAAGATTACTCTCTGTTTCCAGCACCCTCTCACCATAGTAATTATTTCTGGTATATCAAGCTACCGATGTAGTACTATAAGATCTTGGTTTAGGATGCAGAGCTGGCCTAAGAAGTTTCAGAGCCTGAAATATGCTCCTGACTTGTCCCCCCACAGCCACCACAGTTGCACTGGTGATGCTGAATTATATGACGTGACTCAAAAATATCTCTGCCATTCCCACTCCCACTGACACCCCTATTTAGGAACCTATATGGGATCAGCACTTTAAAGAAATTTTTAAAAAGGAACGTAATTCCTATTTTTGGAGAGTGTCTCTGGAGGGTTCCATTAGCAGGGTGTTAAGGGAATTTTATATTGCTACTTATGATGCTGTTCCTGCTCTAAACATAGAGGAGACTCTTCAGTTATGACTTTCAACACTGATGTTTTCTAAAGCACTTAATTCAACAATATTTTTACAGCACTGTGACTATTACACAACCTTAATCCTGACTTCATCCTTCTTCCTCCAGAGTGGGACAGAGAAACAAGCTGGAGCAAATCCTTAGAAGACTTACCTTCTGGTCAACTGAATAAAAAAAAACCTCACAATGCAGAAAAAGTCAGATTACAAGAAATACCTTTTCTAGACTACAATACACTTCATTTTGTTATAGTCTTATGCATCAGTATCCACAAGCTTTTCCCTGTTGCCTGGCATACAGTATCATCCACAGGAAAAGGTTGATCTTCAGTGAAAATATCATCTCTTGGCCCTGTGCATTTGCTGGGGTTACAGAAGCTTTCTTTGAGGTTGGCTGTCATCCCAGGAAAGCTGCATTAAATAATTCAAATTAAATATCACTATTAATACATGCTGGTAGCTAGTAGAGGCAAGAAAGAGAAAAGCTTTGGGGTAGAAATTCAGGGGGAAATATGATTACATTTGTTCAGTAAAATTTTCCTAAAATTAAGACTTTCAAAAATTTTCAGGCCTCAGTTGTACAGAAATTAAATATACTCAGTTCTGAATATATCTGAACTTGATCTGACATGCCACTACCGGTCCAGCAAATTTGGAAACGTTTTTCGTTTTTTCCTTGTAGTGCTTTCAATTACAGAGATACTGTCATTTTGAATATTTTCCTGCTATAAAGACTTCACCTCAAGAAACAGAAAGGGAAGCCTATTAAAATGTGTCCCCATCATTCAGCAGACAAAAAAAAAAAAAAAAAAAAAAAAGACTGTGAATAAACCAGGAAAGACTGGAGTTCAATGCTAAAGCAGAACTTGGTCAAAGAGAGAAAGTAGGTGGGAGATTACTAAATAGATATCCAACTAGTCTCTTGTACATCCTCTTCTTTGACTTCGGGATTCTGGCTAAAATTAAAGGAGTTTTCACATTTGTCCAATGCTTTCAGATATCTAGGATGTTGGTTGAACTGCTGGATCCTTAGGAATCTTGGACTTTTCCCCGCCCATATGCATATCTGGTCTTTATGTGCAGCAAGGCTGACACTGCTGAGTAGTCTTGAATCATTTGTCAAAGAGCTATACAGATGGTTTTGTACCTGCTCAGTACATTTGACTTTTTTTAGAATGTGTCCGATTTACTGCTCATGCAAAACGCAAGTACATTTGTGCAGGGTTCTGACATTTCTCAGAAACACTGGGTAATTGTTGTGTATATGCTGTGCAGCACGCAACTGCTTGAAGGAGAAACAGTGCAGGAGGGCTTTAATGACAACTATCCTTCTACAATATGAGTAATGGTGAAAGACTAAGGAGGAGCTTTGGCTTCTCCTGATGTGCTGAAGGGTTGTGGTGCTTCTGGTTCTCTTCAGGAGAGTTCTGGCCCAAAGTCAGAACCAGAAATATGAGTTGGCTGTAAAACTAGTCCAAATATGTGACAGCCGCTATGATTACAGGTCATGAAGTTGCAAGAAAAGGCAATTTTCAGTAAGCACCAAATAGCATGAGTATTTAAAGCAAACAAATTAACATAAGCAAAGATATTACCATCTGCCACTTACAGAATGAGTCGTTAAAATCAGCTTCCTGATGAATTTTTGACTAGGCAGGAAAGCCAACCTACAATTACTACTTGACAAGAAGAAAATTCATGACCATCATCAACCTGAGCCCAGGGTAACATGTTTTGATGATCGAGAAGGTGGGATGAAGAGGAAAAAAAAGATAATATAAATAATTTCAAACAATTTCAAAATCTCTGCGTTTAGTTTTAAGAAGTGGGTTTAATAGTTGAGGGAGAGGGAATATGTTATGACCTTATATGGTGACTTTGGATTTCAACATATTTGAACTAGTCATTCAACTGGTGATTTGAGATTTGACTTGTAACTGAATTTCAGTTTGCTGGTAGCAAGCATCTGTCCTGGCCTTATTTCAGGATGCATATATACACCTCTGTTCCCCAGCACACAGCAACATTTATATTTTATAAGTGATCAAAAACCTGATTTTTGGAGGGACTGAGTGCCTTCAGCTCCTGTTTTTAGCACCTCTGAACAGAAGGTAGTTGTCCTCCAAAGCTGAAACTTCTGAGTAGCATTAAGTTCCCAAACTCAAAGTACTCTAACCTCTCTGTGAAATACTAAATATAATCAAAATATCAGACCATTGATCTGATTAAAAGTTTTCTTAAGATATACACTGTTTAAAAGGGAGAGAGCTTTAAAACAACAAACACTATAGAGAAGACTTCCTTATATGGTAAAGCAGACTAGAGCTTAAGATGATTTGCAAATGGTATCTCTAAATATTAATGCACTTTGACATTGAATACTGCATATCATACATTTTAAGTGGTTTTTAGTGTGTGGATTTTTGCAGTGAAATGATGTGCTTCTTCATATATCTGTTTTCAATTCAAAATATGGCTTCATTACAAAGAGTGAAAGCATAAAGCTTAGCAGCACGAACATTCCTCCAGAATTAGCAACAACTTGGCATACAGCCTTTAAATTGGGTTTGTGGGGACCAAACAGCTTCATAAGCATTAGCTGTTCTTCACCATCTTTTCTACAGTTCCAACTTTTCAGTATCCAAGCTGGGTACTGACCGATTTTAATATGAAGTGGTTTTCCCCAGGCTGGGACCTCAATTTGCAGTTGCCTTCATTAAGCAACCAGACACTAAAATCTTGTAAAATTCCTTCAGCCCTAGAAGTGCTGCTTCCATCAGTATTTTTTCATACTGCTATTACTGACTCTGTTACCTTCTTTCATAATTTCCTAAAATACCTAAGCAGAAAATAGCTACGAAGACTTTCAAACACAACATCAGTATACAAGATTCATAAGCCTAAATCAAATGACATATTGAAGGATCTTAAATGTCACATGTGATATTGGGAGAACAAGTGTGTTTATGGATGTATGTGCTAAGAAAAATATGGAAATTTCATTCAGATGAACTGCTGGTTAGGTGGAGCTGGTAAGCCAAAAGTGGTCAAAACCAGGTACAATTATCCACCCAGTAGAATGGGAACAAAATAATGAAAGCCACAAAAATATCTGTATACTGTATCCTTCTCTGTGCTATACTCCAGTGCATGCTTCCATTCTCAGCTTCAGAGTAATTAACACCGATCTTGAATTTGGACTCCAGAACACCTTGATTTATCCATGTAAGATTCAGGTAATTTTGTTTACTCTGTTTTTAATCAAAAGGTTTCCTTTGCCTCCATTTTCTGCAGCACCTAGTAAAAATGAACACACAGAAGGCTCGGAAGCTGGTGTCAAGCTACCAACAAAATTTTGCATATGAGTACAGGAGTTCCTCATATGAATGTAGTTTGAATCTAACCTACCTATCTGTTAAGCCAGAATACACACGGAAGAAGATCAGGTTGCCTTACTAACCTGAGTCCAGTTGTACAAGACTTCAGAAAGACTAAACAATTTTAGCTTCTTGAAGCACCATTGTGCACCGTTGTGCCATTGTACTTAAATATCTTACACATAGTTATATATACATTTTGAGCTATTCTCTTGCTATGGGTTATAGAAGACACTGCCTGGGAAAGCTTTTTCTTCTTCTTTCTTACCATTTGTGACCCTTGCAGTTGTCATCTATTCAAAAACCTAGCACTTACTCATTGTACTTTTTTTGCGTTTGTTGGAAAAGAATGACTGACACCATTACAGAGCTAAAACTGCTGCTCTAGCTGTGCCATGTATAGTAATTAATCTTCTTCAGAAAACTACTAGGTACCTGAAACTGATTATAATATATTATATTGTTGGAATGTTCAGAGAAATCTGTGAGAAGGAACAGTGAGAGCGCTTGTCCAGTATGCTTATGACTCCGAATAGCTTTTGGCTACACAAATTTAAGGCCTCAGTTGTACATAGTTGTTATTAAATGGTAATAATTGAAAGTTCTAGAGAAAGGAATCTAATGATACTGAACAGAACAATTTTAGTTCCATGAGAATATATGCAATTAACCCTTAATAATTTTCACCTTTATGACACTGGAAACACTCCTAGCATTTGACTTACAAAATTATTATGCTGTTAATAAGAGAAAGATATTATTGACATACTAAAATCCAATTTAATGATTCCCTTGATTCCTCCAGAGGCAGAGATAAGCTTGGAAATTTCTGACACTATGTTCCATTTTTAATATTGTGAAATAGAAAATACCTCAGAGTTGGGCAGAAATGTTGCATAATTGCTTCTATCTGAGCTACAAGCACAACTATAACTATGAATTCTGGCTACCTTGAAATCTCCTTTTTGGCTTTTTCTGTATCAAGAATCCCACTTAAAACTTTATTTATTACTGCTTGTTAGAAATATTCTCAGATGTAAGAGTTTCTGCAATCATTGCCAAACAACTTTTTATTATTTTCATTTTTTAAAAGGATAGTTTGTAATGTACTTAAGAAAATGGAAACTACTTAATTATTTTAGGCATGGAGAGTTCATTGAACTAACTACTCCAGAATTTGTATGGTAAAATGAAAAAAAAATTCTAAAACTTGCTTTCAGACTGTCAAGAAAAGCATGCCTGTTAACTTGCATAATTAATACACTGATATATCTTCAGGAAAAGACAAAATTTACATACTACAAAACCCACATAAAACAGAGGAAGACAAAACCTGATAGAACTGGGCCACTAAAACCTTGAGAAAATGTTATCTGTGCATCACACACCATAGTTCTGGCTGGAGCAACCTGTGCTCCCCTAATACATCACAGGAACCGGACAGTTCAAGGTGCAGCCTATCCTGATTAGGATTCCAGTAAAAAGAAAAAAGTTTAAAAAAGTGATCTTGGTCCACAGCCATGGCTCACAGGCAACACTTCTTGCTTTCCTTGCTCTTTTTACAGATTTTCTAATCCTCCTAAACACTTAAACATCTCTACATTCTCAAGACTGCCCGTGTGAAGCCCTATTTCCTTTGAAGTTTATACAAATCAGGCCACTGATACTTGTCACCAGAAATTCCAGATATTCATTACAGAGAGATATTGGATAAGATAAATGAAACAAATTAAAATTTCTTCAATTAGATCATTCCAGCAGCTTGCCCTGCATTGTAATTTTGTGTACAGCTATCTTTATTTCTCCTGTGTCCTGTGAGCCTCTGTGGCAAAATAATCATATGAAGTATTTGGACTGGTATATTATCAGGGACAGATTTTTTAATTCTCAGTTACTGGAGATGGAAATCAAATGTGTTTTAAAGTACTCTGAGGAATTTTCTATCACTTTTCTTAATAGCAGGTTATACCTTTATTGGTAGCTAGCAGCTACAAAGTCTTAGCTAGGAATATGTAATATTATTTTGGAAAGAACTATTGAGTGTCTTTTAAGGTTTAGCTTTTGGTCACTGGTTTAATCATGCTTCTTTATTTTGTATATATCTTTCTCACAAAAGTAGCATTAAGATTGACCTTAACACTCTAGGTGTCAAAAGGTCCAAAAGATGCAGTACCCGAAACAGTTAAAACAATTAATACATGTGAAAGAAATACATGCAGTAAGATCATTTAAATTCATCATTTGTGTAATACCAGACTGATAATGTAAACAGAGATTATGTGAGTACTACCCTCTGATTTCCATTACAAAAGAAGGAAGACATTGTGAGAAGAGAATGACCATCCATTCTCAACAGAATATGGTAGTTCAGAAGACTGTAAAAGTAACATGGATAAGAGAAAATAATATTCTTATTTTTTATACACTATAGTGTGTGATTTTTTAAAATAATATACACACACACAATATTAAACACAAAACACTGCAAACCTAAGGAAAGCCAGGTGCGCACTTCTGTGTGCAATATTAAATTACCCTTCCTTGCATATGGATTATAACATAACAAGTAAGACTCTGGTTGCAGAATTTGCCTGTTTTGCTCAGAGTTCTTCTGTAAAGAAGGCTGGTGTTTATAAAACTGCTCACTTATTGCGGAAGTTGAATGCTGACTTAATATTTAGGGGTTTTGTGGTTCAAAGTATAACTTCAATATTACTTACGCACTCTCCAAATGCTACACTGAAGAGACGATAATTCAGTTCCTCCTGGAATTTTTATAATGTCAAATACTCTAATATCCAATTCTCTCATAAACTTTAACACTAATGTATTTTTAAAATGCCTCGTTTCTACTATCCTCAGTAACAGACAAAAGTATCCACTGTTCGGTGTGCTCAATATGAAATAATTAGGATTTGACTTTTTGGAAACATACTTGTTGCAGTCTCAATTTTGAGTGCTCAGCTTGGTTGCAAATCAGAACACAGATTGTCAGCTTAGCAAAATACAACAAATACTTAAGTACCGAATCCACTGTCATTTAATAACACATTATTTCCCCTTCATAAATCCATACTGGCTACCCCTAATAACTGTCTTGTCCCCAGTATGTTTGAAAATGGCTTTCAGGCAGACTTTCTCTATCACTTTGGCAGTGATCAAGGTGAGCCTGCACAGCCTATAGTTTCCTGGGTCTTCCTTCTTGAAGACAGGAGAAACATTTACTTTTTTTGTAGTTCTCAGGAACAGCCCCCAATAGCCATTACCTTTTGTAGATAATCAAGAGCAGCATTGCTATGATACTCATGGATGCCTCCCATCAGGTCTCCGGATATGTCTACTTTGTTTAGATATTCCCTCACCTGATCTTTCTCCACCAAGTTTAGTCCTCTCCCAGACTTTGCCACTGGTCTCAGGGACCTGGGATTGCTGAAAGTGCTACAGCCTGGTCTTGGTAAGGACCAAGGCAAAGAAGACTCAGTACCTTGGTTTCTTCATTGTCCCTTGCCATGAGGGCCTCTCACCCCATTCAGTTGTAAGCCCACATTTTTCTGATCTTTCACTGCTGGTCAGAGCCCTTCCTGTCACCCCTCCATATGCTTTGTCAGATTAACGTCCAAGTGGGCCTTGGTTTTCCTAACACCATCCATACATGCACGGAGAGCATCTCTACTTTCTTTCTGGGCCACGTGATCCTGCTTCCACCTCTTGTACACTCCCTTTTAATGTTTGAGTTTTGTCAGGTACTCCTCCTGCCTTTTGCCACTTTTGCTTGATATTCTGTGCATGAGGTTGTATATGAGGGTTCCTCAGATTCAAGGAAGTGATCCTTGAAAATCTACTAGTCCTCCTGGGCCCTATGGGATTCTTCCAAGCAGGTCCCTGAATAGGCCAAGGTCTGCTCTCTTGAAGTCCAGCATGGTGTTCCGGCTTTTTGTCTTTCTCCTACCTCTCAAGAACCTCAGCTTCCTGAGTACAAAAAACCTGATCCATTCTTCCTTGTCTGTACATATGAGGTCTAGCAGTGTGTCGCCCTTCATCAGCTCCTTGATCACCTGTGTCAGCAAATAAATGCACTCCAGATATCTATATTGTTTGTGCCCTGCTCTGTTGCCCCTCTGGCAGATACTGGTGTAATTCAAGTCCCTCATGAGGACAAGGTCTGCAAACATGAGGCTTCTTCAACTTGTCTGAAGAAAGCCTCACCTATTTTTATCTCCTTATCAGGCAGTTTGTAGCAGATACCTATCACATCATATTAGACTTTGGCCTGCCCTCTAACCCTTACCCATAAGCTCTCAGCTGGCTCATCACTTGTCCCTGGGCAGAGCTCCACACATTCCTGTCACATTCAGTCCACTATTCTCTCGCTTTCTTGTGAATTGTCATCTCCATTTCCCACCATTCCTAGTCCTGGTTCTTTGCTTACTAGGCTGGCCAGCTTGTGGCAAAGATGATTTTGCCGCATCTTGACAGGTGGATTCCATCTTTCCCTAGCAGGTCTTCCTTGAACTCCTTGTCCAACCTCTAATTAAATTGTCCCAAAATCCAATTATTATAACATTCAAACACACTTGAAGATAAAATATAGTCATCACTACAGATACAGTCTTAGCTGATAGGCAGTATCTCTAGAATGCAACCAAATATCAAGAAAATAAAATGTTTTACATGAACCTGTTTTCTAACTTTGACACAGTTCTCCATTTAAATGAGGGCTTTTGATTTTCCCTGGTAAAGAGTCAAAATAAAATCAGAGAACTTTTAGAAAAAGTTTTGTTACAGTGGTTGAAAATGTCAAATTCCTAGTCAGAAGAGACCACGTGGTGAAGTTCTAACCCTTCAGAGATTGATTTTAATGGAAGTGTTGATGCAGTGTTAGCTATACCATCACAAGTACAACGCCAATAGATTATTTCCTTATGGTAACAGACAGTGTTGAAGCTGACCTGTAATTTGTCACAGAACATTTCTATACTAATGTAATGTGACAATGTTATTATGTCTGTTGTTTTCTATGCCATAATAGCAGTATTTGTTTCCACAAACATGCCATTACATTCACTAATATGGCTATGCTTAAAGACTGCCTGAGTAAAAAAATACGTAAATTTATAGAAAACAAATAATATCTTAAGATTTGTTGTTGTTTGTTTGTTTTGCCAGAGTAATTTTCAACCCTGAATTCTCTGGGAAGATAGTTTTCACTACATAACCTGCTCTTAGAAATAGTTACAATGTTCATGCTGTATTTTCTCAGACCACTTGCATGCAGCCAACCATTTGTAAGAACAGCCATTAGCTGTCCTTTTAGTACATTCTTTTATGTAATCTCATTTTGTAGGAACAACTGCTACTGGTCTGCTTTACACTCATCAGTGTTACACTTCTGCCTATCACATCTAAAGAGAACTGTTGTCCTGAGTACCCACATGACACATCACATCAAAAAATAAAATTATAATCTGTATATACAATTTTGAGATCAAAACTTCCCCTGCCTTGTTTATCTTCCAGTAAATAGGAAACTGCAGAACACAGAATGTTCCTACCTGTGCCACCACAGAAGTTTACAGTCTACAGGCACTCCATACTCACTCTAGTGGAGTACTGAGATTTGCAACTAAGCAAAATTTTTGTGGATTAAACGGTGGGTTTAGAGTTTACATTTGTAAAACTGTAGCTTTACCCTTGGCTGGTCCAGGTAATTTTCCATAGGAGGACATTCCTTAAACTTATCTATAGCTGAGACACACAGGATACTCTTGGACTGGGAAAAAAACAACCTGCCTCACATGGTGCTTGTTTTGAGAGAACTTTCAAAGAAAGTGCACATTTTCATCTGGAATAATACACTGAACAGCACAGGAGTAACAATTTGATGCTATAGGAAAGATTATAAAAAATTCTTGCACACTGTGTTAGTAGAATGTACTATAATACTATTCGAGAAACTATTTTTTCCATTATTTTCCAAATGCTCTGCTTTGGAAATTAAAGACAAGAATGATACATGTGAAACATTCACATTTGTAAAGTCTAGGAATGATGCATGTCAAATCTTCATGCATTGAGGTTACTACGGGCAACACGCTGAAATTATCAACTCAAATGCAGCAAGGTATTTTGTGCACATTAATGCAAATTACAGATGATACAAAACTGGGAGGAGCGGTTGATAGATCAGATGCGTGTGCTGCCATTCAGAGGAACGCTGACAAGCTGGAGAAGTGGGCTGACAAGGACCTCATAAAACAAAGGAAAATGCCAAATCCAGCACCTGAGGAGGGATAACTCCATGCATGAGGGCAGGCCCGGGCCTGACCAGCTGGAAAGCAGCTTTGTAGAAAAGGATCTGGGCGTCCTCGTAGACACTGAGTTGAACAGGAAGGAAGTTTGAGGGATGTGATCCTTGTCCTCTACTCAGCACTGCTGACATGCATCTGGAGCACTATCGCCTAGTGCTGGGCTTCTAGTGCAGGAGCCACATTAGCACACTGGAACAAGTCCAGCAAAGGGCCACAAAGACAATTAAGGGCTTGAAGCTTGAAGAGAGGCTGACAGAACAGGGACTGTTCAGCCTGGAGAAGAGAAGGCTCAGTGGGGATCCTGTCAGTGATATTTTAAAATACCTGATGGGTTGGAGGTAAAGAAGACATACACAGATTCTTCTCAGAGGTGCTCAATGACAGGAGAAGAGGCAAGAGGTGCAACTGAAATACACAAAATTTCATTTAAATATAAGGAAAATGTTTGTGCCGTGAGGGTGACTGAGCACTGGTACAGGTTACCTACAGAGGTTGTGGAGTCTCCATCCTTAGGGATATTCAAAACCCAACTGGACATGGCCCTGAACAACCTGTATTAGCTGACTCTGCTCTAAGCAGAGGGGTTGGACTAGACAATCTCCACAGGTTCTCTCTCACCTCAGCTATTTTGTCACTCTGAAATTTCTACTCAAATATGTTCCATAAGAACTGGTGGAACAACATAGTGGAGAAGTGTGGTGGGTTAATCCTGGCTGAGGGACAAACTCCCACCCAGGTGCTTGTTCACTCTTGCGCTGACCTCAGTGTTCTGTCTGCTGTTTCTCACTCTTTTATGTTCCCTCCTCATTCATCTGTCCTGCATTTTGGTAAGAGTGGCATACTTCCTAAGCGTGTTTTCACAGAGGCATCACCATATTGGCTGAGGGACTCAGCTGTGCCCTGTGGTGTGACCGCTGGAGCTGGCTGTGCTTGGCACGGGGCAGTCCCTGACTCCTCACTGAAGCCACCCTGCTGCCAACACCTGGACATGGACATCCATTGTAGAAGGGATGCAAGTCTTCATTAACCGGGTACTTTTAACTCTTTCTCTTATGACCACTAACGCTTATTTTTAAGTGGTCAGTTTTGCGGTTTGATAACCAAAGAACTCTAGCTATGAGATTGTGATGCCCTGAATACTCCATTTTACATAAAACTGTAAATTCAAATGAAAAGTAAGCCAAGGGCCTGTCTGTGTAACAATACTGGGTTAGATTTCGGCTTCTGTCAACCAGCATCGCTCCATGCACAATCTGCAATGGAAACATGCTCACATGCACTGCTCAGCAACATGCCTACATCCTTCTAAAGGGGGTGCATTTTTCAGCAACAAGCAGGTGCTATTCCAGACCTGTCGCTGAAATAATCTTCTTCACATGGAGGGAATTTGTCTTACTTCAGTGCTGCAGAAGTTTAGCCTGTGGTACGCAGCCTACGCAAGTTACTAAAAGCTGTAGCAACATTTCATCATTCCTCTTTTCATTATGCTCTTGCCAAACACAGCTGAACGCAGTCTAGGAGCATCTAGATGACATGGAGATTACAACATCATTTCTACTCCTTTCCCTCACATGCACCAGTTTGAAAAATCTCTCATTAGATTTGCTTTGCAGATTTTTGGTATCTGAACTGACCTAAGGAGCCAAGATAAAGCAGAAATCAAACATATTTACCAGACTCTGCATTGTATTACAAACCACTCACATCTAGGATAAATTTATATTTCATGTTTGTGATAAAATAACAACAACAACAAAAATTATCTGGGAAAAATGTAAGTATTTTTGGCAGCCAGCATCATAAATAGTATACTGAAAATTATCTGATTGTGTGCAATGTAGTCCATAACATTTCCATACAAACAAGCCTTCACGGTTTGGTAAATATCTTTCTTATGTGAGTTTATCAGCTCGCCAGATTTATGCAATAGCTGTCACTCAGAGAAATAATTCATAGAATATTCCAGGTCCAGACATCAGTTAGTATTAAAACAAACTTATAAGCAGAGTTTTTCCTTTGCTAGATGTGGAACACAGAAGTTATTAGTTACTTTTGGAAGATCAGAGAAGAACAGAAATAACCTAAAAGTAAGACAGAAAAAAACCAAAACATTTTCTACTGTAGCAGATAGGGGACTTAAATCTTTAAAAATATGAGTTTAGCAGTATGACTAATCACTCACATTGCTAGGAAGGGCAGAATCATATACATAAAATAAACCAAAATCTTTGCTCAAATTATCAAAAGCTTTTTGATTCCACATTTCATTTCTACCATGACAGCAACTTCAGAGAAACAGACTGTGGTGAGACCTTTCCATAGTTTTCAAACATGGTCAGGAGTAGGAAATTGAAACTTTCATTAGAATTAGTAATGTAGCTTTTGCATACAGTTCATTTTCTAGCCTTGTACTAGATACAATTCAAGCCAGAAGCTTTTCAAATTATACTTATTCTGTTAGGGTTTGTTCAAGAAGGTGCACCTTGCTGTAGACTGGAGAACCAGAACAAGACATAAAAATCCAAAACGCCTGACAGTTCTGCCATCACTTTATACCATCAGTCACTCATTCAGATAAATTTATACAAATAGAAATAAAAATGCTTGGCCTTAAAGAAATTCCCTCTTCATGAGGATATAAAAATGTGCAACATTTGGAAATTTCAAATGTGACAAGTAAAAAAGAAAACTCAGTAGCTCACTTCAATGAGTTACCATGAATTATTATGGCTCTTGCATTACTATTCCAATTTCATTTCTGCATAATTCTATTTAGATCAATAAGGCTAGATTGAAATAAAGCTAGATTATGACATTGGTGAATCAGGGCCCTTATTTTTGACACATTTAAGCTTTTCCTGAAAGACCAGATGGTTGGTGTATGTTATGTAGTTTTATTCAGATGAAATCTAAAAGAACTAAAATACTCGGCAAGCTTTTATTATTGGCACGCTTAATGTGTCACCTAAAGAAATCTACAAAGGGAGATAACGAGCCTTGTCAACTGTTTCACAGTAATTATAGCCCTCATGATATAATGCTACAAAATTACAATATAGCTTAAGATAATAAAATGCAAAAGGGTTTTTCAATAAGGGAAAAAAAAAAACCTATTTGTAACATTTATGCAGCAAAGAGATTATTTCAACCAGGTAACCATCAGTATATCAGACATGCAATCAAGTGTAATAAAACCAAACTCTGTCAGTGTTTGATACTGCACATTGTCCAAAATTTATACTGTATAGCTTAGCTATGCTCTTCTTACAAACCTTACAGATTTTCACAGGGTTTGCCAGTTCATTTAAATATCTAGTATTAAAATAATATTGTCCTAAAGCACTTGAGTGCTCAGATCAGCAATTTTTAGTGTACTTACGGTCATTGCATAGTGGTCCACTGAAGGAGGTCATACTGCAGTCACAACTGAATCCATCCCACTGCTGTAAGCACACGCCCTGGTTTGCGCACGAATCCTCTTGGCATGTTGTGCTTGGGCCTGATGAGAATATACAAAAAAGGACTTGCACTTTGTCTTCCAAAGAAAGGTATTACTCACTGGATCACATGAACTAGTTGCCAACATCTCAAAACAAATGAACAAAGAGTTAACAAGTAAAACACACATAAACTTGCTGATTTTGTAGCAGCACTTAATATTAAAAGGGTGTTTTTCTTTAGTTTTAAAACTGACGTGTTAAACACAAAAGAATACACAAACTGAAGCAGAGTTATTCCAGGTACAGTGGGAATATCAACTTTGTTGCAAGCTATTTGTTAATCTCATATTAGACCATTAACTGGCTAAATATTTTCTAAAAACTTCAGGATTACTTTTTCCTGTAAACACATTTCAAACAGTAAAGCCAGATGCCACAGAAATCAAAGCTCTGAGAGACGAAAGTAAAGATTGGAAAATAAAATTAAAACCAAAATAAAATATTTTTAAAAATGAAGCTACACTATACAATGGTTTTAATCCCACAAATTATTTTAAATGATTTAGGTCTGAAATTAAGATGAGTTTGGGATTTTTTGGCAAGAATGTTGGCAAGTACTGATTCACATGCTTCAGGGATCCCATGCAGGTTGCTTTTTAAAGGGGAAATGCATAAAATCAGACTACTAATGAACTGGCATGCCAAAATGTGATATATGCATGAAAAACAAAGCTACTTTATTTCTAGAGAATCATAACTAGACTACTGAATTATAAAGAAATTTGAAAAGGAATGATCAAAGCACTAAAGCAATCACTATACAAACATATTCAAGACTGAAAGCCTTTATGCAAGCTATGCTTGAAAATGAAAGTTCATGTAGCCCATTGTTTTAGAGGTGTGAAAGACAAAATTTGAAATAAAATGACATATTTTAGTTCTGAAAGGTACAGAGCATTTACTGCAGAAATAAAACTGTGCATTGGGGTTTCAGTCTTGTTTAATACACACAGGGCTATCTACCTTGCAAATCAGCTTTCATCAATGCAACTTTGTCAGCAAAATAAAAAAAAGCAAAATATATTAAATGTTAGTAAGCAATATTGAAATGGCAGCAAACACAGAAAAAAAACATTCAGAGTAAAGTGCATGCTGCTGTTAAAGAGAGAAAGAAATGCCATATAATGCAAACAAATTAATGCTAATAGCCATAAATCTTCAGGCAAGCCAAAATAAGAAAGCAGTAATTTGCCAGTATTTTACTACAAATATAATGGTTAATTGAGCTGATGACATGTAATGAAGGCAAATTAAAAGCTTTTTTTTTCTTCTTCCTTGGATAGATATGAATGCATTAGCAGAGTAAATGCATGGCTGAATTCTGACTAGCCATTTGTCATGTTCAGATACACTGAATTCAAGAATAATTAGCACTGTCATTCTTTCTGGTCTTTCTTTTTTTTAGCCCTTTCCTCATGACTGGTGAATGAAGACTGGAATACAGACCATGAACTACAGATTACTGTGAGCTCACATACACATTTCACACTGACTCTTGACATCACAAGGAAAAATTTGGTTCTGGAATTATAAAACTCTCCTAAATTGTTTTGAAGAAGACATATCAATATTTGAAACTCCCACTGCAAGTAATTTATGACAGGGCAAAACTGGTCCAAAGACTATATAAATATCCTAAATCATCCTGTACAGAGAAATCCACTTAACCCTTCTTTCACATTACAGCTCCTTCAAAGATCTCAGTGTGAGATTTTCTTTTGATTTGCCAGTGTTTTAGAAAAATCGATATCAATATGATTTAAGTCAGTTCAATGGCCACTTGCTTTAAACGAGGCACTGCTCCAGCCCACCTCTGAGTCAGGGCCTGAACAGCCACCAGTGGGATTAAGAATGAGGGCAGTGTACACTGCATCCCCACTTCAGCAAAACCATTAACTATTTTATTTCCTTCTGCAGCAAAACTATTAACTATTTTATTTCCTTCTGTTTGAATAATAATAATACTACCCATAACCAATTGACTGCAGTAGGCAGGCATAGGGTAGTGATTTCTTTTCTTTGAGGTTTGAGCCCAGAAGTTTAAACATTTGGGCATTACATCACCCTTTCTTGAGCTGGGGATTATAATGACAGAATCCCGCAGCTGACAAGACAAGACACATTTTTTTCTCACCAGACTCTGCTACTCAGAAACTTTACAAAGATGAAGTGAAAATATCTGTAGGTGTTTAAATGTTATATATTCATGCATTTATTTACACTTCAGTTATGCAACGTTAAATTTCCTCATCTTTGCAAAAGTAGAGCAAAAGTCACAAGGACTTAAAAGTACATAAACTGCAGGACCCTGTAAACACACTACAAAGTGTATTGTAAAACCTACATATTTGGAAAAAAATACAATCTTGTTAAAAAAGAGGGTATGTTGCTTTTTATAAAATTGATTATTAGAAGTATTTGCTTATCTATAGTAGTCATTATTAAAAAAAATTGACATCAAGATTAGCTTACATGTAAGGATTTCTTTTAATAAAAAGAGGCTTTCTTATTTGTTTGTTTAAAGAACAGAGGAGGACTGTTTAATGTCATCAAATACTATAAGATCTGCTATAGCAGGTTCATATTTTCCTATATATTACAGAACTAAGCTATTTAGTAAAAATATTGTAATACACTCTTCTCAAGCACTCACCTTTTGATTTACATTCTATTTAAATATTGTAATGTATTCAGTCTTCACTGCAGACTTTTTAATTGACTGGATTTGGTCGCTTATTTACATTTGTCTTATGTGATGGCTTACATGCTATATATTACACTAAAAGCATTATAAAATTCCATATCTCGCTACCAAGAATCATGTATGTTAATACATTGAAAATTTTCATATAGTTTTTTTAATGCACAGTTTACATTATAGACATATACAAATGTACACAGTGCATTTTCCTCCTAAATACATAAAAAGTTTTGGGTTTTTTTTTTATCATTCTGTAATTGCTATAATTGTGCTTTATTTAAAGTATTTAAAGAAAGTACAATACCTTTGACTAGAGAAAAACAGGGCTGGCACTTGCAACCTGGCTCTGGGGTTTGCTGTTAACAATTCAATGAGCTAGTTAGCACATATATGTTTCTAGCTGTTCTAGCCATTGAAAATTTGTCAACAAGGTGCATTCAGCCAAGTGTAAATTATATTCAATGCACAATGATAGAGGACAGAGATGTCTATCTGCCTGTGGCTGAACCTTTGAAATGCAAGCCTTTCAACTTGCCACACCAATCCCATATGTGGGTTTGCAAAAAACATTCCAAAGAAAGAATTTTTAACACACGCTGATGACAGTAAAGTTTTTGAGAAATACCTACTCCTAACAGATACTAACATACTCCTAACAGATAAAACTAATTAGTAGTATGTCATGGCTTCACAGTTCGACAGAAGTGAGAAAAAAGAGCTTTCACCCCAGGATTTTTTTTCTATACCAGAATGGTGGGGAATTCAATCCCATAAGAGTTTGAAGAAGATCGGATCCAAGTGCCTCACTTCTTAGGAAAGATTTTGCAGCAGGCTGTTGTCTTAATAAATGCATTATACACACCAGTACGGCCAGCTGTCTTTTGGATTGAGAGTGGCAGTGAATAACATTTATTGTTCTGAAATTACTTCTGTGGCTGTGTCCTGAGCTCCTTGAACTCAACATCTTAGGGGACGTAGAGAATTTGTGGATCCCATTGCGGCATGAGACAGATGCAAAACTGCTCAGCTCTGTAAGGGTGGAGGCAGTCCTGTCTGCACAGAGCAGCAGAGCTCTGGGCAGCTTGAGGCATACAAGAGACTTCTAGGAGGAATCTAAATTTGCAAGTGACTTAAATAATATTTTAAGTGTCAGAACTTTTTTTGATCCATGGTCTGCAGACAAGAGGCTGACAGGTGAGTCAGGAAGACTTGAAGTAAACGAATGAGATGGAAGAGTGAACTTGCAAGGGTTAAGCAGAAAATTTGGAAGGGAATATTTCATTCCACGCCATCAAAGATTTTCTTCTGTGGGCAAAAGACTTTTGATGAGGAAGTTCTCTGGGAGCCAGGCAGCACATCTGGTTTGACCATTTTGCTTGTGCAGATGATTTTGGTGTTGGAAACAGCTGACTCTCCAACAAAAAAAGACTAATATTTATATAGCCTTTATTAAATTGTTGGTAGCTTTATTAAATTCACTGATAACTGAGTTATGACACTGATTTAGAAGGTGAACTTGCACTCTATGCCTGTGGCAATATTTCTTTGAAGTACATAAATTCATTTAGAAAATTACATAATTTCAAAATAAGTTATGAAATGTATAACAGACTTAAGGCATACTTTGATTCTCTGAAGGGATGGTGCAAGCATGGAACTTGCTAACATCATTCAGAAAGCAGAATCTAATTTTCTAAAATCGGTGACAAACTAATTTATACAAATTTCTCCATTCCTGATAGAAATAAATAGACACTAAAGCTATGGAGAAATGAGTTGTGAATTTTACATGTTTCTATGTGCTAACAATAGAATTTATACTGTTAACTAAAGGCAGCAGGTGAAGTTCCACTTCTACAAACATACTGTAGGCAGAACGAAAGAGGATAATTTATCCACCAGAAAAGCTTTATCGCATTAAGCTTGAGAAAAGCCCCCAGCTCTGCTTGTAGTTTTTACAATGTCTTTTTACAAATTTAACAAACTTGATATCAAAATCATCAAGATTCCAACTTGGAATTCCACAATGTCATTTACACATTTTTCTGTCCAGAGAAGAATGGCACTTGAAAGAGGGGAGAACACATAAAATTGAACATAGCCATAAAATTCAGAATTATGTGAATAAAATATGTAGGCAAGGACAGATAATTGCTTTAAATTATTCCATAAATCATAGTAAAAATAACGTGGGATTAAATGGCAGCTGGAGAAATAGCTAGAGAATGACACACCTGAATTAGAAATACACCTCTTCTAATTCTATCCTCACTTAAATTTCATTATAACCCAGATGAGTCAACAAAGACATAAAAATTGTGAGATAAAACATATTTGGCTGTTACTGATTTCAGATAGGAAGGCTCATGACAATAGAAATCTCAGGGGTGAGCAAAAATAGAGAAGATGGAAGATGAAGATTCATCTTAAACAGTTTCATAAATTAGCCTTGAATTAATAAACCCAAAATGTCTGCTTTAAAAATGGAATTAATTAGCTAATGTCTCAGCATTAGCTAATGCCTAAGTGTTATGAAGATACAAAGGCCTTCATTGGCGCTAATTGCTATTGTTTCTATCATTAATTAAAATACATCAGAAGTAAACAAAATACATGCAAAGTATCTTGCCACTGGAGAAGGCTGGAACCTATATAAACATTTAAGAAGTTAACTCATGTTCTCACGTCAATCTTTATGCTGGAGGGCACAGTGCACACTTGCCTCCATAATACAAAAAATAGTGCAGTCTTTATAAAAGGAAGGGTCAAACAAGATCACCTAGAAGCAGGTAAAACATAGTCTCTCCATGTATGGTGTGTACATATCAACAAAACTCTGCAGGATTTGCACAATACTTTCACTGCAATATAAAAAATATTAGCATATTTAATACCTTCACATCCTCTTTCTATTTGCCCATTGCAGAAAAGAGCATCTGAGATTAGATCAGGGAGTCGTCCATTCAAGTCAACTGATGCAAGACAGCCTTGGAATCCCTCTTTTGCGTGCACCAGTTTTGGCAAGGACTTATACATTTCTTTGGCCACTCCTCCAATATACAAATCACCTGGTAAGGAGAAATAAATATTAGATAGAGGATAAAACCTGGATAATCTTTCACCTGCATGATCTTCTAGCTCTTTTGTGCTGAATGACAAGTATCCCAGAAAAACATTCTTCAAAATAAATGTAGAAGAAAACATTGATGGCATATATGATTTGACAAGACATTCCAGAACTATATTGTTTTTAATTGCATATGTAGACTTCACATTTGTACGATTAATTATTTAGGAGTAGTTAGACATGTTATTTATGTGTCAGCTCATATATACAGGAAACATAGATCTATTTCAGAGATGTCACAGAATCGCCATCTAGAAACCCATCTAGCACCAATTCACGCTGTCAGCGCACTCAGGGAACACGACCACAGATCATCCTGATTATGGATCCAGCAGACTGAGATAAAAGACAAGATCCACCTGAAGTCCATATATCCAGAATCATCCATTTAAAAACATGCCAAGAAATAAAGGGTTTAGGGACACATCTAAGGAGAAACTTCGGGATACCATTGTTAAGCAGTGAAATGACTGATTCTCCCCACCAATATTCATACCCTGTGTCAGTCATGTGGACATGTCAGTCATGTCCTGCTAACTGTCCCCTAACTCAAAAAAAGCAGCCATCTTCTCAAGCTTGGTGCAAGTGCTCTGACCATGCCTAGAGGTAAGTTCCTGAGGCACACAGGGAAAGGACCATCTGAGCTTCTGAGAAGCATTGAACCTGTTTGAAGAAAGGTGCTTATGAGAGCATCTAACTCCTGAGCATCACTCAGTGACAAAATTCTTTATCTATGCATTAAATCCGCACTGGTGACATGCTTTGTGCAAGCATAGATTTTCAATAGACTGTCTGTATATACATTCTAATCTACATTGTGCTTTCTGGTATGTCCCTCAGTCTGGATGATTTTGGAACCTAGGCTACAGGACTTACCAAATAATGCTTCTGCATCACCTCAAATGCAAAATCGTTCATTTCCAAAGTGTTTACCAAGCTTCAGAGGCAGATTTTATAATGACAGAACTCAGAATGTACTAGCTATCAACACTACCTCATGTTGCTAATTTTAATCTCTCTTTTAGCAGTATAAGATGCAGTCACACCTTTTCCTGGTTCGCCTGGCATACTTGCTTACTTGCAAGGGAGGGCAATTTAGTGCTATTTGCAATGGTTTACAGTTTGCATGCAAGGAAATGGCCTGAGACAAACAAATATCTATCAGACTGTGAAAAATTTTTAGTCACTACACACCAGTTCTAAAACTCAACTGTATTTGAATTAGTGAAATTGAGATAAAAAGCTTGGGAACATGTGTATTATTAATCTTACAAGCCATCCAACCTGAAGTCTTAGCAGCCGTTATAGCATCATATATTCAGAAATCTCAAGCTTTGCAAAGTAAGACATTGCTTTCCTCAAGAGCTTTGAGGTACAGTATAAATCTCAGAAGCATGATATCAGACATGATAGATTAAAATATAGTGATCCTTGTGTTCCCAAAAATGGGATGTAATTCATTCACAGCAGAAAAACTTCTGTATTTTTCAACCAGCTGAACTCGAAACAAGTAAAAACCATTGCCTCATGATAAAGGTTCTTCAGCTTTTTCACAGTTGGAAACTCTAGAAAGTATTTCCTGAGGTTCCAGGCTTTCAGCCATCATCAGCTCAGAACAGAGATATAATTAATCTCAATTGATTCTAACAGACTGAAAAGAGGGAAACTCCAGAGAATAATATTAAGAAAATCACAACTACACTAAAAAGGTTAAACTTGGTCCATTGGACGTGACACACACCACCTCTTTTTAAACCTCCCAACACAAACTCCAAACAACCATTTTTATTCTGTGATTGGTTAAACATTTAAAGCCACAAACTTTCAAATAAATCCTTTGCTAATTCCTAGGATGCATCCCTCAGGCATACTGAGATTACTATATATAGTCATACAGGAATTGTCCGTTATGATGAATAGCAGTAGAAGTCCAGACCAGTGTGCCAGCATATGAATCTGAACTCAGAATATTTGCTCCTGAAAATATACACTGGAATATTTTCAAAAAGGGACTATATGCACAGAAGTATATACACATTAAGCTGAGTCTAAATGAACTGTCACTCCACTGTTTACTTACAGTTCCTTAAGACTACTGATAATTAGAATTGAACATTATCTGCTATTGAACATATAGTTTCCACAAAGACACATTCTGATTAATACTTTAACTTTGTTGTGGTTTCGAATAAGTTGAGTTCTACTTTTGCACTAGCAAATACACTAGACTAATACATATCATAGTATTGAGCAGCCACACTATTACACTTTACCTTTTATAAAGTGTACGCACCTATTTTTTTTTATTACAATTGACTGAATCTTTCCCAGTTTTTAATATCAAACGTAGTTTGAGTTTTCTGCTGCTGGCATAAAAACACCCTTCCTCTCAGAGACAAAATTTTATTAAGGGATGGGCTCAGGAATTAAATTTCACATTTGTTTAAAAAAACTATTTAAATCTTTCCACTTGGGTTATTTTTTCATATCTGCCATCACAAATGTTTTGCATAGCTACTTTTATTTCAGGTAATCACATGCATCATTTTCATGTTCAGCTCAGTGGAGACAGCTTCCTACAGAACTCAATCCATTACAAGTTCAGACAGCACCAGAATATTGTTAATGAAAAAATAAAGCTTGTCCCTGCTGCCACTAAAAGAGATCAGAGGAATCAACATAGTATGATATAAATTCACAGGTTTTTTCCTCTTTTTAATTTCTTATGTAAGTACAGCTTTACTACTGGAAATGTTACACGCTCTAAAACAGGATTAATCCCTTGTTATATATCTGCCTACTTACCCTTATGAATTACATGTAAGTTGTTTCATTAAGCAAGGAGTAACAGTTCATCAGATAAAACAGCATGAGATCATGATACTATCTAAACTAGCCACAGCTGAAATGCCATACTATCACAATACTGCAACCACTGAAAATGCGTGACCATTTAGGACTCGTGCACAATGGAAAATACAGTTCTTCCGTTTCATTCTTTCAATAGATGCACATTTTTTTTCACTACATATAGAAAGGGATATACTTGTATTACAAAGCTAACAATAATTTCTGGACCTAAAGTTTATCTATTACCTTTTGTACAACTATTTTCTTCTGAAGTTTATTTTTATTTTTAAATGTATTTCTGAAAAAGTCTTCATTTTTTTCATAACCATCCTGCCATACCTTAATTTATAAAGGAAAATAACCAATTTATAGAAATTATATTAACTGGCATAAACAAAATAGCAGGCAGTAAAGAAATGGGTGAGGGAACAGAGTGCTCTGGGATTTCTTTCTGATCTCTAGAGAAGATTCAAATAAAGCACTGTATTTGAGAGCAGGTACTCCGTAATCTCACAACTCTCTTCTTACACAATTTAGGAGTCAGTACACAGAGTTATCCCCTTTTATTTAGAGAGGGAGGATTGTTTCTTCTCTTCATTTTTTCTGAGACCAAAAAAGAAAGTATACTGCAGTATTTCCCACTGCCATGTTCATTGCAGGTCAGAGGAATCAAATGGAAGGCAGCACTTTCAGAGCTAGACCTATAAATCATGGCAATAACAGTACTGGTCAGTTATGTCATAAGCGCTGACAAAGAAAGGAGTTTAGTGGGTTTAATTTATATCTTTTACAGATAATTAAGACCTTCATTTATTCCAACAGGAGCTTTCTTATTTACATCTCTGTGCCTCTTTCCTGACTTAGAGCTGATTTATGATTTGAGGAACAAGTGAATTTAACACGGAAACAAATTGCTAGCTAATAAAGGAATGCAAGTTCTCAATGTATTCATTATTGGAATCACACTTTGGAAAAAACACACAGAACACCACACAACAGTGAGTCACACACAACTGTTGGTGAAACAAATACTGCCAAATTCTTCTGTAATAACTCATCTTTTTTTATCTCACATCTATACATTTCTTAAAAATCGAAGCTTTGCAAATGATAAACCAAAGAAATGTAAAATTCAAACTGAAGATGCTGTTCTATTTATTTCTTTTCTGAATAAGTAGCAGAAGTATCTTATTTGGCACCACTGACATTGCTGACAGGTCATCCCATAGACTTTCCTCCTTTCCTGACTCATGTCTGCATTCTTACATGACCCATGCTGGTGGAAAAAAATATTCATTTAATTTAATGACTACCATAGTGTTCAAGCATTAGTAGAGAGGGAATTGTTATCCACATGTTTGTAATGGTAGCCACAACATGTAAATACTGCTGAGGGAAAAAAGTATTTTAACCAGGATATAGTTAGGCACCTTTGCTCTCTGAAATCTGTATGTTTTGTTGTACATATCTGGTATTAATTTCTTGAATACCATTCTTGACAAGAAATGAACACCATTCATTCAACTATGGTTCTGTGTATGAATGAAACAAGTAAAACAGTAGAAGGAAGTGTGGCTTGGCTTTTTCATAACTCATAAAGACAATATTCCTGGAATTTTTTTTTATGGCAGCACAAAGGCACCTTCAAATTCATCACTCTCTCCAAAAGCTGACATTCTGTTCCTTCACGTCTTGTAGTGGTGCTGGTTTCAACTGTACTTTCAGTTACTCTCTTCATTTCTCTTTCATTTTAGAAGTTGTTTCTCTGTCTTCTTCTTAAATGTCACGTTGTACTAAATCACCACTATGGAGAGGAACAAGAGTGCTTCTGCAGTGTACTAGAGCAGTGTTACTCCTCAAGAAAGAGATGGATAACATGGTGGGTTCTGAAAGCACAACAGGCTTCTCTGCTATTTCTTTATATAACATATTAAAATATGAAGGAACATATATCTATGGTAAAGCCCAGTTGTCAGGCACACTTTTCTCCAAATATGTTATTTCAAAATGATTAAGCATGTAACAGCTTCTTCCCTCAGGCATGCAAAGAAGAATGAAGACTGCAAAGACTGAGAAATAGCATGAGAAATGTCTAATCTCAAAAGAAAAAAGTTCTCACTTTCTTCAAGTCTTTCATAAAACAGATGATTTGCTGTTACAAGACCAATAGAAATTTATTTGTAGTATCTTAACGGTTGCACAATGAAGTACCATGTGGAATGCAGCCTAAGAAGATCTGCATAATCCCAATTTATGGTATTTTTGAGGCAACTGAAAAGCGAAAATAAATTACTCTCACACAAGCTGAATATGCACCAACTTAAACACAATAGACGACAAACTTATCTTCAGTCAAGGGATATTATATCAAATGAAAATGCCCGGTAGGCATCTATGTGCCTTTGACATTCATTGAAATATTGGAGTCTACTTGTCCTTAATGACCTTCGCCCCTCTCCAGCATATTATACAAAAGCACCTATCTACCATTTACTTCATGCACTTGGCAGAGCAGAATGGTGACCTCTCTGATGTGGGGTTTCAACAAACACTTTAGAAAAGGATTTGGGCCTGAACAGCAGAGGAGTGGAAATTCTAGAGCCTCTCCCCACTTTCATTATTCATGACTAAAAGTTTACTTTTTGTTCGATATAAAAAAAAAAAACATTTGTTTCTTTAAAAATTTTGATGAAATATAATTGCTCTTTTTTGAATAAATTGAGAAGCCTTCTGTGATCATAACCCAATAATAAATTGAAGGACAGTTGACAAAGACTTAAATGATGCATCCACACAGCTTCTGCAGCACATACGCTCCAGCATATGGCTTTTCAAACCTCCCTTTACAGTAGAGAATATGCACTTGCTGTGCATTCACAGGCCTCTTTGGTGCTAGAGCCAAGCATGACTGAATTTCGTCTACCACTTGCAAAGGCACTTGAGGGAAGACATGATGTATAAACTTCATGGCTTATGCCCATTTATTCACTTTGAAGAGTCCATTCTGCATCTTCACTATTGATTGTGGTTGAAATTTTGAAATTTTATCTTTTTTTTTTTTTGGAAGTAGGCTTTTCAAATATTTTCCCTGTTGGAATGATGAATTCCATCACTTTTAGACTCTCTCTTACCTAAGAAGGGAAAGGGCAGTTAGCTTACTTGTCTAAGCTCTGCTGAGTTATCTGCCTCTTCAAGTATTGTGGGCAAGAGACAGTTATACAATGGGACAGGTGGGCTTTCAATTTTCCACATTCGCTGTATTGATAACCAAGCAAAGCAAAACCATTACAGGGAAAAAAAAAAAGGGGGGGGGGGGGTGGCAAGTCACTCTTTTTGGAAAGAATATAAAAACTGATCTCTTCAGCCCAATTCTACACTGCCTTCAGTATCTCTGAATAAGCCATTCAAGTTAATAAAAAAAATCACCAGCAGTGATATGCTGGCATTATGGGTCTTCTTAGTCACACTTATTGGCATATAGGAAATATTGCAGTTATTTCATAGAATCATAGAATAGTTTGGGTTGGAATGGGTCTTCAAAGCTCATCTATTCCAACCCCCCTGCAACAAGCAGGGACATCTTCAACTAGAACAGGTTGCTCAGAGCCCCATCCAGCCTGGCCTGGAATATCTCCAGGGATGAGGCATCTGCCACTTGTTACAGTATTTTACCAGCTTCATTGTAAAAAACTTTTTCCAGATATCTAGCCTGAATCTCCCCTCCTTTAGTTTAAAATTATTATCCCTTGCCCTCTCGTAACAGGCCCTGCAAAAAGTCTGTCCCCATCTTTCTTACAGGCTCCTTTTAAGTACTGAAAGGCTGCAATAATGTCTCCCCAGAGCCTTCTCTTCTCCAGGCTGAACAACCCCAACTGCATTGAAGACTTTCTGCACCTGATGCAAATTTGCCTCTGTCTAGAAACTTCTTACGCTGTTGCTACAATGCTTGCTGTTTTACATCTCAGCTCTGCTGGATGTGCTCTCCACTTTCAAATTCACCTCTTGGTGCTCAATTTTCATTCCTATTACAACTTCTGGCTCTGTTTAGAACTTCTCAATGCTTATGCAAATAAGCCTGTGTTTCACAAGTAAGTAAAGCTGTGCAGTAGGAAGTGTGTGTGTGTGAAGCAACAACAAAGTCCTTAGCAGCTACGTTTTCAATAGAGAAAAATTGATACTCAAAAGCTAAGTGCTCAAATCTGAACATTCCCCTAGATTTCTTCTAGGTTAAAATCCACCATTTCCCTAGCAATCCTGCTCTCAAACAATGTCTTCTCAAAGAAGAAACAGCTACATTAAAACACTTAACATTTTCTTGATAATGACAATTCTCAGATTCCCAGCCACTTTATTTGGATTTGGTATTTGGCTCAGTTCTGTTTAATATCTTTATCAATGATATGGATGAGGGGATTAAGTGTACCCTCAGTAAGTTTGCACATGACACTAAGTTGGGTGGGAGTGTTGATCTGCTTGAAGGTAGGAAGGCTCTACAGAGGGATCTGGACTGGCTGGACCAATGGTCTGAGGCTAATTGTATGAGGTTCAACAAGGCCAAGTGACAAGTCCTGCACTTGAGTCACAACAACCCCAGGCAGCACCACAAACTTGGGGAAGAGTGGCTGGAAAGCTGCCTGGTGGAGAAGGATTTGGGGGTGTTGATCCACAGACAGCGGAATACAAGTCCAGGTGGCCAAAAAGGCCAACAGCATCCTGACTTGTATCAGGAATAGCATGTCTAGCAGGACTAGGGCTGCGATCGACCCTCTGTACTTGGTGCTGATGGGGTCCCAACTTGAATACTGTGTTCAGTTTTGGGCCCTTCACTACAGAAAAGACAATGAGGAGAGAATTCAGAGAAGGGCAATGAGGCTGGTGAGGGGTCTGGAGCACAAGGCTTGTGAGGGGTGGCTGAGGGAACTGGGGCTGTTTAGCCTGGAGAAAAGGAGGCTGAGGGGAGACCTTATCGCTGTCTGCAACTTCCTCAAAGGAGGTTGTAGCATGGAGGGTATTGGTCTCTTCTCCCACATAGCAAGTGATAGGATGAGAAGAAATGGCCTCAAGTGGCACTGGCGGAGGTTTAGACTGGATAATAAGAAAGTTTTTTTTTCACAGAAAGGGTTGTGAAGCATTGGAACAGGCTGCCAAGGGAAGTGGTTGAGTCACCATCCCTGGAGATATTTAAAGAGTGCAGATGTGGTGCATAGGGACATGGTTTAGTGATGGACTCAGTAGTGCCAGGTTAACAGTTAGACTTGATTATCTTAAATGTCTTTTCCAACCTAAATGATTCTATGACTCTTTTTTGCTTCACATCCACCACCTCCACCCAGGCGCTAGAGGGAAAGCATTGGCAATGATAAAGATTAAACAGATTTAAAACCAAAGCAGTTTGCTTGTCCAATGAACTGTGAGGAAAGTTTCTGATGCATGCTAAATGGTAAATAATAAATCTAATTGCCATACAAATGTGTGTGGTAATCCGTCTCCCACAGAACTGATGCTATGCCAGTTACTCTATATGAGGGGGATGGTTGTGGTGGAGACAGTCAAGCACATCAAACGTCCTTAATTTCTTTCCTGTTCTGACCACTTTTTACTTTTTAAACACCTGAAAAAAAGACAAAAATCTAATGAAGTGTGCATTTTCATGGCATATTATACTCAGATTTGCCTACCCACTGATATTCTTCTGAAATAATTTACTCATTTTCTGCTTCAATAGCCAACACATGCTCTTAACAGAGCTTGTTTTTCCAAACAGAGCAGAAATCTTCACACAAAGGTACCAAAAATCGCAGAGGTTAAACGTTCCCATTTTGAATTAAGGTTTGCAGAGGGCAACTTCTTATCTAATATTGCTAACTGCTTGATCAAGACAATCACCTCCAGACTCTGAAGATATTAAATGAAACAGCTCTTTTGAAAAAAGGACTGTTCAGTCAGAATACCAAGATCCATGAGGATGGCGCTCTCATTCCCACAGCAGGACATTTTGAAAACAAGTTTAGGACATGCTTATTGGCCAGGGGGATGCTAGGGTCTCGTGGGATGTATTTATGCCAAATATCCAGATTTTTTGGTAAGTTTTAAGACCATACGTGTTTCCTATATAATCCTTAACATAACTTTTACTTAGTGTTCCACAATGGCTTGAAAGAAGTTCCACAATCAGCAATGGTAATAAACTGCATGCCAAACAGCTGTAGAAATGTAGGCAAATCTATACATTTGTCTGTGTGCAAAAGGCTGAAAAGAGCAGGGGAGAAGAAGAAGAAAGCAAAAAGTTTCTCTCACCATGGACTGATCTCAAAGACTACTGCGAGGTTGCTGAATTCACAGAGCTCAGCACAAAAACTAGAGTATTTTCTTTAATTTTTTTTTAATTTTTTTTAATCCAGAAGTACAGGAGTAGATTTTTAATTTTTACCCATCTCATAATTTTTGAGATCTGGATAGCATTGCCAAAATTATTTTCACAGCCTTGTAGACAGCATAGCTGTTTCGAAGCAGTATGTGACAAGTTGCAAAGGAAGAAGGATAAAGGAATTTGCACTCGGCCAGGTTGTCTTATCTCCTATTGTTAATCTGCCCTCATATCTTTCCTATACAGGAAGTCTCAAAGAAGAGCATTCAGTTTTAAGATCCTTGTTTTTCTGTCTGTACAGAGGTTGACAGTATTTGGAGCTCTGCATTTGGAACAGAACATTATTTCTGCATGAAGAGTTCACAGCCCACTGGCAAGGTCATTACAATTAGCTCATGCATGTTTATTTGAGAAATGTAAGCATTAATACTCATTAATTTATACAAAATTGTGCTTTTATATAAAATACTTTTCTCCACTTCTTAAAGCTTTGTTTCTTAGTAATAGAAATATGAAGGATCACTGCCATTGACAGAGACCTTGTAATATAGAGAAGAACTTATAATGAGGCAACAAGAATAATGGGCTCAATATAAAAAAACAGGGACAAATATTATATGAAATTAAAATAATTTTCATTTGTATTGCTGGAACAGGAAATTTTCTTCATGGTCAAGACTATTTTAGTTCAGTTTTTCATAGCATCAATAACCTTGTTTGACAGACAAATGAAATATCTATAGATTAAGTGACTATCATGAATCATCAATGAACACGCCAGGCCAGTAAATCTACCAATAATTTAGTTAATTGCATTGAAAGTTTACAAGGAAGAATTAATTTATAAGTGAGTCTTTATGTACATGTAAGTAGCATATTTAAAGTACTTTTGCAAACACCAGATATTAATATGATTACTTTTCTTACAGATGCTTCAGAGCATGCTGTTTTCACATTACTGGAGAAAACAGCAAATGGAAAGGCAAATGTATATAGTAACAGCACCCATATCTGACAAAGGAACAGAGGAAGACAGAGGCCAGCAAAGAACTACGGAAATAAAAGACAAGATATCCAGGCAGGATTTTTAAATCCAAGGAGGCTGATTCTGATGTATGCTCCAGTATGAACGGCATTTTTGATGATGTAGTGATATAACAGCACAGGAATAATATGTGACTTACAATGGACTCTAAAATTGACATTTAGGAATGCCATGTGGAAGAGAATAACAGAGAGAGACAAGTTGAAAGTTTGGATGTCAGTTCAAAAAAATATGTCTTGAAGATGTATGAAACCCTGCACAGGCAGCAAAAAAATCAAACCACAAATGTTGATTTGAGTAGGATTTTTATTTATTTATTTTTTTGTGATGGTGATTTATTTTAAAAAACAAAATATAGTTATTCCAATATCAAAATTAGTATGACTGCAGTTCATCCTGGAGGATACATCACAGCTAGAAAGTCTGGAATAGGGTGGGATACTGAAGTACTGAAACTACCAAGTCCTAGAAAAGCTTGTAACTATTTATTGTTAAATCTAAAATAACAGTAGCATTCCCTAGCTTTTCAATTTGTGGAAGAGTAACATTTCAACTTTTTGTCTCAATTTATAAACAATTAAAATGCTAAAATATTTTGATCTTCTGACAGTCATTCTGAGTGGATTTTTCTAGGTTTGCATGTTTGCTGTAGGAGAAAGGAAAAAGAAGATTAAGCTCTAGTAGGTAAAAGTGGACATGAAGTCATGCTTGAGGGTATTGCTCCTCCTTGACAGCCGATCATGCATCTTCAAATATTAAAAAAAAAAGTTTGGACAGAACTCCAATTTCCTGCACCACAGGAAGAAAATGTGGAGAGGGAAGAGGTATTACAGATGTTGTAATACCTACAGTCTGAATAAAGGAGACAACCTTTTCTTGACAACAGTGACGAACAACAGCACAAGTCAAATTCCACTTCCTCTTGAATTTTTGTGCCACTTCAAGGCTACCGGGACCACTCAAGACCATAAAAGCACAACACTAAGTAGAGCAAGCATGAATTCCCCTCTACCCAACAATTTCAGCCTGTGAAGGCCTTGAATTGTAGCCATGTGAACCATTGGAGCTATATTGAAAGCAGGACAGGGAATCTGCTCATGAAATACATTAAAGCAATTTTTCCATGTAACTGAATGTTGACAGGCTTGAGCTGCATTGCCTTTGCTGTTAAGACTCATTTATCTTCATGGGTTATCTGCTAAAACTGCATCTGAGTACACTTTGCTAATTTTCTCTGCTAGAAAAAAATAACACAGTTCTTGGAATCCAAACACAGAACTATTTTCACTCATTTATTTGTCTCCAATTTAAAATTTACCCACCTAATTATAGCAATAATTAAGCTGGATAATTTAATGTGCTTCCACAGGTATCCACTCCAATCCACTGAAATTGTACCAGAGGTTATGCATGTCTGTAATAATGGACTTTCTATGTTACATAGCCAAATCCTGCACCCTTTAGGAAACATATAATGGAAATTCTCTCCCATACTTTTATGGCAACTGTCTGCTTCCCCAGACAACTGAAATCCTGTGCAGGCTCTACAACACAATCTGTGTCATATCTTTGTACTGAATTCACTGTGCATTTGCAAAAAAAAACCCTGCATATATTGATTTACTTTTCCAGGATTAGCTTGGATTTCAGCATCTGAAATTTCGTAACTCAACAATTACTCAGTAAGGCTACAGATTCTGTAGTATCTGTAGACATTCATATTTTACCTAATGCTAACTCTGGTTAAACAGAATTATTGATATCACTAGCGAGAAGAATAATTCTGAATTTACATTGTTGCTAGGGCTGAAATAATATAGGACAATTAATTAACCATAGCTGCTTGTATCAGCAAAGTGTTTATAGCATAACAGAGATGTATCACCATAAGAAACACTGACATAAAATAGGTAAGGACAAGCTACAGGAAAGCATTTCAACTGAATACAAAGGAAGAAAAAATAATAATGAAAGGCATATTTTTTCCCTCTTTATTTTGCTGGCTAAAATGTATCAGTTTGAACTCCCCCAAAAATCCAACAAAAATTCACATGACTATATTGTACCATATTTAAGGAAGTTGTCTGAGTAAAAGAAAATAAAATATATTTAAAAAAAATAAAATTAAACATATTGCTATGAGAAGACAGTGTTTGAGGACCTGTGTGTGCTAGACTAGCTTTAGAAAGATGCTTGCTATACATTACTGTACTGAATATGTCAGGTTTGTTATTGTTTTACTAGCCACATGTCCTGGGTGGTGAATTACAGAAAATCACCACCTAATACAATTCACCTTCCTTGCTTCATTATGTTTTTTCTTGCTCTTCTGTTTTTTCAACTAAAATTCAAGGTTAGAAACTGCACCAGCTATGGATACAGTTCTACTTCAAAAGGGTAAAGCAAAAGTAGAATTTTCAAAGTGAAGAAAACAAAGGAATGTTGGATTTTATAGGTTATTCTCGCTGATGAGATTTTTCTGTGAATGCACTAAGCAGTGCATTTAGTGAAATAACAGTGCCCTCTAGTGCCTTTAATAAGCACATTGTTCAAACTTTAAAATAATGCAACATACCAAACCACTACATTCTTTTTGGGAAGGATGTAGATGACTCTGCTAACTTAGTTCTTAACAGGATTTTTTTTCCTACTCATGTCTAATTAATATTTGGGGGGGCAAAAAAACCAAACCAACACATTAAATACATATACATACATATGCATATGCATAAGTAGTACCTATTATTGCAAAAAATGTGAAAGAATACGGTGGATGCTTTCTCTACAGCATCAAAAATAATGTTGAAATATTAGATTGCCTCAATAAACATCGACCATATTTACAAGAATGCAAAAATGAGAATGAACATGGCACAGATTTCAAATACGATTTTGATAATGGAGCTATCCAAAAAGCTTTACTTGATAAACCAAGTATTCAAGAAAAAGAGGCTCTTATTGAAGATTATGACATATCAAGATACAGTTTTCACAGTCTTGCTTACAATCTTAATAGCACTTTCAATTGAAGCAAACATGTAAAGTATCACAAAGTCCAGAATAATTACTAGGATCAGCTTATTATCTGTAACTCAGAGGTAGTTAAAAGAAAATCCAGTAAGGAATAAGCTCTTGATGGAAAATTAATATCTACTTTGAACACCCTGGATTTTGAACTATTACATTTTCTTTGTCTGTTATTAGATTTCGGTTTTCTTAATGAGAACTTGTTTAAAGAATGTTAGAATACACAACACTTTTGCACAGCACCCAAAACTATTTCCTCATGTCTGATTAGGTAGGCAGTATTTTAAAAGTGTACTTACATATTCTTTCAAAAAGATATTTTCTTCTGATGCAAACTAGCTTTTCAGAATCCCATTCTTACAACTAATACTATTATTTATTTTAAAATATACATATGTATCAGTTTGGTTTATAAAAATAGATCTTAAGAATTTAGCCGGACCTACAAAATGTAGGTTTAGACCTATAAAACAGAGTTTATCCCACCCTTGAAATTTAAATTACAACACATTATGTATTTAGGTGAGTGTATGTTCATGGTTCAATACATCTAGTAACTTGTATCTATATCTGACTGATTAGAGGACTGCCACATAAATTGCTTTACTTGCAAGATATTTTTATGATATCAAAATACCTCATTGTATTTATTTTCTCAACAAAAGGTAGGTTTTATGTGGAATACCGAACAGTGGGGGACAGGTCAAAATGTTCTCCAGTTCTCTAACATAGAGACCATCAGCTCTGCAAAGCCTTTGCAGTCATACTGTAAAGCTTGGGCTGTGGCTTCTGTCTGCCACTTACAAAACTTACATTCATGAAAAAAATCAAGCCTTTTTCATAGACATTTTAGAGCCCCTTCAGCCCCCCAATTATCTTTTGGTATATATGGGACACTCCGTGTTTTAGCATTTGCTACTATTTTTCCTGTGGTATTTTCACACATTTAAAGTAGTACCTAATTGTGCAGAACTACTAGTAAACTGGCATTGCTAGGCTAAGATAACAATGTCATCTCTTGCGATCAGATTAATTACTAACAAATAAAACATTTCATTTGGTATTACAAAATTATACTGCAGCTTACATACATGATTTATGTGGGTTACCATACTGTAATGACCCTCACTGTAGGTTATACATAAATTACCGTACTTACTTTTGAGATCTAAATTTCTGGCTCCTGCTGTGCTCTGTGTTGTGATTTTAGTGTCAATCTTTACAGTGTGGAGATTGTGGGTATCCCTTGATATCATCACATTGTGCCACTGGTTGTCATTCAGAGGTTTATTAGAACTTCCTTTGATGAGATTTGCACCATTTCCCAAGTCAAACACATAGTGTAAATACCTGGGAAAAGAGAAAAAAATGGAAAAGTTTCCTTTTTCTTTATATAGCAAGGGGGCACTAATTAAGATGTCTAATATTTCTTATTTCCTTATGTTCCTCAGTAGTACTGGTAAAACCGGATGACAACAATGAATGCCAAATGGGGAAGCAGTCTTAGTTCAGAGTAATCACCATTCTTTAGATGAACTGAGATGCAGTCCCAAGTTTCTGGAAAGTAATGAATGCTTTGTGTACCAACACACATATACATACGTAGAGAGAGAACAAGAGGAAGGCTATAAAGTAGTACTTTGTTGTGATAAACGCTATAGAAGTTATACCTATTATTTACTTTCATATTTTCCAGGCATCTAGCTTCATCTGAAAGAAAAAGTCACAATAAAGCATATGAAGTTTAACATGAATAAAAAGACAAACATTTGTATCCTAAACTTTCTCTTGTGTTTCTCCTATATATGTTTTTTAATAGACTTTTTTTGTCATTATGCTAATCCATACATACCCTTTTACTAATTCAACCACAATGAAATCATTTCCATCGCCACTGTTATAAAGTATCAATCCATCCAGAGAGGTTGTTTTGAACTGGAAAAAAAGGTGCATAGATGTATATGCTTGTAGTGTGGCCAATGCAACGTAACTTGCTTTTGTTTTAAAGGTTACAGGGTCTGCTATGATGTTCCTGAATCCAAATCTTGCATTAAGCTCACAATAATCGATGTCTCCATTTTTACATAAGTCAATGTATGCCATGCCATTAAATGTAAGACTCTGCAGATGCCCAATGAAATTAGAAGGCACAGAAGACAGGTAGCGCCGTTCTGTTATTATTCCTGTTTCTATGTTATGGAATTCCAGTCGCGTGTGATCACCAGCCATTTGACCTTTAAACAGCAACAAGAAAACACGTTAGTATCAGAAAAGGGAGGTCAAAAAGCACACCATGTGATTAAGAATCTGCATCAACTTCACACTTTTCAGAATGTGCAAGGCCAGTTCTTGGTTCCAAAGAGAATTCTTTTAAATTCATCCAAACGTCTGGTAAATATCTGGGAGCCTTTCCACTGAGTTCAGTATGTTTGCATAAAGCCAACAGCAAGATTTCTAAACTGAAGCACAATACCACAGTACATCAAACTGTCAAAAAAATCCTACACTTTGTGTTCACTTTTGGGCCCCTCATCATTAAGAAGGACATAGAAGTACTAGAGAGAGTGCGGAGTTGGCTGAAAAAGCTGGTGAGGGGTCTGGAGCACAAGTCTTGTGAGGGGCGGCTGAGGGAACTGGGGCTGTTCAGCCTGGAGAAAAGGAGGCTGAGGGGAGACCTTATCACTGTCTGCAACTACCTGAAAGGAGGTTGTAGCATGGAGAGTATTGGTCTCTTCTCCCATGTAGCAAGTGACAGGACGAGAGGAAATGTCCTCAAGTTGCACCAGGGGAGGTTTAGATTGGATATTGGGAAAAAATTCTTCACAGAGAGGGTTGTCAGGCATGAACAGGTTGCACAGGGAAGTGGTGGAGTCACCATCCCTGATGGTGTTTAAAAGGTGTTTAGATGAGGTTCTTAGGTACATGGTTTAGTGCTAGAGTTAGGTTAGGTTATGATGGGACTCAATGATCCTGAGGGTCTCTCTCAACTGAAATGATTCTATGATTCTATACACTTAATCAGACATAGTTTTACTATAAGCAAGTGCAATTAATTAACAAAGTGTGAAGAACACAGAGGCAAATCTCAGAACTAAAACTATGTTAGATTGCATGAAAGAGTGACATAACAGTTTGGGGGATAATACTCCTGATGTTTTAGCTATCTTAAGGTACAGTAATGCTGGCCTTGCTGCAAAACTTTGTGCTGCAAGGATGGACAGAGCCTCCTTTAAAAGCAAGTAGCTTTATAGTATGGGGATAAACCATGGGAGAAGGAGACAGAGCCTAAGAGACAAAGTAGAAAGCCTGTAGCAAGGGTGAAAGCCAATGTCTTCTACCCCTGAAAATAACAACAGTTGCTTACATCAGAAAGGTGGCCAACACCAAGCCCCAGAGCTACCTTTGAGTCCTTCTTTGTCATGCAAGAAGTCCTGCACAGCAGAAAGCCCAAGGTTTGCTGACTGTACAGCTAATCTGAAGGAAAGGATCAATACTGCCAGGGTACACTGTGTGCAGGTCAGAAAGTTTCTCTGGTAATTATTAAATACCTTACCTAGCACATCAAAATTGTTTCGACTGAAGACCTTCCTTTTCTAATAGAGCCTGGATTTTTTTTTTCTTATGCACATTTCAAGAAAGTAGGGCACTACTATCACAAGGCTGATTCATGATCACATTGTGTGGGTATGATGACAAAACAGCTTTTATTACTAATCAATTTTACCACTTAATCTACCTCCTGTAAACCATGGACTAGATTTCCCAGTTCCTTAGATGCTTCATATAATTCATGGAGTACAAAGAAGGTGAACAGCAGACCCAGCCAATCTGGAATAAGCGCTGGAATAAACACTGCAATAAAACTTCTCTATAATAGAAGTTCACACAATTGCAGTGCAGAAGTGTTGACAGACCAACTTCCCTCTGTCCTCTCCTGAACATATTATTCCATGAGGAGAATGTGAGCTCTGACTCATGCTGGATGTGTTCACTGGTGGTGCAGAAAGCCCTCAGGCAGGCTTAGCTGTATCTTCCTGGTTTTTATAAGCAAGTGTCCATGTATGTGTGTGTGAACAGGGAAAGGGTAAGGGCAAGATGAATATGGATACTTGGGCTTTTCTCAGGGAGATGGATTCAGAAATGGATTAAGGCACAGCACTGAGATACAAATACAGGAATTAATGCAATTACAGTGGAAACAGGTCTGCAAGCTTTAATACAGTTTAAAAAATGCTCTAATAATTTATGATAAAAATTTACAAGCATCTTACTTAGGTTCAGGATGCATTCTGACCTAAGTCTACTGATGTCATTGAACACCATCAACATCTGGGATCTGCAGTCACTCAGGCTGAGCACAGCAAGAGGCACCTTAATAACCAAGAACAGCCTTCTTGATGTTCTTGTTTCTAAACATCAGTTCTGAAGATACCATTTCTGATGTATTATTATAGCAAAAGTGGGTTCTTCCTTGCAGCAATGACTCAGGAAACTGTCTTGAAAAATGCCAAACTACAAGGCCAAGAGCTGTATATTAGATCACAGCGAGAGAGCTGAAGATCATGTTTTAGAGAAGGAACATTATGTATTCCAGTCTTATATCACTTCAGATGGCATTGCATAAATGTCATGGCAAATCTCCACTAAGCTTTGGCCTGAAGCACAGTATCCTTACTACATTCACTATCCTAAATGTACTTTTTTTCCTGAGCATAGTAGTAAAAAAGTTCCAGAATCTGGGCTCACATCCCAATTTTCCCTTTAACATTTCACTTGTACAAACATGCTAACAGGACTTGAGAATTCACATAATGCTCCACAGTATTCGCAGCTACAGCAACAAAGAAAAAGAGAGAGTGCAGTTTGTGCTTATAAGGTTGGGCTTTTTGTTTTTAACTTGTCAGGCTGGTGCACAGAATGCATTACCTGTTGCAAGGCTATGGGACATACAAAAGGTCAAGCGATTTTCTGTTCATAACCATAAACTAGGTAACCTTTCCATTATCCAATTGTAGTGACCTCCTTCAGTCCATGTTTGTTTTCTATACATTTCCCGAAAACAAGGTGCATCAGGGCTGCAAGTATTAAAACTCTTCTATGATCCATAAAAATTTTCAAAACCACCTCTATGACTTCCAATGAAAGTTAATTATGATTCTGAAAGATATTATTTATCCATGCACAAATTATGCATTTGTCAAAGGTAACTAAGCTCAGTACATGGATGAAAAGGTGATAATTTTATAACCTGTAAAAAAATTGAAAGTAAGCCTGAATTATTTACTGGTTTCCCCTTCAGCTTAAGCTTTCTGAATCTGGTGTTTGTTTTTTTTTTCACGTGTGACATAGGAAATAGAATCAAAAAAGGAAAACAGTGCATGGCAGGGAGAAGCTGGAATTTTGGGGAGAAAGTCCATTTTTTCCTCATGTTCCCATAAGATAGCAATAATAATATTTCACAGGAGTAACTACCCATTTATATTTAAACACATTTCTGATTGGTGGGACATCAGAAAGATATGTTCTAAGCAATTTAGAACAAGAGCACTCCAATCTGATACGGCAACTCCTGCACTACATCTTTAGGAAATTCAAAGCTACTACACATTAAACTGCATTGTGTACACTTCTGACAGATGGGAGTGAAAACTTAAGCCCATGAAGGCTTTGGCAATGCACTGTGCTGAAAAAAAAAAAAATAAAAAAAAAAATCACAGTATTGCATAGCAATAATGATTTTTCCATGTAGAAAATGTAATATTCCTGGGACTGACAGCAAGTTTCTCATGTTATCAGACTTTCAAGATCCTTTTAGCTTCTTCTCTCATGCCAGTTCCCACCTCACCAATAGAGAAGGCCACAGATGGGTCACATAACTTCCTGCAGGGAGTTTAGGAAGACTTTGCTTGACCAGAGGGCAACTGAAAAGACTCACTGTCTTTAACAGCTAGAATAAAATAGTTCATTTGGAGGGGAACCTAAAATGATCATCTAGTCCAACTGCCTGACCACTTCTCAGCTGGATAAAAGTTAAAGCATGTTAATTAATGGCATTGTCCAGATGCCTTCTAAACACTGACAGGGCTGGGGCATTGACCACCTCTCTAGGAAGCCTGTTCTGGTGTCTCAAGTATTTGCTGGGACCATGATATTTCATCACAACTACAATTATCCACAATGAGGAGTGATTACTAGAACCTACAGTCCTGTGGTATTATTACTTCCTCTGACTAGACTACACATGATAGAAACAAACCTTCACATATATTTTGAACTTTTCTGAAGCTGTGCTGAGCAACTGGGGCTGAACCCAAAGGCGAAAACAGTACTTTTGGGTGGTTTTGTAACCCGTAGTATTTTAAATTTAAAAAAATCTGCCACGAGGAGCCCAGAAAATCTGTATTTGGTTTCAGATTCTCTATTTTATTCAGATCAAAACAGCTTCCTCTAACTAGCAAATGTCCCTGAAGTTGCCATATTATTGGAGCTGCCAGTTGAGGCAGCAAGATTATGTTGTTTTTCAGTGTAGTTCCTCCAGTACTACGTATTTATTTTCACAAAGAAAATAACTGGTTTAGGCTATCTGCTTTCTTGGAAGAATGACCCAAAGCATCATCGCATACTCAGATTAAATTTTCGCTTCACCTCTGGAAGATCTACTGGTAATTTCTGATTCTAGAAAATATGTTTTTGCAGCTATATGAATCTATGGCAATTACTTTTCTACCAGTGACATGGTCTTCAGTGTTCTGCTCAGGTAAAGAAGACTACCAAAGAAGGTGCTTTACTTTTAAAACCCTATTAAAATTGTTATCATTTTAACCAAGCTTAGAATAAATGATAAAAGCTATTTAATACCACATGAAAACAAAATAAAATACTAAATAGATAGCACAATTAGGCCCATTGTATTGTGCAAGAAATTGGGACCAGAAGCCAGGTCTGTTGCTGTTAACAACACTTACACAAGATTTCTCTTTCATCGAACAATATCAAAATCTTCTCATTTCTGATAACACACATAAAGGAATATGTTTCTAACAGCTGCTTGCATTCATCCCATATTTGTTCTCCCATCCCAACTGCTATTTTAGTATTTGAGAAAAAACCTGTTGCCTAACATTTAATTATTGAGGCCAGCTAATGCAAGATTTAAAACACAATGGAATATCCTTCAAACATTTATGAAATTCTTTCTTACAGGAATGGCTTAGAGTTTAACCTTAGTATAACCCCGGGGTGTTGCCAAATCCATTTTACTTGCCTTCTCATTAGTGATGTATTAAATGACTTCTCTCCAATTACTGTATAAAAACATTCATTTAGGTCAGTATGGAGTTCTTCATTAATTTCAATAGCAATGATAGAGTAACATTAATATAAAGTGTAATAATACACTTGTAGTAGCAGTATTTCAAGACGTGTAACATGGATTTTTGATCTTACCCACCCTCCCCCCCCCAAAAAAAAAAAAAAGTATCTGTTGCTTTCAGATAAAGGCATTTTACTTCTGTCATATTTTGTTTTGTGTTTCCCCCCAGTAACACCAAGTCACAATGCCACACTACCTGTCATGGCCTGCTGGTCATCCACCATTAACTTTAAACTTTTTCCTCGCCGAACCACACGCACTGTGTGCCACTCGTTATCATTGAGGTTATAGCCAGCAAAAAGGGTTTCTGGACCTTTGCCTGTAGGATATGCCAAACAGTCATTATGCAATCTTTAAATCAGTTTACATGTGAACCTCACAGAGAAAGAGAGAGACAGAGAGACTGGCTGGGCAAATGTTAAAAGACACATTAAGCAAGAAAATTGCAAAGTATAAGCAAATCTCAAAATAGAGCTACTATGTTAAAACACTTGTACACTTGTACTGTATGTTTAAATACACCAATATATTGTATATGAACATTTAATGAAACAGGTTTCCATAAATAGGCACAGTCAACATGGATTTAGTTATGCATTTTCCAGTCATGGAAGGAATGGGATTACTGCAGCCAGAACTTCTGCATAGGTTTGTAAACTAGATTTTTCGCCCTTCATTAAAAATAGTTCTGAGGAGAGGTATAAGTGACAAATGTGTGTGCACGTGTGTTGTATTTTTCTTAATCTATGTCAGTTACTCAACATTTGTTTATTAGCACTTCTCAGAGGATCATCTATTACCTTATCATCCAGATGACTCATTAATATTCAGATCCAGTACCTTCTGATGTTAGCATACCTCCAAACCATACTCTCCTTTTTTATTTAATGGATACCTTTTTTGTAACCTACTATTTTAGTAAGCAGCACAACAAACACTTTTGAAGCAAATATAATTCTACATATAGCACAATGTACTTGCAATAACTGAAGGATTCACAAATCTAGGAAACAGGATATCTTTAACACCTAGGAAAAAAATCTCTCCAAACAAAATAATCATGGAAATTCTCCATTGTATTGTTGACCAAGAAGAGAAAGAGAAAAATCCTGACTACGAACTATAATTGATACATGTAGGTGATTGACCAAGTGCTGAACCAATCAATCAAAGCTTCTGTGCTTAAACCTGAGTTATTGGAGTTACCTCAAACCTGAGTTACCACCTACATGGTAACTGTCCAAAAGGTAAAGCTAATCTGCAGGCGACAAAATTACATTATTGCAAGACAGAGACCTCCCTGGCCTGCTTTTCTTTACCTATGGCATAATAAAGGCTGCTGAAAACTGAGAGACATATAATAAAGTACTATTTGACATGAAAACATTTGGGCTACACTGATTCAAACCATCACCTCCACCATGTTTTCTCACATGACTACACTCCTTTAAAGAAGGGATACAACACTGGCTCTCAAACTCTCCCACGTTTCATTTTGGATCCTTCTCTACCCAGTGCAGGCTAAACATGATGGAAGAGGCCTGTTAATAAATGGGTACTACATGACACTGTCTAAAATCAAAGCCTCTCTGACTTCAGGACTGTATAGAGGGAAAAAGCCATTAATAACCTGATATTACTGTTCAGCCTATGGAACAGTTTTCATCTCAGACTTTTTCCATTTTCTATCAGCACTTTTTCACTGCTGCTAGTTGATTGCCTTGCTTTTATGTGCAATCTTCATTATTTTGAGTATGTCAAGTGATTTCCAGGCATAAAAATACTAGATACAGTAAAGGCAGTGAGATTCTGATAACATCATGTTGCTTTCTCCATACATCTGTATTGACGATACACTGGGAAAGGTGTGCAAGTGCAGCAGAAAGACATGTATAACATGTATATGTACTCACTGATGTCAACTACCTGAATGGTTTTGTTTCTTATGTGTTTACTTTCTTTGACAAGAGAAACACCACTTTTGTATAACGCTTCAGTGAAAAATGTTTTCTTTGGATATGGTGATAGAGATGCAGTGAATAATGCTCTTCAAGCAATTTCTATTATAGTATATTTTATTTGGGCTTCAACTGAAGTAATTTCTAACTAGATTTGGAAGACAAGGGATGGATTTACAAAAAATGTTTAATGTAAAAAACATGTAAAAATTCTAGTAAGAGTCAATAGGCCTGCCTAGAAATACATAACTTACCATTATTTTAAATGTTATCCCTTCTTCATTTGTTAGTCCAACACATTAAAAAAAAAAAAAAAAAAAGTAGTTGAACTACATAGTCTCCCTTATCTCACAATAGATCTCTAAAAGAATTCAAAGTATATCCAATTTTAATTTGCTCTCACATTAACAATCCTCTGTAGTTCCTGATAGCCTTCTATGATGGTATGACTGCCTGGGTCATACCTGGGTCAGACGAGGGGAGAGCAGTGGATGTTGTCTACCTTGACCAAGGCTTTTGATAGCATCTCTCACAACATACCCATAGGCAAGCTTGGGAAGTGCAGGCTGGATGGACGCATGGTGAGATGGATCATGAACTGGCTGGATGGCAGAGTCTGGTCAGAGGCCTGTAGTTAGAGGGGTTATCCAGAGGTCAGTATTAGGTACAGTCCTGTTCAACTTGTTCATCAATGACCTGGATGAGGAGACTGAGTGCACCCTCAGCAAGTTTGCTGATGATACCAAACTGGCAGGAAGGGTTGACGCAGCAGAAGGTTGTGCTGCCATTCAGCAAGACCTGGACAGGCTGAAGGACTGGGCAGAGAAGAACCTGATGAAGTTCAGCAAAGGCAAGTGTAGGGTCCTGCACCTGAGGAGGAACAACCCCAGGCACCAGTACAGCTGGAAAGCAGCACTGCAGAGAAGGACTTGCAAGTTTCAGTTGACAACAGTTTGACCATGAGTCAACAATGTGCCCTTTCAGCCAAGAAGGCCAATGGTATCCTGGGGTGCATTAAGGTGTGACCAGCAGGTGGAGGGAAGTTATCGTCCCCCTCTACTCTGCCCTGGTGAGGCCACATCTGGAGTACTGCATCCAGTTCTGGGCTCCCCAGTTTAAGGAGGACAAGGAATTACTGGAGAGAGTCCAGTGGTGGGCTACAAAGATGATTAGGGGTTTAGAGAACCTGTCTTTTGAGAAAAGACTGAGAGAGCTGGGTCTGTTCAGCCTGACGAAGAGAAGGCTGAGAGGGCATCTCATCAATGTTTATAAGTATCTCAAGGGTGGGTGTCAAGAGCATGGGACCATACTTCTTTTAGTGGTGCCCAACAATAGGATGAGGGGCAATGGGCACAGATTGAAGCATATGAGGTTCCACCTGAATATGATGAAAAACTTCTCTACTTTGAGGGTGACAGAGCATTGGAACAGGCTGCCCAGACAGGATGTGGAGCCTCCTTCTCTGGAGACATTCAAGCCTCACCTGGACACATTCCTGTGCAATCTACTCTAGATGTACCTGCTTTGGCAGGTGTGTTGGACTGGATGATCTCCAGGAGTCCCTTCCAACCCCAACCATTCTGTGATTCTGTAAAGGTGCCTCAGTGTATAAAAATATCAAATCCAACTTGGTTGCTCACATTCATACAGGCTAATATGTCTATTATCTCTTAATGTTTAAGGACTTGTAAACTCTTCCTGTTGCAGAATTAAATGTATGTTTTCCTGTGTATGAGTCTATTCCCTTTGCCTGAGTAAATAATCAGGTCAGAACTACCTGTGAGTGCCTTTCTTAGCAGCGCATGCAATCCAAAACTGGATTAAAGGTAATTGTGGTGAAAGGGCTATGAAAGGGATGAACCTGGGTATAAAACATTATGGGAGTAACACAGGGAAAGCAGTTCTGGCCTTGTAGAAACTAGCTACCTTGCATGAAAAAGAGGCTTTTCTTTCCTGAAGCTTATCAGTAACAGAAAAGAGATTATTTTTTTTTTGCTTTGTCACAGAGCGTGCAAGGAATTACAAAATAGCAAGACCCAGTGTCCAGGTATCATGTATGTACATGTCACATCATCTTGCGTCTTGGCAAAGACAGTTTTCCACGGCAGCTGGAAAGGTGGATGAAGAAGGATGGATGCCCACCAATGTTGCAGAGAATGTTGTAGTGCTTAGGCTGTTTCCTGGCCAAGAAAATTCTTTTGGATATAAAAATAGTAAATGAGCTTGTGAGCAGTATATTTAGGACAAAATTTTCTAAATGCTTAAACACGAAAACATGTAGTCCTTGATGCCACACAAGAGTACAAGGACTGCAGAAGGAAACTCTTAACATATCTTGTTAAATGGTCCTTTTTAATGTCAAAGGAAAAAAGTATGAACCTCCAAAAGAAAAAATCTCATTTTCAGTGTGCTGAATATTCTAAATGTTCTCTAGACATTCTTATTCTCTTTACTACATTGTGAGGAGTCTGTTCAGTATAATCCAAGTGATGAAAATTTGCTGAATTCAAATGAGCTTGTTAGTGAATGGTAACATGCACACTTTTTCTCTTATAGATATCTATCCAGTTGTACTTAAATTGGTAGATCGTTTAACCAACTATTTGAATAGAACATCATAAAAACAGTCTGGTCACTCTGAAACAAGACACTAGCTTTTGGTATTGTACCAAAACACATTCAAAACTAGTTGTCTGAACCAAACACAAGAATTACTACTGGCTGTTACAATGCCATCCACCACCACCAAGGCGTATATCAAAATGGCACCCAGACTTGCTCAGAACATTCAATTCTGTAATCAAAAGTACATTTCAAAAAAGAAGTATCCAAATAAAGACTTGTAACAGACCCTGCATGCTTCAGTGGCTGCTAAGCTAACCCACAGAACCCAAGTTAATTACAGGTAAACCACTACTATTTATTTATTGGTCAGTATAAGAAAAGTCAGTGGTTTCAGCCTAGTTTTCTAATGGATAACATACTACAGCAATCAACATCAGGTAGCATTTCCCATTTGAAATTTAATAGAATAAGAGGACAAAGGAACAAAACCCAGAGATCATGCCAGCTAATACAAAATATTACTTTGAGTTCAGGGATGCCAGGATGTGAGAGAGTCTTACAGCTAAGGTAATATCTACATAGCAAGCTGAATTGTAAAGTAAAGGCAGCTGAGTGGCTCTGAGGGACAGTTCAGAGTGAGATTGTAAATACCTGATGCAGAACTCAGTACCATCTCATTTATCTTGCTTTCTAGGGTAAATCTAGCACGCCTGTAAGCTGGGGTTCTGTTCCAGTAAGCAGCCAGTCTCCCAGCCACTGTGCAAACCTTCGGAGGCATCTATGTTATACACCACTCTGCAGCACAAAATGTTAAGAAAAGATTACTCCAGACTAGATGCAAAATCAAAACACAAAGATGGGAAGGCATCTTAATCTTCATTATCCTTTCTATGGCAGTTGGCTGCAGAAACAATTCAGGTCTTCCGAATCACTAATTTACAAACTTGCATTTTAAAAGTCAATTATTATATCAAATAAACTATATTTTAAATGACTGCATCTAGATCATCCTGAAATTCCCTGACTATGCATGTTTCTTACTAATAGAAAAACTTAGTTGCCTTCTAGAGACCAGTGATGTGTATCAGTTTATCATTTAAAGCTAACCAATAAATTAACTTGAGAAAATCTTAATGCAAATCAAAGAAATTTTGCCAACTGTATTTTTTTCCTAATAGACTCATACAGAAACTTCTACAAGAACAGCACATTTGCTGAATCATCTCAAGCAAAACATATAAATCTGCACTGCTTGATCAAAATGTTCCAGGTTCCAACAGCTTCATTACAGGTAAAATTGCTTTCGGCAATTTGGGTCAAGTATTGGCAGTTTATGGTGCTTTAATTACTTTTAAAAAAAAACGCAAACCCTGATATTTCAGAAATTAAAACACAGTTGCTAATATCATTCATTAGTTTCAATTTTAGCTGTAGAATAGATTTGCTCCTATTGAGTAACAGAAATAGAATATTAAATCTGTTTCTGTACATGCATTCATATAGAAATGCAAAAAGCTAAACAAGGTTCTTTTGAAAATTCCACTGGCTTCCTCTACATGACCAAACTGCAAACAGACTGTATTTAATATTGATCTAGTTCAGCAGTCAGGAAGACCAGCATACATAGTGAGTGCACTGGGGAAGAAAAATCCATAGTAGGATATAAAAACCAACCAGTCCAGGAATCAACACCATGTCCAGATCTGAGGATATGAAGTTTTCTATAGCCATTTGTCTGTTTCTTTTCTTTCATTTCTGTGATCTTGCTTCCCCTGCCCATGGTCTGAGCTGCTCAGTATTTCCTCCCTCTCAACTCTGTCTGACTTCAGCCTTAAGCAAACTATTTAGCTAATTAATTTCTTTAAAACCGTGAGATATTAACTGTTGGTGACACATCAGTATCTAAAGAGAGACAATGGATCAAGGTGGGAAGGCAGGACATAGATAGATATATACATCTAAGGACTCTTGGTATCTGCCAAGAAAGGTGCCAATGATAAAGCACTGTCTTTTGAAAGCCTATTCTCTACAAACATACTGAGGACCACTACTCAATTTCACTGAGATGGAGAAAGAAAGAAACATCAGAAAGGAGTAAACTTCTGAGTTGCAAGTCTTGGCCTCTAGACTTTGCAGCCACATCAAAGTATATGTAGAACACATACACATGTTCTCAAAATTGGAAGTGTGCTTTGCTGGTTAATAATTGGGTTTATATTAAGCTGAACCATATTTCCTGAAAAAATTGTCTTTAAATTGCCATTATAAATATAAGCTAACTCAGAGAACACGAGAGGATAAAAGTGAGTTTGTTACTGAATTATGAAATGTCTAACCCAGCTCAGAGACATTTCTCAGCACATTACTTAAAACATTTATTGCTGGGAATCAGCTGCATTTTAATATAGTTTTGTAAGTCATATATCTCAGCAAGTAAAACACAAACAGCCCGAAGGACATGTAATTCTCCTTCTTTTTAGAAATAGTGAAAGTTAAAACCAGAAGTCAGCTAGATCTCTGTATTTTTAATAAGAGTGCAGTTTCTCTTTAGCACTGTTCTCTAAGGATCATGACTACCAGAAAATGCACTAAGGTAGTAAAGGTTTTATGAATCCACCTCAAGGCCCTGAACAAAAGCACACCAAAGTCAATGAGCTTGCAACATATAGTTGTTGCTTTTTCAGCTCTCTGCTGAACATTTTCAGGAAAATTATCAGAAATTATGTTGAACTTGACAAGTCACTTCGCTGTAGGTAAGGTGAGTACGAATTTTCAATACATGGAAATTCTATGCTAATTTAAATCAAGCTTCAGTGCAAGATTATTTACTGCCGGTAGAAAAAAGTGCACTTGCAAAGATCATGCAGCATTATAAACACACTGTAAAGTCATATTCTGCCCTGAATCATGCTCAATTTTTTAAAGTGTGCCCAAATCTTAGGACTCTGAAACAGGATTTATCAGATTTCTTTCTACAAACTGCTTGAGTGTCTTTCAGTAAAACTTAATTTGTTTTTACCTTAGTTTGACATGGCTGGTATAATGAAAATTCCAAGAACTTTAAGCTGAATACATTTAAGCATTTAATTTTGATTAAGTAAGGTGCACTTAACACAAACATTTTCAAGTCAATATCTTTGACTTCATTCTTCTTAAGACAGTGTAGCACATTAGGAAAGCAGCTATTTCACAAGTCTGCTCTCCCATTTCCTCAGTCAGCTGCCCCATTCTCAGAACATTCCTGTCGCTGAGCCTGAGAAAAGATCACAGAATGATGACAGTAAGGGAAGCTGTCTGGCCATCAGGGTGATGATGGACTTGAAGAACCTGGACTGAATCACTGCAACAACCCACCTAGACACACACTGACACTGAATAATACAGGCAAAAAGAAAAACACAATTTAACTTGACAAATGAAATTGTTTGTTGAAAGGATAATCCACTATGAACTAGTGTGTTGTACAAGGAAGAATAAAATTGGAAGTTTTAATTCATTTATGATACTGAAATTTTCCCATGCAGAATGCTTCTATTACAGACAGCTTTCTTATACTAAAAGTTGTTTCAATGAAAAATTCCTATTTAACAAAAACTTTGTAAAACTGGCAGAGAAAAGAACAGCTATAACTCATCTGGAGTTATTAGGGTTTTTTTTTCCTCCTACAAGAGGAATAAGATTGAAAATCATAAGATCTGATGTGGCAACCTCTGTGTAAAATAGTTCCAAGACTAACATGAAACTTCAATTTTAAGCAATACTAGAATTCCATTTTTAAAAAGAAAATACTATTTTTTTCTGATACAACTTTAATCACATCCCAGATGTCCAATATTCATTAATTCTGTGTGAATTCAGAGTTCCATCAGTAGGACTGATTTGTGAGATGTGAGCTTAAACTAAGAGAAAAAATTGATCTTATGATTACTTCATTTTCTGCTTTGTCAAGAAGAGTTAGATTTTTACCTTAGCCTCATTATTCTTGTCTTGACTACCCCAACCAAAAGCCCCAAACCCTACAAAACACAAAGGCAGAAACATACATATTTGCTGTTGTGGATTTCTAGAAACAGTGAGAATATTCCTCTACACTTTCAAAGAAATGGAGAGTGACAGACCTGGTAATCTCTTTTTCCTTAGACATAATCTTTGCAAGTTATTGTTCAAATGTTCAGCTTCCAGAGGAACTTTGTTGTTGCCTCTGAACTCAACAGATCTGGAGGAATTCAGGCGTGGAAGAAAGAATTCACCATAAGATGGCTATCTAAATAACTTTGATAATCTGGACTGATCTGCAAATTACTGTCAATCAACTAATAAATACAATGAAGCCTGAGATACACAGCAGCTCCAGGAAACACCCTTTCTGAGTCTGAAGAACCTGTGCTGTTGTTTCCTACTGCTAATTCTGCCCTCTTCATTTCCACTTAAACACAGCAAAGGAAAAAATAACCTAATTTTCAGTGATTTTGCAAAAAACAAGTTAGTACACACTTGTTTGGGGGTTTTTTGTGTGGTTTTTTTTTTTTAATTATTTTTTTCCCTTATGGCATTGGAATATTTGTTATACTTTCAATAGATTATATCTGACAACTGGAAAGAAGCAGAAACAGCTTGTATCACACATTAGCCTTTCTGACTTTGATATTGACTGTGCCCATTTATATCAAACCACAGTTGTCAAAACTCTGAAGTACATTTAAAATTATATGTAAGTAAAACTTAAGTACGCTTCTCCATAATTTACCTTTTTATAAAAAACATCACCTTTATGTTTAGGCAAAATGAACATAACAGAAAAAAAAAAAACAAAACCAAAACCTTACATATTTCATTTTACCCTTATATCTTGGACATTGTGCTTAAGAATAAGCAGATTGTAACTAGTTGGCGCAGAAAGGAAAATAATTTGGACTGTGACTTTATTTTAAGAATAAACTCCTCTTAATTTACAGGTGTCTTTATCCCAAGGCACAGCTAATATAAAATACATAACTACTAAATCTCACACTCATATCTTTTTTTTTTTTCTTTTTTTAAGTGACAACACTGAATGATAACATTTTACCTAGTTAAGGCTAAAGAGAATAGTATTTAAATATTTATGATTGTTTATTATTTAAATGTTTTAAAATCTTATTATACTCAATGCATAAACTCCCTCAGTTTCTTGACACTGCTTATTCTTGGATGCTTCTATGTAGACAAGAGTTAAGCAAGGAGCACTAAAATAAACTTATCAGATTATTTTCAAAAATTACAAATAGATGAACACAAAGGTTGATCCCTGTTCTATGAACAGCCCCCTCTGACTGTGACAGGTATGGGATTAGTCTCTGATTTTTTCCAGCTTTCACAATAGACAACATTTTCCGGCGTATTCCTAAACTTTCACCAAATACTTGCACACCCATGTTTTTTTTCAGATTTGTGTATTTCTTCATCATCATGTCATGTCATTCTTGCTTCAAGATTATCCTTGTCAAGTTTTGTCACTACAGTGTAATAGTTCATGATTATTTCTAGACCTGTTCAACTTCTGAAGAGCCATCAGTTCAGCTACACCAGATTTCATCCAGAATTTAAGATTTCCAGTGTTCTCAATCATATGGGCCATAGGGCAAAGCACTTGGCATATTAACAGTAGCAGTGTCATATGAAGCAAATACACATTTTAAGACTTCAATGTTGTAGTACTTTTTAAAAGTGCAAAACATACACATTAACAGTTCTTTGAATCTTTCTTTAAATAAAATCTATTTTATAGGAAAAAGACCTTGATTTTTCCAGACTGAAATAGCATGCAACATTGTAAACATTCTTTAAACTTTTTTGTCAATTTTGAGTTAGGTCTGATATTCCTTTTCTGCAGGAAACCAACCTGAACACAAATTATCAGGGAACCTACAAAAATTGACTTTTTTTCAGACTTTTTTTTTTTCTGGATTCCCGGGCTTTAAATAAGGTTTATACAATTACTACATACTTATTCCAACAAATATTTTGTTTGTAAAAAAAGTACTCAACTGTCTTAGATACCATGTATGTCTAGACCATTTGCATATGTTTAGCATGGCATTTTAGTAAAGGTAAATTTTCAGCAACTCTTCCAGTTTCTCCGTATGATTTTTTAACCAAAAGACCAATGTGTGTTTCCTTCCTGCAAACAAGGCCTTTTTCTGCATTCTGCATCAAACTTTTCATGCTACTTTTCAGTTACTCCTAAACCTATTACTTTCCCAGAGACATATTTATGGTTAAATGAAACTGAAGTTAACTGTGACACCTCCAATACTGAGTTTTAGTTTTGCTTTTTCATTGTTCACTTGCAACTTTTTGAGAACTTCATTTTGCAATTACGGCTGCTTGAGCATTTCCATGTTAACAACATGTACAGCCGAGCACCTTTTGCTATTGTTATTTCCAGGCTGTTTCTTGTTCTGTCTCTTGCATGCCTGTATAAAACTAAAACAGTGTGTCTTTTAAAATTGCATAGATGGAATTTATTTCAACATTGAGAGAATCTCTCAAATGCTCTTTTGCCATTTGTTATCTCTTAATGATTGCGCCCAGTGTCAGTGAATGACAATTTTGTTGATGAAAACACCAAGCAAACTTCTTGACGGAAGTTCCTACTTGCACGTTTTTAAGGTGTGCTCTGTATCTTGGTTTATGCAATTTTAGGAAAGAAAAAATCTGCATTGTCTTTTCTAGCTGGTGCTCCTCTTATTCATAGTTGATTATCTTGTCAACTGACTTCCTAAGTGTCTTCTATCCTATGCAAAACTTTAGCTGGAGATGCAAGAATACTTCTTCCCCTGAGAGCTGTGGTGTACTTCTACGTTGTTCACTCTTAGGAAACTGCACACTTGCTTTCAAGCTGCTGAAATGTTACATAGCAAACACTGCACAGACAATTCAAAGTACAGCAGTAACCTCCTATTTCCACAAGTCACACATAAACAGTTAATGGCACGTGAGTGAAAGATGGAATTGTTGACTTACCTACTTGGTCTTTCTTTTCCAGACAGATTTTACTATTAGCAAGAAAAGACTTAATGTGCAGAGACAGACAGGAACTTTTAATTAATGAAGTGTTATTTCTACATACATGCACTTCACTCCTTGGAGAAAAATCTTACAGAATGAGAAATAATACAACAAATAGTACACGCTACATTAACCACAGCTCCCTCTTTTCTTTAAGCGCTTTTTCTCATTCCATGTCTTGGTCTTCATCTTCTGTCTTGTTGCTTCAGTACTGCCTAGACAAACAACTGCTGATGAATTCATTGCACAATTCCCAAAGGGGACTGCATCTCAGAAAGCCAACTTTATCTTGATGTCTCAACTCAATAGAGTAATATCTCCTTTGAAGTGACTTGTCTGATGGATTGAGGCCTAGAAATCAGCTGGAAGGGAGCATACGTTAACCTCTTGACATGTCATCCAAAAATGAAATGTGCTTGGATGGAAATTTTAACAACTACCTGAATATAATTCATTAAAGTCATTGTCAAGAAGAGATAATAAGGAAGCAGTTTTGTCATTCCAATAATAAGCTACTGAGTGCTTAAAATGTTATGATAGATGTTTCATGCATTTTAATAGACATAAATGCAAAATGTGCCAGATACAGAGTGTTTTTTTATTATAAGAAACTGCTCATCAGTGACATGCACTGGGTAGGTGTTTTTAACACTATCAACTCTTCAAAAAAGCACATTGAAAAATGAATTACTGTGCTTATAACACTAATGGAGAATAATATTGTAGCTAAGTGCTTGCTAGACTTATTCATCAAGATTGAACTTATGAAATGATGACTTGTTGCGGAGAAGTGAAGCAATGATAAAATAGCCCACCTTTTTGAAATAGTCATACAGCTAAAACTAATTCACGCTTTCACATTTTTTTCTGCAGCGCAGTAAAGGAAGGGCCATCAAAAATGCCACAGATAGTTCAGAAACCAGGTTCTGTACCTGAGTGTTTATGCAATAGGCAGAGAACTATACTTTGGCATTATAGAGCTACACACGGAAAAGACAAAGGCTCTATGTCCATGTACTCTTCAATACTGTCTATGGTCAGATCCCACTGATTTTAATGCTTAGCAGGATTAAGATAATTGCTTGGCAGGGATTTATTCCAGACTTCCAGCAACAGGAATGTATAACCATATCAGAATAATCTTAATGGCAACAAAATTGTAGTTTGGTACACCTTTTTTTCTCCTTGTTTTTTTTTTTTTTTTTTTCTGTGATTGAAGAAGAGGTAATCAAGCTTTCCCTAAGCAGCTTTGTTCTAATCACACCAAACTGAGAAATATTATCTGATGTGACTAACACTGAAGTTGGTTGCACTTTTTTATAATGCTGAAGTGGTCTGTTCATAGGGACAGATAGAAACTTGGCAATTCAGCTCAACATATGTTAGACCCATTGGAATGCTTACTGGCTGTGTTAGTGAGAACCAGACATACCATTAAAATGTTACTCATCTCAATTCTATATTTCCCCTCTCTCTTATCGCTTTCCTCCTGCATACACATTTTGTTCACAAAAATCCAGACACTTGTTACATGAATTCTTTACAAGTATATATTAGGACATAAGGATAGCTGTAAACATGTGATGTGTTGATCAGAAAAGCAGTATCTACCTGCAGAGAGATGGCAATTTATTTGGTTTTCCTTGAAAGGTTCTGGAGGCAAGCACAGCAGCATTGATTCAGTAAGCCACTGTATTCAGAAAAAGTCCTATACATGTTCTTAGTATATATAAATGCTTTCTGAACTAATCTATCAGAGGTTTTACTAAATTTTTAGACAGATTTATTTGGAAAAAAAAACCACCTAAGTCCCTATCACCTGAAAAAAACTCTTCAAACTCTAATACTACAATAGCAAGACTTCAGTATTTCTCCATAGGATTTTTATTTAAGCACTTTTAAATGTTTTCCATGAAACTATTAACAAATGGCTACCACTACAGCATTACTTAGAAACAGAGTCCTCAGAATGAAATTAGGAACAATGTGAAAAGTGAATAGAGATATTTATACATGAAGCCTGACAGGATTTCTAATCCAAGTATAAATTTAGAAGCATTATCAACTGAGCAGTGCTGGGTTACTGTTATTTTTTCTTAATACTGAATGCTAACCATGATTTTCCTTTTAAAGAGCTACAGACCAAAATTTCTTGCCAGAAAACTCTTGGTACTAAGTCAAAAACATTATTCACAACAATTAGTATATACGAACCAGCCAAATTAATTAATGTTTTTTTCAAATAGTTTTATCAGTTAAGTAAGAAGGGTGTTCTTTTTAGAATTTATTGAAATATTGGCGTGTGTCATCTGCTGACATCTGTGTGGTAATACTCCAATTTTCACAGAACCTGATTACGAAGTTTAGAATGACTGTATACAACCCTGCTGATGACAGATTTATACTTTCACTAGAAATTTCCCATTTGCTCTGAATACAGGGTATAAACTAGTGAGAAAATGATTAGGAAAAGAAGCTGCAAAATCAGTGGGGAAATGATGCATAAGGTGAAAGCTGCTATACTGAATGGTACACACGAGCTCTGTATTGTTTTGCATTCTGCTTATGACGATGACCAGAAACAGATATTTAGAGAGGAAAGGAGCAATATTAAGGGACTAACTATTCACTGCCAACTTCTAGAAGCTTTTGTTCCACTTAAATAAATAAATAAACCCAACCAAACAAACAAAAAAAAAACTCTTTGGGAAAATAAGGATGGCCTTGCCAGGTGTGACCAGATGTCCAGCTAGCCCAGCACTGTGCTTTCAACAGCAGCTAAGAAGAGCAGGGCCCCTGTACAGTAATTACAACTCTCACACAGCTCTCACAGCTTCCAGTGACTAACATATTAGGGACTACTGGATCTGCAGAAACTGCCTTATCACAAAAAGTCCTGAATGTATTTCAATTTCATACTAGTTATTAACTTCTTGATGCTTCTTATGGCTGTGTAATCATATTTTTATAAGAATGTACTAATATTCTCTCAGTTTGTTTTGTTTGTTTGTTTGTATTTGGTTTTGTTTTATAATGTGTGGGGTTTTCTGTGTATTTTTTTTTCCCTAGCTTGCCTAGCTCTTCCGTATAAGAAAGCCAATCCATGCTTGAAATCCTTCCTGTTGCAGTGCGCTGTATTTTTCCTATTTAAGTTCATCACAAGGAACAGGAACTAAAAGCACATGCAGGACTGAAGATGTGGATATACGACTGCACAACAGCATAATGCTGTTTTCTGTTCATACTTCCCCCATAGCTGCTAACATCCTTTGGGATTTCTGGTCACTTCTAACCACTGAACTGTTTTACAAGAGCTATTTACAATGACTGCACAATTTCTTCAGCTCAGTGCTAATAGACTCCATCACTGTGCTTGCATAATTAAGGTTACTTTTTCTAGTATGTATTACTGTGTACATGTTGATATTTAATTCCATCTATCATTTAACTATCCAGTCATTCAGTGTTTTGAAACCCTTCAGAAAACCCTCACATGCAGCATTTCATTTGATTTTCCTAATTAATCTCATTGTATCTGCAAATACTATCATCTCAGTGTTCCTCCTCTTCTCTCAATCTTTTATTAATATGTCATTAGAGATCCCTGTGGGACCAGTTGGTAGCTGAGCTTTACTGTGAAATGGCTGCCATTGCAGCCCAGTTCACTGATACAAATGACGTTACATTAGCTTTTATATATTCTTCTGCAGAATAAAATAGTACGCAATTGCTTTGCTGCTACTGATTAGAACATCACTCCTCAATATCCCCACAAGATTAGAATGTAATACCCACTTTCTCTCACAAAAAAATTGTGAGCATAATTTAAATCACCAGTCCTAAAATGTGATAAAGTCATCTTGCTTCTCAAAAACTGAGAAAAATATAAAATTTAGATAAATTTAAGACCTGCTATACATTAAATACTTTCTTTCTACTGCTTTTTCCCACTAAAATAGTAGAAAGGTCTAATCTACTTCTGAAAAGTCCTTGTATGAAAGATCTGATAGAACCACTATATACTACACACAACCAAGTCCCTTGCATATGAATCAGGATTTATTAATTCAAGATAATCTGTTCTTATAGATCTAGCACATACTGGAGGCTGTTTTGTCCCTTTTAGTAAAATGAGAGGTTACATGCCTGCAGCAATCTTTTCTTTCCTACCCTTCAGGAGTCCTCTTGTCATATTTAGTAACTGGAGGATCTTCTGTTCCTCTCACTCCCCTTTAAGAGTCAGGCTGAAGGTTCAGAGGAAACAACTTCAGTCAACTCCAGGCCATGCCCTTGGGCTCTGCTGGTAGCCCCTTGGTAGGATATCAATCAGTGCTCAGAGACAGCTGATATACATCCACACCCTGGCCCTGACTCATATAGACTCACACATACACTAAACTGACAACTATCTATACTTGGCCTTGTAAAATTGAACTACACACTGAAGTATCACAACTGGAAAGTCTACAACTTTTCAGTAATCTTAAAGAAGTTTCTGAAAATATTTATGTGGTAGTGATAAGAAAGCAAGTCTTTATCTGAACGTATACCTAAAGATTTTTTCACCACCAATTAGGGTAACTATCTTTATTGCATGCTTTTCAAATTCATTTAAATAACAACATGTTTAAGTTTTTACTGTTGCCTCTTTTACTGTTTTTGGCTGTTGCAGAGCACACCATTGTGCCCTGAGAAAGCTATAGATATACTACTCTTATATATATTTGATTGCTGAGGCCCCTGTTCAATCAGTTATATCTTTAAAGTGCCGTAAGTAGAATGTGGGACTTAAGACAAAAATAAGATGGATGAAGAGAGTGAAAAGAAAGGAAAGGAGCATACAAAACAAAACAAAAACAAACAAACAAAAACAACAACAACAAAAAAAACCACACACAAAAACACCAAACAAAAACAAACAAACAAACAACCCCATCTTTTTTCTAGTAAGAGAACTTGAAATGATATTTTATTGACAGTCTGCCAGAAGACTAATGGCAATTTTCCCCTCTGCTAGCTAAGAAAAAGCAAACACAGATGAGATTTTATAAGCAGCAAGTAGAATGCAGGCACAGAAATAAATTTTATTGCTGTCCTTCACATAGACTGGAAGCACTGATAGAGCAAAGACTTCAATCCTGACCTTGAAAGCATTGTCAGTAGGGAGAAAGTAAATATGACAGAGCCTTAAATGGTCAGCCAGAAAATCTAAAGCACTTATTTTCACTTTAATGAAGGTTTGAGCTTTTGTTTGTTATGTTAATATGACAATTCTCTCCCATGTCCCAGCTAAGCAGATTCAGGCCTGAGGTAGAGGGAAACTTATGGGTGCCCCACCATTGGCACTGACAAATTATACATGTGCAAGACTCTTCTCAAGTTTTCTTTATAATTAGCTAGTTGATTCAAATGTTCATATGTCCTTTATTAATTCAAGTTGTTGGGTTTTTTTTGGTAGGTTGGTTGGTTTTTTGCTTGGTTTTGTGGGTGGTTTGTGTTTTGTTGTTTTTTGGGGGTTTTGTTTTGTCCCTTAACAACATCAAGAAGTGATGTTTCTGTCAATAACATGTATTTTTCCAGGATATTCTTGCTTCAATGTAGATCAGACGAATTCATGCTCTCTCTACCAGAGGCTGTTTTTCTGCTGTCTCCACAGCGTTCCTGTTTCCCCTCTCTCCTGTTTTATTCTACAGCAGGTATCTATATGTGTCATGTGGCAAAACTGCTCAGAAAACTGCAGCAAGTTAAAATTAACAAATCTGTTAATGCGTCACTTCTCCAGTCAAATTCACCACATGGATGCTTAAACATTCATGCTTGCAGCAAAGCAATAGGCAATGAAGAGCAGGACCAGCAGACAAGGCGGCGGCTAGAACAACACAACTTTAAAAGTAAATGACAAATTTTAAAGAATTATTTTTAAGACACAGATGAAATTCTGCAACACAACCCCCACAGAATGGTTTACAAAGGACTTGAAAAATGATCAGCAATGGCCCTGCTGGTTCCCTTTGCATTCACGGATAAGTCACTTCTGCCATTCAAGAAGCAGAGACGAATTTTTTAGAAATATTTTTGAGTGTTAACATGTAACAGCATCTTGGGAAAGCGTATTGCATATTTATGACTTTTCATAAAAAAGTCAAGCCTTGCCTTAGGTGCTCCCAAGGAGCAGAAGCACGTTCAAAGTGAGAGGAAACCCCCTCTACTTTTCACCAGAGTAGGTAGGCAAGCTGACAGCAGGAAGAGGTGAACGGTTTTGCCATCACACCTCCACTAAGCCAATTAATATGATGGGCTTACATGGCATAACCATGTGCAGCAACAGTTCTTTTCACCCTGTATTTAACAGAGAATGAGGAATCAGAAGGATGTCTCCTTACTGGTTTCTGTGACTGTACAGAATAATTTATGGACTGTCCTGTAACTAACTTAGTTCTCTTGATAAGGCTTATTCAGGCTGTTCTGCTTTCAAACCCAAACTTCTTTTCCTAGCCTAGCTGTTTTCTACATCACAATGGAGTGCCCAAAACACAGACGCATGATGGTGTTAGTGCAGCTCCAGGACTAAGTTGTAAGGACTCCAGTGAGACATGGTCTGAGTAAAGAAGCAGTTTTCCTTTTTGGTATGTCTTTCAACCTGTTTCCTTTGATTGGATTCAATGATGGTTCTATTAGAAACCAGTAGGTTGTAATCAGAACTTGGCTGAAAACGGCCACTGAAGTTTTCAGGTTTGTTGCACAGCAGCAGACCCTGTTTTTCAGGAAATCATGTGATACTGCTGAATAGGAAGGAATCCAATGACCTCCAGTTCTAAATCTGCAAAGTGTAGCCAAAGCTTTAAAAGAATTATTTTGATTATTTTAAACTTTACACCAAAACACAGGGGAGTCACTGACTGAGCTTGGAGTGAAAGTACCCTCCTGACATGTCCTCTATGGTAAAGCTCTTTTGCATATTCTATTAGGCTGTCAGACATACTGAATGAGAAAAAGATCAAAGCCATCTCACACAATCCATAAGCGCTGTGTAAGAAAACAGGTCCAATATAAAATTGTACATTTTATTGGGGAGCTACAATATTGTACCATTTTAATGATTTTCTACTGCCAACAACGACAAAACGGAGCAAATAATATATTCTATTTGTTCTTTCCACCAAATAGTGAGAAGTTAATACATTAAAATGTATTAGTGATATGCTCATCACATCATCAAAGTAGGTTTTGCAATATTCAAAAGAGCATAGCGGAAGACTCTGGACTTTGCAACAAAATGCATTTTTACAAGCAGTAGCTTTCATAGGATGTATAGTCTTTATTTAAGCTTTTCTGCTGCTTAAAAAGTATGTGCAAACTGCAAATATGCTGTAACTGAACACCATTTTTGGTTCTTCACTACATATAATTTGTCTATTAATTACCAATAATCTGACACAGCTCTTTGTCATGTTCTGTACTCACAGGATACCTTAACAAGAAAAAAATGCTTCAGTAATGGATGTTACATATTGCAAACAGAATAATTTAATGATCTGTAATGTGTACATCTGCAGAAAAGCAAAGTTTTAAAAGGATGGACATACAAAACAAGGAAAAGAGATTAAACGATTACAGGGAAAAATAGAGAAATGAAAAAGAGTACGAAAATAAAATGAGAGAAAAAATAAAGGATATAGGGAATGGATGAAGAACTAGGAAGAGACAGAAGGACGGGCACATGCAAATACAAGTGAAGGAGCAGTTCCCTGGAAGGACAAACAGAAAAGCCTAAGAGCTTAGGAAATTGTTGCTAATTTGGAAAGGGGGACACTCAGCTAGCAAAGCTGGTTCACACATTCCCTGGGGAACAGTTTACCTGTATCCTGCTACAGTAATCTCTGCTCCCTGCTTCCTAACATTCTGCAATTCTTATTAATTTCTTGTGACAATCCTACGTTTGAGTATAACTGAATTCAATGGGATTACTCTATGAATTATTTGCCTAAGCAAAACCATGTACTGGAGAACTGACTTAAATCACTCCTGCACCGTGTTCTAGTAGTTGAACAATCTTTCGCAGCAGCATTCCAATAAAATATTATAGTGTACCTTTTAATTCTGAATAAAGGCATCCGTTCCGGAAATGAGAGCCAGCTATTTACCAAACAACGTTACTCTTTGTATAACGTATCAGTTAAGAAAAATCCCATAGTCCTACTCTGCTGAGTCATGTAAAATGTAGACTATTTTTCAGAAATGATAACCATGCAAAAAATCCCACAAAAGATTAAATACCATGCAAGACTGCACATGGCTGTGAAAAAAGTATATTGCATGCAAAACCCAGGAGCCTCTAGAGTTACAGGTATCTGGAAATTTGCAGGTGCTAGTGTTACGGAAGCATTAAAACTGGAAAAAAGAGAATTTAAATTAAGGTAGGCCTTAATATTGCAGCAGTGAAAAATATGGAGATATGGTACACCTGTATTTGTTCACAAGACAGTAAAACCTGTTATCAATCTGCCAAGTAAATTTTGTGGAATGAAGTTCTGTCTCTAAGAAATACTAGAGAAAAATCCCACTCAATTAAATAGGATTCACTGATGTTTATAAATGGTATTTTATAGTCTGCAATGGAAAGGTAACAGCTACTTCCCCTATGAAAGGGCAGAAAAAAAAATAAAAATTTATTAGCATTTCTCCTTAGGCAATTTTAAAGGATTAGCTCATTGATTTTGTTTCTAATGTACAAGCAATCAACCTAGAGTTCTTTTTACAAAATGATTAGAGCCTAGAAATGCTGCACACTCGTGTTATTTGAACCAACATTGTTCATCTCAGTCTTATTTTTTAATGAATTCCTCAGCCTATGACAACTAATACTGAATCTATAGCAGCCATTTCTTCTCATAACTTGAGTTTTTCCCTTTTCTCCTGATGTCAGTCTCAACAATGATCTAAATGTACCTGCAGTCTGAAAGGACCATTTATTTCACTGCCTGGCAGACAATTTCGTTTTGTAAACTTGCAGGTCTGAAGAACACAATGAAGTGATTTCGGGATGTACAAAACCAACATTGCAGCAATGGTATTTTCTGATTTACATGATACAGAATTTCTAGTGGTGTTAGGTTTTATAAAGATACCAATCTTCTAACCTAGCACAAAATGAAAATAGTTTGACTTTAGTATGCCGTGCACTTCCATAAAAATGGCATGAACAGTCTTCATAATATTATTAATGAGACACAAGCTCTTTAACAACCTGTCATCTGATTAACGTTTTGAAATTCTAAAAAAGTCTGCATTTCAAACAAGGAAGACCAAAAAATGCCACCTCTTCTGCAACACAGGACATCAGCTAAAGGTAAATTCATGACAAAGTGTAAAAGAAATTGCTACTAAAATCTCAGCTCTGATCGGCCAACAGCCAGTCATTTGATCTGCAGTGGGCAGAAGACAGGTTTCAGGCTGCACTCAAGGGAAAATGGGAAGGGGAGGTGCAATATTTTATTCACTAGGCTTGTAATTCACTGTAGGAAATTAGGTGCTCACATTCATACTTTCCTTTTCTTCTCTCAAGAAAACACCAATTTTTGTTTATTTTTGGGTTTACATTTTCTTTAAAGCTGTCTCTCCAAATTCAAACCAGCTTCATCTTGACCTTAACCCTGTTGCTAGTCTAGCTATAATAAATAGTATTTCAGTCCCAACAGTGAAATTATATTAAGAAGACCAATTTCAAAGCAACAGAAATTGGAAAGTCTGAAAAAAAGAAATTCTCAAACATGAAAACAAGATTTACTTCTATCGACATAAAATCAAGATTGATATACAACCAGCTCTCAGTAGACCCCAAAAGATAGGCACTGAAGTATTACAGTGTTTAGCAAATTAAGACTCGAGTTCTGGGTGCTGTTGCTTTGAAATGAATTCTGTGTGTTCCACTAAAAAACATTATACTGTCTAATAAGCAAGTGTCTTCTAAGGACTGCTTAGAGCAATAATTCTTCATAATCTGAAACCTGAACCACAGAAATTGCTCATGAAACATTATCTGGTTGTTGAAAAACTACAGTGAGTGCTGATAAGAAAGCATTGTAGTACTTACCGTACCGAAAGCTCACAAAAATCTGTTCAGTACACAAGCACCAAAGGGAGATGAAACTAATCATGAGAGTTCATTTCTAATAACAAAAAAGCTAAAAACAAACTGTAAAGAAAAATAACTTATGAGCATTTGATACCAAGGATATTTCGTACAGAGGTTATGCTGCTTCTGCATGAGAAGAAGAAAAACTCGTAACTGCTAATTCAATTCAGTACATACATTTCTCGTGTTTACAGTCCTCTAATTTGAGGCTTATTACATACTCTGTATTTGTGGGTTCCCTTTTGATCAAACACTTGCTTATAAATGAATTAATTTTATTTTATTTTTCTGACACCTCATTTTGTCCCAAAAGAGATTAAAAACCCAAAACATCTACTGTATTGTGGCTTTATTACTGATTCCCTTTTCAGAGGGAATTTCTAATTTTATCAAGGAAGTTAAGAAGAAAGCAATATTGCTTTTCCTAAGGAGAAAGGAATTTATAAGCAACAGGCAAACTCATGACATTTCTGCTCAAAAAGCTGCTTGTCTTATACTTGGAAATCTTTTTTCTAATTGGGACTTTGTCATGATCAAAAATTAGTGCCCTGTGACACACCAACAGAATGTTTCTGAGATTTTTCATGATCTTATCCATTTTGGCAATGGACCATGGACATCTTTAGCAAGTGGAAATATTTGGTTTTATAACTTTTTTTTTTTAATATGAGGAAGCTATCTTTATGCCTTGGTACCTGCGAACATTTGAACACTCCCTTTATTGTCCTGAAAAGTCTATCTGGATTTAAGGATAGTTTAGACCAAAAACTTTCCCCAGAAAACTTTGCTTCTTAATAAAAGTGCTGTGTTTTTGTCTTGTTAAGTTCTTAGTCACAAAATCTATTAGCAGATAAAACATTATAAATAACTGCAGTTCCCTGTTTTTCTTTGTGGACTATAAAACTATTATGGGATGTTATGTTAATGTCTTTTGGGAAACTATTAACAACTACAAAGTCTACCTATGTAGTTTGTTGTTTAGCTTTGGTTCAATTTGCATAAAGCCAGACCTCTGGCCTGCAAAACCTGTTGGGAAGGGAAAGAAAAAACAACCCAAATCTACCATACTTACTATCAATAATTTTGTTGACACCATTCAGGAATTCCATAGACTCAAAATAAAATCACAGTCCTTTTTCTCCTTTCAGAATATAGCCTCTTAATCCAAATAATATCAGAGAAGTTAAAATTTACTCCATTCATCTGGCAAATGTTTCCCTCTGTTTTATAAACATGCATATCACAGAGAAAAATTGTTCAATTTAAGGTTTCTCACATGATTAGAGTGTAAAAAATCATCATAGAAATATGGTTATTCTCAGACTTAATAATGTCCTCATTGAAATGCATTGCTTTTCCACAAAACAGAGATTTAGCAAAACCAATTGTTCTAAGTAGCCAGTAAATACAGTTAATTGTCTAAGAGGATTGTAAAATACTACAGACAATTATGTTCCAACAGTCTCACCACAAGTTGGAGGTAAAATGTCAAGAAAACTAGAAGGAGGACACAGGGGAAAATGTGACAGCTTATCAGAAATGCTGTTGCAAAAATTGTCTGGATACTCTCAATAAAATAGTCCATCTAGAATAATACAGTACTACAGGCACTATTTCTTTGTGTATGTTTACAACCTGTAGAGCATATCCTTTTTTAGTATTCTAGTTAAAGGTTGTATCCTATGGGAAGAACAAAAAAATACATACTAGAGTATATGATGACTTTTTACACAACAATAATTAATCATCACATTTCATTAATAAATTATCAAGCACTTGCAAGCTGTCCACAATCTTTTTCATCTAGTTTGCATATTTTATAATGGTGGAATAACATTTTAAAAAGTTTGAATAGGCACTTACTGGAATTACAGTTAATCCTGATACAGTCTAGATGGGGAAGAATAGATGAAAAATGAAAATTTATCCTTCAAGGTAATAGCTGCAGACATCCAATAAAATCACAGTCCACCCTTCCGGGGACAGACACATGCAAATATGGCCACTCCATATCATCAGTCTTTACATACTGTTATAACCCAGATATACTGCGATAAGTCTTTATAAATAGAAACGACAAATAGGGTAAAAATGGCCAATTTCAAACAAAGCTACATGGTGACAAATCTAAGTGAAAAGTCAGGGTTAAATGTCAAAGATGCTTGGCTGAGGCAGGCTGCAACTTTCTCCCCATCTGTGAAAGAACAGGTAATTTCTCTCAAAAAAATTAGAAAGTGCTCCGTCACAATGGGTCATAGAGCAAGCCAAGCCACAATCAGACATCTTGGACAACTAATGTATAGTATACCTCAAAGGCTGATCTCCAAAAACCAAGTAGTAAAATAGAAAGTTAGTTCCCCCAGCCTATAAATAAGGTTTTGTGGGTTTACATTTTCTTAATATATAGACTTCAGAAATTAACAGTGAGTACATTTAAAGCTACATTAATATACAGAAAATAAACACTGATAATTAGAGAATCCTCTCTGTTTTCAGATTATTTCCTTGCCTGACCTTAAAAAAAATATATATATATTAAAAAAAAAAAAAAAAAAAGGGTATTGGAGGAAGAAACAATATAGCTAGGGCACGGATTCATTTGCTTTCTTGAACTATAGAAGGAGGCAAAAAACTGACAGAGGGTGGTATTCTGTATTCAAAGAGAATCACCTGATCTGCAGCAGGATCCTCTGCTGAGCTACCCCCATTTATTACTGTAAAAATAATAATAAAAAAAAAACCTACACCATGCTACTTTGTTTGTACAGCTACACACGTTTTATACCTTTGAGGAACGTATATACCTAGATTTTGTTTCCATATAGCTGAGTTTGTCATGTGTCGTCAACCGCATCAGAAAAGTGGTTGCAAACAGCCAAGGACCAGCACCTGCACATCCCCTTTTGCAGAAAGGGCTCTGGGGGGGGGCAGCGAGCAGCCAGCGGCAGCCCCGGCTCCGCACTAGGGGGAATTCCGAGAGATGAGTAAACCCCAAACCTTTCGCTTCTCCTTCTCCCATCCGAAATCTAGACACCAGGGCAGTGTGTCTGTGGGCAACACCCTGATGAAGTGGAGGGTTAGGCGATTCCTCTCCCCTCTGTCTCATTTTATATGTGATTAAAACAATAAAGGACCTAATTGCCTTATAAATAGCATTCCACTGAATGGAAATTACTACACTACATGTGCATTTTCCTGACTGTACTGCTGTTCTCCTTCTGGTCCTGACTTTGATTTAACCATAAGCACAGCAGAAGCACTTTATTTACTTTTTTTAAAACTAGTGGAAACCATTTCCTAACGTTTTGTCCATCATATTTCGAACTAGGAAACCAAATTTTTTTTTTTTTTTTTTTCTGTAAAAGGGCTTGTGCCTCTCATGTTCACATGGCTGTTTGCTGAGGGCCGCAGTCTTTGGGCATTGAAGGGTTGTGTTATCGTTCGATACTACAAAAATACCACTACAGAATTGTTTAAAAAAAAAAGAAAAGAGGAGATGGACTTACTATAGATTTGACACCTAAAAAGAGGAGACCAAGAAATCCATCAGTGTGAATATTTAATTGCAACATTTTCATTGTTAAATCTAAAAATTCTTTGATACATTTATATGTTGTACATAACTGGTGGAGGTAAAACTAATATGACCTACACACATGTTGTTTTTACTTGCACTTTTAAACTGTGGAGTTGCTACTGTGAAGAACTTGTGGAGAATAATAATTTAGTCCAAAAACACCACTGATGAACTAGTCTTCTCTTTTTAGAATACACAATAGTACAAAAATATTTTTATGGAATATGTTAAGACTATATAAAGAATACAAAAATGCAAAAGAAAACAAAATAAAGTATAATAATGAGCATGTATTTGTGTATGTACATACGCAAATGTTGCATTGACGTGTTTATATATCATTTCAGCTTACTTTTAATGTTAAAACAGGCTGTTTCATAAATGTTTGCAAGCAAAAAGAAAAATGTAAAGAAGATGTTAATTTCCTGAAGCAAAAGTTTGTTACCTAGGTTGACCGTCAGTTTAACTCGTCCTGCATCCAACTCTAAACGAAGGGTATCTGCAGATTCTCTAGAAGTGGTTGCCATTAAAATCCCATAAGCTCGCTGGGACCTGAACCGTAAGGAAACATCTTCGGCCTCTGTATGCATAACAACAGGGAGTTGTATTTTCATAAACATACTTCCATCATAACTTAAAATTGTTGCCTCTGAAAACATAAAGGAGAAAATCAGTTACTAAAAACTTATATTGTATTTACTGAAATTGCTCAAAGAGAAGAGGGTAAAAATACATGAACTCAGTATGACACAGAGAAATTACATAATACACATCACATTTATTTACTGGGATACATAAGGAAAGTTGGGTTTGGTTTTTTTCTTAGTGTGTTGGGTTTTTTTTTCTTTGTTTGTTTTTTAAGAGGCATATTTTAGTGCTTTATAAAGAAACTAAATTGTTCTTTTAATGAACCAGCCATTCACATATTCATCTTCACGCAGATGAGTAAAATCACATGTACAGAAATGCCTGCAAGACTAGGCCTATACTACTCAAAGTAGGTCAAAGCCAGTGAAAGCTATTCAGGTAAACCTAACAGCCTATTAAAACATCACATCTGATAATCATCCACCTACATTATATTATCTTAGGACTCTTTATGTATAAACTTCTCAGAATTGCTACTACCACAGTTACAATTATCATCCAGTTAGCAAAAAGCAACCTGAAAGGGGTAAATATCCCCAGCGTGGTTTGGACAGAGCACAGATTGCTTCGTGACCACAATGACTACAGTATGATAGAATCAAAAACGTGCATACAAACACTACGACAGCCTCAACAAGAGGATCACGACTGGACTTGGCATATTGAGGGTAAGATCTTAAAAACCCTGAGACAAGCAAATAACTGTCACTTTCAGACATTCCAGAAAACCCTCCCAGTGAGTGGCTCTGGCACAGAGCGGTCACAGCGTGTTAGAGCCCAGAGCAACCAGCCACAAGTCTTTTCCCAGCCTTCAGGCTGGTAACAAGAAAGGCAGCAGATCGACCATTTCTGCTCACAGGGAGGCCCAGCAGTTCCTAGAAAGCAAAGGACACATATATTTCTAAAACATATTAGGACATCCTTTTTTTTTTGCAGGAGGAGCAAGCATTGCAGTCAGTTAACAACCATAGCCTTTGGAAATGGCTCTTCAGCTCATGGACAGTGGCATAGGCTACTCAGGGAGGTTGTGGAATCTCCTAATCTGGAGGCATTCAAGACCTGCATGGACACCTTCTTGTGTAACCTCATGTAGGTGTTCCTGCTCTGGCAGGGGGATTGGACTGGATGATCTTTCGAGGTCCCTTCCAATCCCTGACATTCTGTGATTCTGTGATCAGGGTGAGTGAGCAACTCACTTGCTGCCCCAAGCCAGCAGTCAGTGGACAGACCATGAGAAATGTCAGTAGGCTTGGCAGTAACATGCAAAATTAACCATACTACACAACTAAAACACTACCTGAATGGCAAAATATACTATCTGAATGTGCCCTGTTTTATGCATATCTGATTGTTTACCTGCATATCTGATTGTTTACCTACCAGTAATTCACTAGAGACCTTTTAACTTCTTCCATGTGTCTCCTACATTCTTTAACCCACCCCAAAACTCTTGGTCTCAAAAATTCTTGAAGTATAAAATGATGAGGTCTAAACAAGATGCTATACAATCTTTCTTTAAAAAAGACGCAGTTGTGACAGTAGTTCAACTCACTGAAAAAAATATCAGCTACTTGCCCAATAACAGGCCAAAAGAGCAACAAGCAGAAAGAGAAGACAGCAGAGAATATTAAGTGAAGCTTCTCAATGCTTCAGTTTGCTGCAGTATTACAATGGGACAAGGGGTAATAAACTAAAAGAGGGGAGATTCAGTCTAGACATGAGGAATAATTTTTTTATAATGAGGGTGGTGAAACACTGGCACAGGTTGCCCAGAGCAGTGGTAGATGCCCCATTCCTGGAGACATTCAAGGCCAAGCTGGACGGGGCTCTGAGCAACCTGATTTGGTTGAAGATGTCCCTGCTCATTGCAGGGGGTTGGACTGGATGACCTTTGAAGGTCCCTTCCAAACCGAACTATTCTATGATTCTATGATCTAGAGCAAAGTCGTAGTGTGGTCCCACATGCAATAATATTTTCAATGACTGATAACTACCTGATTCTATGTTTAATCAATAACATAACTAAAGCAGAGTTAGAATATTTTTTAAAAATATCCAATGTCAAATCCTTTTCCATTGTATATCTTGTATACTGTTAAAGACAGATAAGATCTTCAAGATTCCAGCATAAATGGTCCACGGAAGGACAAAATGTTTCACTAACTCTGTGAGCACGTTGGAGGCAAGAATGATAGATGGCATATTCATTAATAATTCCAGATTTTCACAATACAAATTTGAAAAAAGACAGTTTGATGTTCGAAAAAAGAGATTACTAATACTGGCATGAAAGTCATTAGACATAACAGGTTAGAAGAATACATGTATAGGTTTGATGATTTCTAACCTGCAGGTAATGTTTTCCGTATGTGCTAAATCTAATTTTTTTTCTGTCAAGCAGATTAAATATTTAACTCACACCATCCTGATAAGAGACTTAAAGTAAAAGAGTTTTCAGTTGGAAGTGATACGTATTTTTAAAAATTATTTTTTGCCTTTAAAAAAAACAAAAAAAACCTGTTTGTTGTGGGTTTTGGGTTTTTTGTTTTGTTTTGTTCTGGACAGGGGGAAGGGCCAGCAAGGTCTTACAGCTCATTCCTGTATGTTCTAGCTGTCTAGTCTGTGCATTAAAAGCTCCCAAGACCTTAATCAATGTAAACACGATTTAGGTAACTAAAGAAGTGTGGCATAAAAGTTGCATGCTAATGTAAGAGAAAATAAAAGGTATTTTATGTTGTCCATTAAAAAAGACCCATTCATACTATTCAGGGGTTTCATAAACAGAGCAAAATCAGTTGTTATAGGATGAACATCATTCAACAACACCAGAGGTCTGCTACTAATAAATCAGCATTGGTACTGTTTGCTGGTTTTCTTATAATTATGCATTCTTTTAGAAAATTGCAGAAAAATTAGAGAAGCAACTGTCTTAATGTAATCAGAGATGACCTGTGAGTATTTAACATCATGGTGAACAGAACTGATGTGATTAGATACTCAATCCTCCTAAACCATACTGTGCCAGTTATTTTGGAAACAGATGTTCCAAGAACAGACCAAGGAGACTGAACAGAAGACCAAATGACTTAAAAGCTCTGGGGCAATGAGAAAACCCTCTCATGTCAACTAGCTCCTTTCAATATGGGGAGTTCCAAGCCTTTCTAAACACAAAGGTATCACAAAAAACCAAAACAAAACAAAAAACAAATCTGAAACAAACACACACCCAAAACTTGCAGGAAGCAGGGATGATGTGATCAAAGAAGATTTAGCACTGCCCTGAGACCCCTAACTGAAGATCGGAGACAGTATATTTTCCAAAAACAAAAGCACAGCTATCTTCAGTTTACTCACTTGAAATGGGTCTGCTGGTACAAGTGTTATTAGGAAAAACTTTTGTTGTTAAACCATTATTAAAAGATCACTATATTAAGAAGGTTGAATGATACTTTATCAATATTATACACCTCTCTAAGGACAGCAAGCTGGGTTTTGCCACCTGAATCATCTATCAACTCAGCATCTCTTCCACTTGACTAACCATTGCTCCCAGCTCTGCAAATTTCCATGGCCTGTTGGTCTTGGCTGGACAGAAGGCATCTAGTCATACTTTTATGAGACCTTTGACAGCAGCAGGAGCTCCCTCTTCCCCTACTGGTGTCTTGTAGTTCTTTCCGGCAAATGCCTTGTCACCCATCATTATGCTTGGTGGCATACATTAACAGAGAACTTCGGTTTTTAGATAGCAGGAAAAAACAGTTTTCAGGATGAAACGGGAAGGGCTTGTTCTGGTTTGACTTTGTTAGAACTAGAGATTGCTTCAGTAGTTTAACGGAATTGTTTCCATCCTGCAGTTACTTTGGTTGTCCTGAACGGATTGTTAATCTGCAAGACCTGGTCAGTGAAGTGGTGATCTGAATGACGAGAGGCAGTGGGGGTTACACCAGTTATGCAGACCTCAAATTAAGGTTTTGGCTAAAAGTATACATTCATTTTTGCCTCTTTTACTTTTTTGTGTTGAACCAACTAATTCCAAAGGTGTGTGTGTCTTGTCTGTCTTTGAGATCTACACTGCTACCTGTTCTCACATAAGTGTTGGCAGAAAGCCTTTTCTCTCTTGTTCAGTTTCCACTTCATTATTAGATTAAATGCTAATAGACCATAAGTTTAGCTCAGAATGTGCTATTCATTAAAAGAATCAGAGTCTCCATGGCAGGGAATAATTTTACTACCACTTAATGTTGGAAATATAGCATTGAAAAGAAAAATAGCAGAAAATCCTTATAAAACATCACTGACAATTTTTTTATGGCAGCAAATAAGTGCATGCAGTAGAGCTATAAAGAAGAAATATTAAGTAATATATCATTCAGAGATTTATAAAAATTATTTTATACATTCTTTCTTCAATATTTTTATAAACCTGACAAGTAAAACCCCTTGCTGTTCCTGTGCCAAAAAACAACCAAACAAAACACCCAAAATAAAAGTAAAAAAAAATAAAAAAAATTTAAAAAGGAAGGGGGGGGGGGGGCAAAAAAAGCTGAAGGGTTCCGTTTCTGATTGAACTCTCCAGAGCTGCATGCTCTTCCTTCTTATATATATATATATATATATATATATATAAATAACTGCTTTTTCAGTTTCAAAGTTTCTGTAACAATATGAGGAGTGTGTTGCTGCCCACAGGGCCATTTTTAAAGCATGAAATCCCCCTGTGTGCCTGCTGTCTCCAAAATCACACACAAACTTTGCCCAGAAGGTGACAGACGATACAGTCCAGAATTGTGCCAGGAAGTCTGTGAATGATCTGGATCATCAATAATCAGGTATGGAAGTTTGCTCTCTGGCCACGTTTTATTTACCAGTGTAAGTAGCGCAACAATATCCTGCCTTGAAAACACTTGAGTAATATATATGATTTTACTCCTTATAATTTGTGTGAGTACTCAAGTATATCAATGCCTATTGATTCAAATCCAGACTCTTAGGTCTTGTTCCACTCTCAGGTGCACACTCAGCTCAGCGCTGTCTGTTTGCTACAGCAGCTACTTCAATCCATCTGGGTCCAAAGCTTCAGCCTTGGTCAATCATAAGGAATGTTTTCATCAATGTGATGGAAACAATTATTGATATGCGGTTAGTGACTAGGTAACACATTAAGAGAAGTTCAAAAGATTCCTCCCCGTTCCGACACTGGTATTATTTCAGGACTGAGGTCCTAAGCCACACTGTAAAGGTACTGGAACTTTAACACATAGGACCAATTAGTTAATTTAAGTCAGAAATGGAATTACTATTCTGAAGACAATCTTCTTCATACTATCTACTATCATATCACCTGTATTTTTCTTTTTGTTTTAAATTGTAAAGCATCCAGAGATATAGCTTTTATTCTTTGCATTATTTCTTTCTTTAATGTATATGTGTGTGTGCACAAGTGTGTGTGCATGCACAATGTGGATATCTATATGCAAATACTCTAACTTACATGCATTTTCTCCTCAAAAATGTCACTTTGATAAATCTTTCTTGGCATGCGTACTTTTTCTTATCACTGATTAATTTACTCGTGTGCATTGTTCCCGGTCATCCAGTCAAAAGTATACACCTGCAAAAGGCTTTGCTGAGAGACAGTCACATATTGTGATCCACAATCAAAGTAAGCTAGAAAGCCAAATGATATTGCTGTGACATCTGTCCATCCATCTGCTGTAGTTTCCATAATCTACTAAAGCCAATCTACAGATTATACTGATGTTTAACCTTGCTGAAAATCAGGAATAACTTGAAACACGATAAAAAGCCCATGGATATTAAAAAAAAAAAAAAAATTAAGTATACTGAAACTAAAATTGTGTTCCATGTTTTTTTGTCCACTGGTTAGCTGACCAAAACTATTTCAAATACTGTATTGTACATGATACTTCCAGATACGGATGTTAGAACTCCTATTTTTGGAGAAATAGCATGAAATACAAATAATGGTACTAAAAAGACTAAAAAGTAGCTACATGTTTTTGTTTACTGAAGATACCTTAATCACTTAACTTGTAAGTAAAATACACCAGCTATTTAATGTCCAGTAGTATATTCTAATGATTTATCTGCTTTGTGAAACCATATTGTTTGTTGAAATGAACATTTTCCTATTTTATTAAATAAAATAGGTTGAACAATTATAGCTGTGTTGTTTACATCATCAAATATAAAAGTTTATCAGTTACTGCACATGGGTAAGTGGTTACAACAACTGTGTGGTAGGATGCCATCATGTCTCTTTCAGAGTCCCAAAAGCTATAGTCTTATTAATGCATGACCAATGGAGATATGAATATTACTGGAAGGACATCTCATTTCAGTGTGGTTTGCTCTGGAGAGGGCAACCCAAGAGCAGGAACTGATGCCATCCTGTCTGAACTGTCACACATATTTCTGTTGGACAAGAACCAAATACCATTCTAGAGAAGCCAACACCACCACCATAGTGCCACCATTCCCAGTAAGGGAATGCACTGGGACAATCAAGCTCTATATTGGAAGACAGCTGGCAATAAAGTAGGAGAAATAAAAAAAGACAAAGGTTTCTATACAAAATGTCAAATATATTTATGAGAAACTGCTATGAACAAGCCTGCTTTTAAGTTCTTTGCAGATCTGCATGTTTTTTTTTTTAATTTCTAATGCATGTTTCCTAGTTCTCAAGTTGAAAAATTCAAATCCTATTTTTACTTCTGCCATATGTAATAGCAGAATTTTGCCACAGGGTGGTACACCAGACATGCTTAACTGAAGGCTTTTGTAATGCATCAGACAGCTCGGTTATGCCCTCTGCCAGCTTCGCTCCAGCAGTAACAGGACAATCTGGAGATCTTGTAATAACTGGCCATGAGCCAAAGGCATATATGTTCAAAAAGGCAGAAAAAAAACAGAAGAAACTGAGAATCTGATTCCAAGTACTAATAATATGATGGTAATAATTCCACATAAATGCACGTGTCTATTTACATTCATCCAGTTTTTATTTGAAAGAATACATTTTTGTTTTATCTTACTAACTGGAAAAATGAAACAAACTAGAAGGAAAGAACTTACATTCATAGTCAACAGATTTCAGCTTGAAGAGAAACAGTACTGTGTCAATTTTGAAATAAAAAAATACAACTACTGTCATTGAAACATTCCTATTCCAATGAGAATAAAAATAAACACCTAAATATTAACGAAGGGGTTTTTATTGTTTTCCTACTTATATTAAAAAATTTATTAGCATACTCTGCAATTTTAAATAAATTACAGAGTTTTCTTCCTGTAAATTCAAGAACTATCTTCCTTGCCACTATCCACCTTTTCAATTAAATGGGGTTTGTCAACTTTATACTTACCTTTCCTAAGCTAGAGGGATACTCAGTGATTTAAGATAAGCAGAAACTGTTTCCTTGGGTACTACAGTCTTTAAAACACAAGTTAAGTAAATATTGATTTCTACACTGATTATTTTGCTTTGACTTATGTCTGAAGTTTTGGCCATGGGTTTACATGATACTGTGGAATTCAAAAGTAAATTTGATTACACAGTGGTATTGACATAAATAGGCAAAAAACAAGACCTGAGTTTGGAATTAGAATTGTGACCATTTAGTAATGCCATAATAATTGAAATTACTTTCACAAAGCATTTCAGAACTCAGCAACACATGATGAGAAACAAAAGGGGACATTCTCTAAGAGACATTTAGCAGCAGTGACTCTGTCATAGTCAACTAATATTTCCTCATGCATCTTAGAAACTCCCCTAAGGTCTTTCCTCTGAAGTTACTGCTTTCCATCTAGAGCAGGGGTTCATATCACGTCAAGTGAAACCAAAGATGCTTTTTCTGCCTCATGAAATATTTCCAAATCACCTTTTAAATCATTGTGCAGGATTCTATAAAGTAGAAATGCAGGCATCTCATGGAACCTACCTCTTTCGCACGATTTGCCAAGGTACCCTGTGCCAGAGCAATCACAAACATATCTGTTCCACCCATCCCTGCATACACCATTGTTTTTACAGGGGTTGCTAAGGCAAGGTTTTGCAGTTTCTCTTGAGCATGAGGGTTTTACTCCAGCTGTACTTTGAATTTCAGCCATCTGTCGAATATCTTTGCTTTGACCATCAATAAATAAATCTCTAATGCAGCCGACGTATCCGTAATTGAGAAGTGCTGTCCACACCTCTGTTGGGAAGATGAGGCCTGCTTTATTTTCTGGTAAGCCTCCAAGATACAAGTCATCATCCAAGTCAAGGATTTCACTTTCCCCTGGTGCAGTATATGGTGTACGTAATGTGTTCACAGATATGGTCCCTGTGAAAAAAAGACAACAAAATATATGATTTTCAGGATATTTATAAGATTTTGGTACTGTCATTTTACTCATTAATCTACATGTCACATTAGCTCCTGCAAATATCTATTAATGAAAAATAGGTTTTCTATTTTTACAGCTATATAATAATAGATATACTTCATTATTTTAATTATGATGCAGTACAAACGCTGTCAGGAAGTAAACAACGTAAAAACATTTACACACTATACTGCATGGTCACAATATATATATTTAAAAAAAAAAGGTCAAAATCACCTTACCAATCTTGTAGGGTTAGGGGTAATGCATTTCAGAGTTATTTTCAGAAATATCCTGCTTGCGCAACAACAGTAACAACAATTCTCTTCGCTACCTCATCTGTACTTCAAAGCATTAAGGTTGAGGTTGCATTGATAGGATGCAACCTGGGCGGTAAATCTGCGTCTTTGGCTTGGATCCAAAGACACAGTATTTTAAGAGATTCACCCACTTTTAGTGGGCATGGATGAGACTTTTTTCTTTAAGTGCAGAAGGAAAATACTCTCATCAGCTGCCAGGCAGGCAATTATTGAGAAGATAGTGATGTGCTCCTAGAGGGAAAAATCAATGCCTCTGACACTTACCTCAAAATGTGTACATGTTACAAAGAGATGGAGAGGACATATATAGAACCGCAGAAAATCAGAAGTATATTTTCTATTTAAGTTTAAAAAGTAAACAAACAAAATTAAGCCTAAAATAAAGTTCTGCTTCTATGAAGTGTCAAAGCAAATTGTAATCAACTGTAAAGATCCTCTTTTTTGTACTGTTTAAAAGTAATGAGGTATCAAGTTTTTTACAATTTAAACAGGTAGAAAGCCAAATTTAGTACATGAAGTCACAGAATATACTTATGTTAACCCAATTTAATTTTATTTACTAAGTAGAATCATAGAGTCATTTAGGCTGGAAGAGATCCTCAAGATCATTGAGTCTAACCATTAAACAAAGTAAAAAAAAAAGTTTAAAAAAGTTAACAAAAAAGTAAAACAACTAAAATCACTTTAAAAAGAATCTTCATGTAGATCTTCACAGAAGTGACTCTTTACCACTCTCTATGGGTGCAAAAGCAAGCAAAATATAAATCAAAACATTATATAGGTCACTAGATTATTATAATGTACCAGCCACATTATGCAACACTTATCCACCGAACACACTATTAAAAGTGTATTATGACACTGAAGAAACACATTTACCAGAATGTATTTATCTCATATATATATATAAACCTAATATGATTCACTATTTCCACTGTCAGCATGACACAGATCTCAGAAGATAACAGTGATTACCAAAAAAACTCCCACTGTCCTGGGAGTGGTGCATGAGAATAATAAATTCAGAACTTTTATAGCATAAATACTAAAATGTGAGTTTTAAGTAAAGAAAGGCAGGTCCGAAAAAGATCATTCTTTTACTTGGATATATCCTAAAATTCAGGCTTGTCTTTAAGCAATGAAGAGGGGTCCTGTGGGAGCTACATATTTTGTTTGTTCTTTTGCTGGTTCAATAGGTTAACTTCAACTAGTAAAAGCTCTTTGGGATAGACATCTCAGGAGATTCAACCCCCATGTGACGCTTGAGGCGTATGGATTTTAGAAGGGATGGACACTACTAAAACTACAGTCTCAGTACTATCAGAAGAAATCTAAAAGGATAAAACAAAGGTTTGCATAGCCGCCTTTGTGCATCTTTATGAGCATGTTTGAAGAATGTTTGAGAATGTGGTCAGTTTTCTCTTGTGTATATTATCAGAAATGTTTTCTGTCTCAGCTGAATAATCACATAGATGTACAGTGAACTTCCAGTCTGAGCTGTAAAAAATAGGCAAGTCAAACCAACATCCTTTTCCTTCCTAACCTCCACCTGTTTAAAACTGATAAAACTATTATATTTTGCTAACTCTAAATATTTGCATTGCCGCTCAGATTCTTGAAGCAAAACTTAGCCCTCGTATGGAACACTTGCTGTAGATTTGACCTTAGGCATACAAGCATAAACATTTTGAGCTTTGATCAGCTGTTTCAAACAAGGACACTTCCGAATGACCTCTTAAACCAAGACAGCTAACTTTGGTGAGAGCATCCTGGGTATCAAGAAGGACTGCTGACAGACAATAGATAATTTCTCATTCTAAAAAAAGAAAAAAAAAAAAAGAGAGAAAAAAATCTGTAAATATAAATCACATTTGTGCTCACAGTATTTCTTACTGCTATTGTTGCTTGCTCTACAGGCTAATTTAGGACCAAATGCTTTAAACCTGTGTTCAGGCAGCACTTGTAACAACATACATTAACTCAGCTTCAGCCTCCAACCTCAAGCTCATGCATTTGCACAGTGCTGTTTTCTGCTGGACAAAGACACTTGTGTGTTCAAGCCATCCATGATGCTAGAAGACATCTAGGGCTCCATTTCTACTGAAAAATAAACCAACTAAGTCTTCATGACTTTCAGTACAGAGGAAGAAACAGGTAAATCTCAGCCAGTATAGCTGTGACATTAATATGCTGGTTCAAAATCTAAGTTTTACTCGCACAGAAGGCTGAGAAAGGTGAATGATAAAGGAAACAGTAGATCACCACATAAAATACTCCTTTGGAGAAGCCCTCTGAAATCTTAGCGTGACCATAACATCTAATGACTTTGTGTAGAAAAACATAACAGGCAACAACTCTTCTCTGCATCTTTTACATGTTTTCTAAGTCCATGGAACCCCTATTACCCAGCTCGACTTTCTCCAATTTACTGCTGGACATATCCATGACACTTCAATTGACCTACATACTGTGTGTGTTACCCTTGATCAAAAAAATGCTAGTTAGCTTTATTTAATCTTTTTTGTTGAGAGCTACACCAAGTCGAACAGCACCTGTAGAAGATTCAAAGCTTTAATAACTCACTCTAGCTCAGCTGTTATGTAGGAGCTTGACCAAAATATCACGTAGCACACTGTCAAGAGCAAGAACTATGGCTAGAATACAAACAGGCATTAGCCTAGCTAACAGGAGAAAACGCATGCCTGGACACCAAGATTTTCATGCTATGAGTTACCAAGCTAACCTGTTTTCCAGCTGAACTTCTAACACCATGTCCAAGCAGCCATACAGCCAGTACTACTGTTGGTCTCCAAATTACCTTTTATTATCTTTGATAGGTAATACAAACCTTACTCAGTAATTGCTTTGTAAATGTACGTGGGGGGGGGGGGGGGGGAAAAAGCAAAGAAAAATAAGGGGGAATAAAAGAAGACTGCCAAAACACATCAAAAACATTACTTTTTTGAAATATCCTAAAATAAAATGCAAAACTCAAGTTCACACAACAGGGGCCTACAGAATAATGGATCTATAAACAACTTTGGATTCACAGTGCATCCAGAGTTGACACGGGGTACAGTGTGCTGTTTCATCTAGCTGTGGTTTTTTGTTTGTTTTTAAGCCCGTCATCTTTCTTCAAAGTTTTCAAGTTCTATTGAAACCATCTCAGGTTGGACCTCATGACAATAGCAGCTGTTACCACAGAATCCAGGCATAGTAACGCACACCTCCTTTGCTGGGTTTCAACCCTACTTTGTCTGGGATTTATAGGCAGATTAAAAGGACTTGTTCTGTCAAATCACTGTGTGCTCCAATCCATTTGAATGTTTCTTCTTGGGAATGTGAAGAGACACCAGTTTCCAGAGATGCAGAAAGAAGGGAAGCTAATGGAGCAAAGCAATGTCTTATGTGGCCAGCACAAGAAAAGGTTTATAATTTGTCCTGTAAAGCTAATGTAACATCAACCTTTCTCAAATCAGAATTGTCAAGTTGGATAAGAGGGAAAAGAATGGGACATATCTTGTTTTACAAAATAACCTAAAGACAACAGAATATAATGAGGAAGCAGCAGGTTCAGAAGAGTACTGGTCTCTCAAGAGAAAAAGATTATAACCTTAGACGGTAACATCTCTGTAGTAAGAACCATCCTGTCAATTATATCTTTGCATAGTACCTAGCATAAAAGCATCCATAACCAGATCAGTAGTCACACTATTTCTTTGAAAATAACAACACTGGGGCAATAATGTCTGCCAGAAATCAAACAGCTTCCTTCTAAAGTTTTTTAATACTCAAAGTAGGAAATAGTGTCTGTATTTCTACCAGAGAACGAAATGAGAAAAAGCTGACAGCATTTGGTTTGTCCAGCCTGAAAGAAAAAAAACCATGAAGCCTGAAAGACAAGAATATGTGGGATAATTGATTTAGTCTGGGAATTCATGATCCACCTTCAGACTCTAAAAACAGGTAGCATTTCTTATCTCCAGAAACAGGACATAAATTTAAGGGTCCTATAATGACCTACAGGCTCTCTGATTCTAGAGCATTTTACCTGAGAGCAAAATGTAATTTAAGCATTCAGAAATATCTTTATATATTGGAGGAACGGCCTGAGAAAAACTAATGAAATTATGATTTTTTGCAAATTTTATTGATTGAAATTATAACTTATTAGTGGGAAGCTCTTCAAAAGAAAAAGTCAACAATAACATATATACAAGCAAAATGGGAAATATATAGGGATGGATGGAGAAGCTCTTTTTATCACTCTACTGTGAGGTTTACCTTAAACTCTGAAAAATATGCAGATCAGCTGAGAAGTCTGCAGAAGATGGCAATAAAAATGGTCAATAGCTACAGAACTTGACATACAAGGATAGGAAGCAGCTAGGGTCTATGAAACAAAATAGAGACTGACATAACAGCATTCAGATCATAAAAATATAGATCTATGACACTGGGAAAAAGTGTGGTATATTTTGTGCCTGCTGTGGACAATGAAATCACAGACATAACGGCTTGTTTCTTGTACAGAAATATGTAGTTTATGAATGATTACATAGGGAAATTGTACAGTGTCCACTGTCAAGACTGATGCAAGTGCTCTATCACTACTTTCATTGGAGAGCTATAGTAGAGGACCTCTCAAGGTTACACCATCCCAATTTTCCTATGAGCTCATGAATAAATGAAAAACACTACTGGGATTACTGGAAGAATTTTCCTTAAAATGCAAGAAAAACCCATGATGTAAACTATTAACATTTGTTGAAATTGAAACATGTAAAACTAGCAGTTCTTAAAAGGCTGGAAATATGGGAGAAGAGTATATAGAAGTGAACATGTAAAAAAAAAAGAACCTGAAACAACAATTGTCATGGTTTAACTCGAGCTAACAATACAACAGTGGAGAGAATCAAAAGGGAAGGGAGAAACTTGGATTGAGATAAACACAGTTTAATAAAATAACAAAATACTAATACACTACTAGTAAATATATATATATAAAAAATAGAAATAAAAGATACTCAAGGCAATTCCTCACAAGCTCTGTCCACAACTGAGCAGCCTGTCATAGGAAGCAGCGCCCTGGTTCCAAAAGGAGGAAAAAAGGAAAAAGGCAGTAAGGCTCAGAAGCCTCTGCAAAATGGCAAAAAGCCCAACTAAATGTCCTGCACCAAAACTCCCCCAGCTCCTGCAAAGAAAGAGCCAAGAAAGAACACACAAGAGAAAAAACGTCCAAGAGCAAGCAAGAGCAGGGATGCCTGAGGAAGACTGGAAGCTCTCCTTAAATATGAAGCATGACAGTAATGGGATGGAATACTCTTATTGATCAGTCTGGATGCCAGTCAAGCTCTGCCCCATCTCTGCTACCCTTCCTCGATGCCTCACACCTGTGGGCAGAGCTCAGAGTGTCCTTGGCTCTCAGACCAGAGCAATTAAAAACATTAACTCTGTGCTGGAGTGTTATCTCTTCTTCTCAAACTACGTCCAAATAATGAGCGTACTAGTTATGAAAAAGAAAGGTTTCTAACTGCACGAAGAAAATTATCTCATTTTTAGTCAAACCAGCAAAACAACGTGATATCAGCAAAGTACTACTTACAGTGAGATACTGATTATAGTTAAAATCTAATTGCATACTCTAAAGAAAATTTCTGGTATTTAAGCTGAAACTGTAACTTTAGTTCAAAATTTCAGTGACTTCTCAGCTCTTAAATGCTACCTACCTATAAATATATTCTTATACATTCTGTTTTATTCTGCCATACACAAATGGAGGTTGACAAGAAGAGTAAGTTTTGTCTCTGATTTCACCGTCTAACGATGATTTCCAAAGGATGAATGGCAGTTTAATCAAAAAACACACGTAAGGTTTTTCTTTAGTATGGTAAGCAGTTTAACAAAATTTTAATCAATACTCAAGTCTCAAAAAACAGTTATTAAAGCTAACTGTACTGTGTTACAAGAAACACTGTGAGCAAAGACCTTTACAGTTGTTTCATGATCATGTGTGGGTTTTTTTTGTTTGGTTGGTCAATTTTTTTTGTTTGTTTTTGGTTTTGTTTTTTTTAGTTTGTATTTGAGTTTTATTTTCCCCCCTCCCAATTCCTTTGCTGCAGAGTTGGCAGTACTGCTAAGAGTAGAACAGACAAACATTTCCCTTAGGTATGAGTTAATGAGCCTCTCCAATCATATTCATTATCTCAGTAATTTACTTTTTCATAAGTCTGTGTATAAGAAACAAAGAAACATTTCTAAATCTTGTCTCAGTTCTGATCAGTAAAATTTGAAGACTGTAACTACAGCTACTACATCTATTCTGATCTTTTTCTTACCTTATCTGGCCTATTTAGTTGCTTTTTGTGCATGCGAAACACATTTGCTTATCAAGAAATAGTGAAAAATCAGAGTAAGGTATTCTAAATACACTTTACATCTTGTGCGCTAAAGCATAATATTACAGCTGTGATGAGAACTGTGATCAGAGCATACAGCCCATGACAGGACACATGTGAAGCAGCTATAAAGCTACTGTCCTTTGCAAGAATTCAGAATAACCATGAATACTGGAAGGGAACTCAGCTCACATGGAGGACACAGTAGTTGCTACCAGGTTGATGTCTTCTGCTGTATACCTAGCAAAAGAAATGGACTGCTCAAAGTGTGTGTTCCCTTCCCTCTGCTGCATACCTAGCAAGAAAGATGGACCAATGGAGAAAGTATGAAAGCCTTCTTTACTTAACACTGGGAAATAGGGTCTCAGAAGTTCCTTTTCATCAGAGATCTTCTTTTTAGGGAAGGAAGCCCTCAAAGTAGGTCTTACAAGCAGCAGGATGGGGTTCTAGGGTGAAAAACTTCTACAAGAAAGTTCCTTCAGCAAAAGGAAATTAAAGCGCACCCTCTATTCCCTTTTTCTTGTATCTCCCAAAATCTGAGGGGATCAGCAGACATACTAGTGAATAGGGCCCAGATAAGCACAATTTTAAAATGTGTTCTCATTCCTTACATCTCCCCCACTGCAGTCTCAGATGGGCAGTGGCACTGTCTGTAGTTTAGTGTGGCTGCTCCCTGTGACTGAGAGTCTGGAAGAGACCAAAGGATGAAAAATAAATCGAGTACTTGCTGACCCAGCTAACATGACAGTCAAGGAAATTAGCAAAGCTCCTTGAGAAATGTCACGGCTTTCTATTATCGCAGGGAACCAGTATGCAGTGGATTTGAAGGCTAAGAGTAAAAGGTTGCAAGACATCAAACTTCACTTAAAAAAAAATAAAAGGTTATTTGAGCTATTTATTCATTAACAGTAGAATCTCTTCCTTTATACTTGATAGGTTGGGAAGGATTTTGTCAGCATCAATAAGAAAATATCAGAAAATACTTTTTTTTTTTTTTTTTTTTTTAAATACAAGGTATATTCGTTCTCTTATACAAAAATTCTGAAGGTAAGCAAGTAAAAAACAATCATATTCATATGATTTCCAGTATGTTTGGTTTTGAGTAGAGAAAATAAATGAAAAAGCTTCTTGGGAAAGTAAAGTGGGTTTTATTATTCATGGAAAAAAGCATAATAGACCAACATGCATTAATCATGAGGAAATAATCTAAACATAACACATCTGATTGGAACAGGAAGTACCAAAGAAAATAGGAACATACAGTTCATTGTTAATTGTTAGGCAATTATTTTACTTGGTTAGATCTGACAGTCTAAGATACTACTCAGACAATATTCTCATTAAGAAAAATAACAGCATTACCACTGTTATTGGTACTTCTCCAACTTTAAAGTATTATAGTATCTATTAAAATCACAGAAAATCTTTGATGTCTGGTTCAGATTTCAGCTAAAAATTCAGTTTATAAATTCATATGCCTATGTATTTATTAATTATTCCTGGTAAGAGTTCAGTGTTTTAGGGATAAGAGCTACTATGGTCAGTTTCAAAGAGTGACAGAGTAAATAAAGTTCACTCATCTTGATCATCAGCTGGACTAATTTTTCTTTTACATATATATTTGACTATTTAGAATTCTACTTAGAAATAATATGTATTGCTTCCTAAAAAATCAAACTCTCTACAATTAGAATGTGAAGCCATACAGCCCAGGAATCAAATAATTATTTTTCATAATCCTAGTGTGGACTGATCAATTGCATTTGGTCTGATTTTCAGCATGGATTTGACTGAAATCTTCAATGTAAACATAAATATGATTTGTGGGTAGTAAGAAAGTAAATCTCAAAACAATAACTTTTGGGGATGAAGTTTCAGAAAGAAAATATAAGCATAAGTCACGAAAAAGGAGTCACCAGAAGGAAGAAATTGGGAAAAATCCCACAAAATCGAGAAAGAGATAAGATTACATTTTTCAACACTCAATTTCATAGTGTACATAAACTTCAGACTGAATACTGACATAAATCAGAAAATTATTCAATGGACTGAATTACAGACTCACTACAATTCCCCCACTCTCATCCCCAAATTCTGGCACGAACTATAGGAAAGGTATTATAGAACAGATTTGTCCTTCAATTAATGGGTATTGATTATTTGCTGTAGTGAGGATACATACTCAAGATCAGATGCAGCTGAAACACAAGGACAGTTTCACTACTCACATGCATTGTATGTTATGATGGATTTCAGTAATATTAGGAAGAGTGTATGAATTCTTTATTTTTACCCTTTTCAGGGAGATCATTTGTCAAGTAAACTACTATAGAATACGAATCATACTGACAGAATGAGGCGAGTCACTTATTTTCATTTCTGCTGATATGTATTGTTAGCCATTCATTAGCATGTTTTTAATTATGCCGAGATCTGCTGACATGATTGGAAGGTCTGTGCAGTTTCTCTGGGCCAAATATTCCCTATGTTGGAGATTACTTTCAGTAATTCTTTTTTGCCTTATTTTTATGCTTGAAACTTGCTACTTCAGCTACTTAGTGTAAGCAAGCACAGAGGGAGATTATTGTTTGTTTTTGAAGTACACAGCACACTTACTTGCAAGATTAAGTACCTGATTACCCAATAAATTTTAACATAAGTTACTTTACTCTGCAAATCACTGTATTCTGCTACCTGACAGTAACGACTTCTTCTATTTCCCTTATTTTTGAGATGATACACAACCCTAATGGTGGCAGCATAATATATATCCAGTATTCTCTCAGATACAACATGAAAAACCATAATGAATAGTAAGAAAAGAAGCTTACCTGACCGTCCATCCCGTTGAAAATCCACATGGTACCATTCACCATCATTCACCTTCTTCTGCAAGGCTTTTATTTTTATAGTACCTGATCCCATGTCTAACAGCAGGTAGAGGTGGCCATCAAGCATCTCAATTGCAAAAAAGTCAACCTTCACCATCTGTGGGTGTTTGGCATCCTTTTGGTGCCTTGGTTTTCCATGACTGAAAAGAATCAGGCCATTTGGCTCAGTGGTACGAAAGTCAAATGATATTGAGCCTGTTTTCTTGGCATTCCACTTTGGCAAAGAGATGAAAGACTCTGGTGTTTCAAATGTGATTGGATCTAAGGTTGCAACATTCTCACATTTAAATGCTACAACCCCATGAATCTTCATTTTAGGATCTCCTTGCTTGGCAAGTCGAGACAGCTCCAATCTGACATCGTTATTTTTATATACAACCTGCAGGCAAAGCAGATAAGTTACTTAAAGGAACTTAACTATTTTAACCAGACAAATATATCCCTGAATAGTCATATTATTTAAAGGATAATAATTATGGTATACAGATATGACAATTTACATACATACAAAATTAAATAGCTACTCTCATTTACTAATGATTTAATAATAGTTTTTATTAAACCAAAGTCACTCCAAAAATATCCCTTGAGTTAATTCAAACAATCTGAAAGAGTATGCACATACTTTATGCTATCAGTTGCACATTAGTTTGTGCGGCCTTGATTGCTTAAAAGCCCTCTTTGTACAGCCATTCTGCTATGTTAGAGAAGTATTAGAGTCCTTCTTCCTCTAAACCCTGTGTCACTGTCTCAACTCTTCCATTCCTGTACAGAAAATTTACCAAGGTCAGATACTTCATAATTCAACATCTTTTTAGTTCGTCCTTGGAGCTGACGAATAATAGCATCCACAGTATTCATGAAGCTACAAGATAAGGAAACTAGTATTATACAGATCAAAACAGATGAAAAGAAGATAATCTTTGAGCCAGTACAGCTGGACAAAAAAAATAAAACCACTTACATATTTTCCCTGACTGAAGACTTTTCTGATAAAAATGAAAGACAATATTAGCTTTAAATCAAATTGACCTCCACAGCAAATATTCTTGCTTTAATTCACATATTTACTCGGCTCAGAGAAGTCTGTCATGATAAAACGATTTGCCAAGGTTCTAGTCTTTACTGGTATATTCTGAAATGGATGTTATTTCTGTGTTGTCCAGGATAAACAGACCATTTAAATGAAGCTCCCCAATAGCAAAGGTGTGCATGAGTATTTTGCCAATATTTTTACTTATTCAATAAATTATATACTCAAGCTAAGATACCACTGCAGGTCTTAATACGAAGGCATTGTGACAGAAGCTAAAATCTTCTCTAAGGTTAAGCCCGCATTAGAAAGCAATTTGGAGCAAAAGTAACAGCTCAGCAGATCAAAACACCTTGTGCTAAGGCTTCTTTATCTACAGGTTCCATATCATTCAGGACTAGATCATGCCTGGCCCCTGATACAGTGTTGCTGCTATACATTGTAGTCTGCACCTGTTCAGGGGATCAGTCACTGGTTTAGATCTTAGATCTTTAACAGAGGTTGGAAGGTCCTTCAGGAGTACTTGGGGTAGAGCTTCTGGATTAATTGCCTCTGAAGCCTCGTTTGAACACAGGTGAGCCCCACTCTGCAAACTGATCTGGCACACAGTAAGTGGAAGAGACAGGAGATGTACTGCAGAACCGTGCTACTGTGAGAAATCAAAATACTAGTATACGCAATCTAAGATGGCATACCCCACAAGTGAGAGTTGCTAGTGAAAAATGGTGCTTAAAGATCACAGAATACTAAAGAGATAATTGATCGATGAATTTTACTGTAAGATTTGCATTCTTTCAAATAGTATCATTATCCATGCAGCTAATTTCATCGTGAGCCACGGCAGAATTATTCTACTACATTAAAAATGTGTTATAGAGCCAACAAAAGGCCTATTTCTTCATTTTATGTCAGAATTTGGTACAAATGCTGCTGTTACCACTGGATCTGTGTCTCTAATGACAACAAATAAACCTCACTGTGTATTCCTGGCAGCAGAAAGGCCACAGAGAGGCAGATAACATGTTGCCTTCTTTAAATGAAGACATTGGAAGTTACTAGAACTGGACTAACTCATATTCTTAGAGAATAAGGATCCGTATTTGCATTTATCAAATACCTCTGTAACACCTCAGAGTTCGCAGATTACAGAAAGGAATTTAGAAGAACACTGGAGAATTGGGACATGCAAGTCATCTCTCATGGGGTGATTTTCTGTCTTTAGAGTAATCAAGAAGGAAAAGAATGCAGCAAGAAGATGATGTTAAAGCAGTGGATGTGTTCTATCTTGACTTCAGTAAAGCATTCGACACCGTCTCCCACAGCATCCTTACTGCTAAACTGAGGGAGTGTGGTCTGGACGATCAGGTAGAGATGGACTGTTTAGTGGCTGAAGGAGAGAAGCCAGAGAGTTGTGGTCAATGGGGCAGAATCTAGTTGGAGGCCTCTATCTCGTGGAGTCCCTCAAGGGATGAGGAAATAGATTGCACTGTCAGCAGGTTTGCTGATGACAGAAAAACCATGAGGAGTGGCTGATACGCCAGAAGGCTGTGCTGCCATCCAGCGAGACCTGCACAGGCTGGAGAGTTGGGTGGGGGAAAATTTGATGAAATATAACAAGGGCAAGTGTAGAGTCTTGCATCTGGGCAGGAACAACCCCAGGTTCCAATATAAGTTGGTGAATGACTGTTAGAGAGCAGTGTAGGGGAAAGGGACTTGGGGCTCCTGGTGGACAGCAGGATGACCATGAGCCAGCACTGAGCCCTTGTGGCCAGGAAGGCCAATGGCATCCTGGGGTGTATTAGAAGGGGGGTGGTTAGTAGGTCGAGAGAGGTTCTCCTTCCCCTCTACTCTGCCCTGGTGATACTGCACCTGGAATATTGTGTCCAGTTCTGGACCCCTCAGTTCAAGAAGGACAGGGAACTCTGCTGGAGAGAGTCCAGCGCAGAGCAATGAAGATGATCAAGGGAGTGGAGCATCTCCCTTATGAGGAAAGGCTGAGGGAGCTGGGTCTCTTTAGCTTGGAGGAGACTGAAGGGTGACCTCATTAATGTTTATGAATATGTAAAGGGTGAGTGTCACAAGGATGGAGCCAGGCTCTTCTCGGTGACAACCAATGATAGGACAAGGGGCAATGGGTACAAACTGGAACACAGGAGGTTCCACTTAAATATGAGAAGAAACTTCTCAGTGAGGGTGACAAAACACTGGAACAGGCTGCCCAGGGAGGTTGCGGAGTCTCCTCTGGAGACATTCAAAACTCGCCTGGATGCCTTCCTGTGTAACCTCATCTGGGTGTTTCTGCTCCAGCAGGGGGATTGGACCAGCTAATCTTTTGAGGTCCCTTCCAATCCCTAACATTCTGTGATTCTGTGAAGCCAGTAGCCTAGCAGGCAATACTGGAGATATCTGTTCTCATGAGACATCAGCTCCTTTCTCTGGCAAGGGGGATTTTGGATAGCTTCAATTTCATTTGAAGGAGTTACAGGGGGCAACCTTTCTGGAATAGACTGGAAAGCATTAAACAGAGACTAAAGGATATGGCAAATAAAGGAACAAATGGGCTCTCATTAGAATTAAATCATGCTGTTGACAAAGAAAGTAATTAAGGTAACGAAAAATGTAAGGAGAAAACATTCTTTAATTGCCTGCTGAACAAAGGTAGATACTAGGACAATACAAATCAATGTACAAAGGTAATTTCTTGTTTATGGACAAATTCAAATTGTGTGATATCAATGAAACCTGGTTAATTTAATAATAAAATTAGTAGTTAATAGCTATATTAGAAAAACTGAGTAGACAAAGGGAGAGGTAAGCTTTCTTTGATGTCTAAGCCAGCTCTACTGAAGTCATTTGCCAACTCAGATATAACAATTTTTAATAAATATGGTTCAAGGACCTGATGGAAAAAGTGCAAACAGGAATACTGGCAACACTTTTCTCAATAACTTGCCACCAGCTCTTTACATAGCTTAATATATAACATATAAGGGAAACATTGCTAAAGCACTTTAGTAAGAGAGGTAAATATTGGGAATTTATGCCACCAATATTAAATCATTCACAGAATCACTAAATATTGCATATTACAAATTCTTATTTCCATATCACACAACTAAAACTTCGTAGTTACCGAGATGTGAATGACTGCATCTTATCACATTCATTTGTAGAAACAGAACAAAATCTACATCTGTTTTTTAGAATGTTTATGTTCTAAGTTTTACGATGTTTATATTCTTTTACTCTTACAAAACTGAAAATTTGGAGCTGAATAATCATGGACAATTAGTATTAAAAAAGGAATATATGAACTACAACTGAAAACCATAATTGAAAAGAACTGTAAACTATTAATGGAACGCAATTGGCATTTGGAAGCCCATTTCCTGGTGTTATGCTGAGATTCTTAGCCTTCTCCTCATCTCTCTGTCCATGAAAGATGTATCCAGACATCAGTGAAGCACAGCAAAAAGGGAGAAAAGTAGCATGCTCACAAGAAAAAACAGTAGCCATTAAACTTCAGGATAAGAACTGAAGAGTGAGGAATAATTTCGAGACTAATATCTGCTTTATAATTCATGGAAGTATATGCTTCAGAATCTATAGCCTCTAGGGTGCAAATAAATTCAATTTGTAAATTTACTCAGTCATTATTTTCCAGAGATTCTGCTTTTTATTTTTTTTCCTTTCTGGGTACAGAAGTACAAACACACTTTTAATAGGGCTTATATTGTCCACTGCTATTTCCATCTAAAGCACCCTACATATTGTTTCTTAATGTTAACACAATGCACCCTCCCTCAAATAGAGACATGGGTCCACAGTTATCAAGTGAAGGTACTTTGGAATGAAGAAATATTTCAGTCACATTCACCTTTACTCCTACACAACCTCCCAGTCAGTATCCTTGCACCGCTATGTGCCTCCCTAGCACATCTATTGGGCTGGCCCTGGCAAGAGGTTTCTTGCTCTCTCACTCTCATACCTGAGCAACGACAATATAATTTTCCTGTGCATGAAACTGCTCACTCACAGGAAATTATATCCTGCTATTAAAAGCACCTTGAATTTGTCTTCCATTCATTGTATTCTTTCCTCAGTATTAAACAAGGTTCAAGACCTCAGTCTTTAAAATATCTAATTACCTCATTCTTTAAAACTGCAAAAAGTCATTGAAACTCTCAAGAAAAAAGCAGCAGTTAGCAATTCCACACGTAACTTGCAACAGAGCTATCCAAAGCAAGGCATATCTTTTTCTTTTTTTTTTCTGGGAGAGAAACTGCAGACCTACATATCATTTTACCATCAAGATATGAGCTCCCTTTGCTACTATCTAGGCCAACCACATGCTGAGTAACTTATAATATCACAGTTCTGAGTCTTAATAAATAAGTCCAGCTAAGAGCCAGCAAATATTAACTTAAGCCCAGCACTCTCTTTAACATGGTTTGAGGTCATCTTGGAGCACAAGCAAAATTAATTCATGCTTCCCAAAGATATATCATGTATATAATTTATTGCAAAGAAGGGCCCTAGTATGCAATGAACCCTAGAAATGCATTAAGAACTCACTACAGATCTTGCCAGTCACCATGGCAGGTACCTTCAGCAAAAAAAAAAAAACAAAAAAAGCAGTAGAGCATACAATGAAAATATATTAAGATGTTGGCAATGCATTAATGCATGAACAACTTTGAGAAAAGGTGAAGGAGAAAACAAGGAATTTACTGTTGAGATTAGAGATGTATTTTAAACATACAACAGTTCAAATATTAAATTAAGAAGCTGATAAAATAAAAACATTAATATCAACAAAACCTTCCAAGTTCTTTCTACTGACCCTATCCTATGAAGGGTGTAAAGGAATCCAGATTTTAACATAATTTTCAATTTAAAGTGCAGCCCTTTCCACACGAAAGATTTCTTTTTGTATTTTGTACATCAAATACTGTGAGTGAAGAAATGGCATTACTCAAATATTTCAGAATACTGACCAACTCTGCTAGCAATAGCTTTTCCATCACTGTGACTAAAAGCCTTTAAATTGCTATAAAGCATTTATTTTCAATTACTTCATATTATTAAAACCAAATATGATCCTTAAGGAGCTAATCACATTGACTAATTTCCAGCATCTACGTTTCCTTGAAATTCAAGGAGAAACCAGGAGGTCTGAGCACCTGCACTATGATTTTACTCTGAAGAACTTGTCTATTTATTTAACAGGTAGGTGAGGAAAAAACACTTTTCCAAATGCAATTTGAATCAATAGATGAATCCAGCCTCTAAATCTGTTTTTAAAAAAAAAAAAAAATCACATAAATCATGTTACCATAAAGCAGTATTTTCCCATTTTTATGAAACCTGGATCACCAAGTGCAAACAATGGCAGTTAATTCTCTAAAATGGAGACTAGTATTATCCAAAATGTCTCAGGTAGGTCCTCCTAACCTACAATTTTATGCTGCACGGTGAAGTCAGCAGGAGATAACTTACTGATGTCAAAAACTGTAACAATGGGACTTATAGTAAGTGAAGCCTGAGGCAATTTTAACAGCCTAATTTAACAGCCACTAAAATTTCCATGCTCATTGAGAACTACCTGGTCCATACACCATCACACTCCCCAGAAATCCAAATGCAAAAGTGACCATTAAGGGTTATCAAGTATTCTTCTCTTTTACGTATTTGCTGAATGGTTTTGAACTAATCCATGAATGTCAGCTTCTCACAGGAGACTTGCCATCTTACTTATATGCCTCAAATCACTTCCAAGCTCCAAAATGAATATATCAAGGCACACAATAAACTACAGATTATTTATGCAAAACTCAAGGAGCCCAGTTCAAATGTTTGCAATGGCGTGCATTTCTGATTACAATATGAATGACAACTGTTCTTTAAGCATCTAGGATTACTCAACTTTATAAACCAGCTTCGTTTTCTGAACACAGAGAACAGATTATCAGGCACAATGAAAGCTCCAAGGAAACAATTTATTCATCCTCAAATGAAATAGTTCTAATTTTCCTGTGGTGGATACATATGTGTGTGTGTGGTAGTGGCCATGTGGGGGGCATTTAGAAAGGGGTTTGTTTTGAGCGCCAAAACAAACCCCAAGGGTCTATAGCATCCTACGGAGTGGGAGGTAGGCCTGGACAGAGTTCCATGGTATAGATACATAAACATTTGGAAATGACAGCACATGCATTTTTCTGAATTATTTTAGATCAATTAATATGGTCTAGGAAACAACTCTGCAAGTTTCAGCTCAAAAAAAAGCTCTACTTAATAGAGGTAGGGAAAAAAAAAGCATGTGTAATCAACGAATTCAGCTACAGAGCCACAAATTCCATGGAATATCTGCAGGTTTCACATTCTCCTGCTTCTTCTTCCTGTCCACTCTGAGCATCCAAAACTCGAGGTGGAAACAGAGTTTATAGCTTAAGACATAACAAATATATTTTAAAATAATCAGATATACTCTCCACATACTACTTTGTCATACCAGGTAGAAAGAAAAGAATCATTAGAATAATCCTTGCTATTAGAAGCCAGGACCAGTAATCCAGGAACTTGGGTTTAACCTGCATCTGAATGCCTCACCAAGAACTTCTCCTTACTTCTTTGTAAAATGGATGCACCATTTTTTTCATAGGGTAGAAACGTGCATGAAGACTAAAGTTTGAATTTCCAGTATCAGGTCTAGTGGAGCTTCATCCAAAGTAAGTCATATTTACACATACATTTCCTACCAGGTGTCATTCCCTTCCCATTTTCTTGTTAAGGAAGATGGCAGCCACTATGACAAAAAGAGAACAATATTCCAGTTTTCTGGTATGCAACTACAGAGTACAGAGCACACTGGCCATTCAAATAGAAAAACAAAATATACCAAATCTGTCCAAAAGCTACACTCAATAAAAAATGGGCTTGAACAATATATGTCTCCAGGTAAACATAAAAGTGTAATATCTTACGATGCCATGATAATACACTTGGCTCATGCTTTAATGCCACACTGAGTGGCTAACTAGAGACAATAAATTTGTGATGTTTATTGTTTCTGTAACTAGGCAACATTTTCTGCATGTCAGATATTTTTAACACTTCCTTTCACAGAAAACAACTATATTTAATGCTCACAAATATATATTCTATTTAAATTGCTTATTATCATATCTGTGCATATTCTAGGAAGGCAAGTGGGTACGAAAAAGAAAAAAGGTAAAAAATTAGCATAATTATATGGAATTCTGCTATGAACTCTATAGCACATCTGAAGGTCCACTATAGACTACCTGAAAACCATCCCTGTCCTACTCTCAATAATGTTAAAAGAATACAAAAACCTTGAATAACAAATAGCTCACAGCTTGGTACATGGCAGATACCTCAATTACTCTAAGGCAATCAAAAAGTTGTTAATGGTTACATGCAGTTGTAGAAACTAATCCAGTACTAACAGAATCAGAGTAAAAGAAGTGTATTGTGAATGTTACAGATGTACTGTGCAGTGCTGGGAAAGTCACCTCAGTTTCATGCATGTCACCTGTTTGCAGGATTAATACACTTGTGATAGCTGACCTTGCAGGCAAACTGGTCTGTTCTGCTGGAGTTTCAAATGCTGACCTCAGAACCGCTTGTTTCTTTTCTCTCCCATTTCAACTGCCTGAATAGAGACATCTACAAAGGATGCCAAAGAATGCCTTTTTATATATGCTAAAATAGGTTACTGGCATATCATTTAACGTGTTATATTAGCAGAAGCTAGGAAAAAACAAAACAAAACATTTTTTTTCTAACAAGCTTGATATTGGGATTGTTATGTTTTCTACCCTGCTGTGGACACAAGTCTTTTGAAGATCTTTTTTCCCCTCTTCAATAGACTATTTTGCTATTCTTTGTATGTTCTGCTGTCAGCTGCCAGACTGCTAAATGTTTCTGACTGTGGTTGCTATGTTTTCTGGTTTTAAGAAATAGGTTCAAGTTTGGTTTTGTTGTTGGTTTTGGTTTTTTAACTTCCCATGGCAAAGACTCATAGAAATTTCTTGGCAACATCTTAATTGCAGAATTTAGGAACAAGTGGGTTCCACAGAAGCTCAATTGGCTCCCAAGTCAGAATAAAGCCATGAATAAGCCATGAAACAAAATCAAGAGAAACAAGAATCACCAAAAGGAAAACAAAATGTATTGTTTGAGGCAAAAGCAGCTTTGCATTAATACATTCTATAATGTCTAAGGAGGAAAACAAATGGTATGCTACCTCCAATGACTTTGGCAAAGTAACGGGCTACAGGAGACTCAATTGTTGCACTGGATCTCAGCTTTTTCCTCCCCTTTCTTTCACAGAGCAGCAAGAGTTTTCAGTGACTAATTCTGCAGAGAAGTCAGGAACATGCTATTTTTCCTCTTTCCTCATTAACCATTCCTGCCCAAGATCAAGCACGAGAACTCTCTAAGGACTGCAAGAAAGAGGCACTGTAAAGCAGAACACAGTAATTACCGGTGTAGGATTCAAGCCTTATTTCTTTAGCATAACATTCATTATATGCTAGATTTTTCCAGTCTTTAACACTTAATGCTTTAAAGTCAAGGTCAAAAAATACAGAAACAAATTATGGAAAAAGGCAAAGATAAAGTAAATGTAAAAATGAATGTTCTGTGGAACATCTCAACTCAAGTGCATCTGAAAGCAATGTGGCAGATGTAATTGAAAACTGAGCTACCTAAGGTAGGAGTTGTATTGGAAAAAAAATTGGAAGTGATCATAAAAAGAGCAACAGAATGAACCTCAAATTAAAGAGAAAAGCTAAAATGGACCCAACAGAGAATTCAAATTTGGGAGGTGAGTGTTCTGAAGATAAAGTAACAAAAATTTGCTAAATAAATCAGTTACGAATATACATAATCCTGAAAGTCTTCAAGTATCTGAACAAATATTTTTTTCCCATATTAAGCATGTTTGAAAACATATATAAAAACAACTGTATACTCCAGTCAAATGCAAAACATCAATTCTGCATATCCTTTGGTGAAATGGGGGGGGGGTTATTCTACCCCTCACTAGCTTTTCTTCCTTCAGCCTTTCCCATCAATATATCATCAGCTGCCAACTTACAGCTCTTAACCTTATTACTTTTCCAGCATAATAAATACCCAACTGGCTTTTTGTTCCCTTTCTCACTTCTGTAGTTTAGTCTTGCATCTAGCTGAATAGCCAGACCTTGGCTGTGGGTAATTCTGACTGCTCTCTGTTTCAGACTCATCCGCTCTGTTTCCTGATTCCTAGTTTGAAAGAACCTTCTGTTCCACTGAGAGAAAAAGAGTCCTCTAATCCCAGGCTGAAACGCCATAGCTGTTGTATGAACTTATGGCCAGACTCCACGTAGACAGCATCCTTCCCTTGCAGCTCCTACCTGGCTATCTGTTCAGTGAAGGTGGCTACTTGTTGACCAGCTACAGAAACTTTCCTTCTCCCATCTGGGGAGCTGGCACAGTGACTCTCTGATTTTGGTTTGTGATATCAATACAGTGACAGCTTATGCAGTTGTTGGCTAAATTCTGCCTTGCCATGATAAGTAAATAGGTAAACTACACTGCTAACTTTCCTTTCACTTGTGGAGTGACCAACACATTCCTGGAAGACATGCAGAAAAATTCTCCCTTTTTTCACCTGCTATTTATTATGAATCCTTTTAATCCTTTGAACGTAACCTTTTTGCTTTCCAATACTGCAATTCTTCACATCAGTGTTTTGAAACAATCTTCGGCTTCTCAGATACCTGTGACAAGAGAAGGCTAAGTTTTCTGTACTACTCTTGCATGCAAAGTTATTCCTGTAATTCCAACACAAGGAAAATGGTATCAAGCTGCCACATGTTTTTCAGAAGCAGCTTTTCTTTCATCACTTTCTAGTGATATGCAGAGGTACACCTTGGGGATGCTGGGCAGTGCGTTCCTTTGCACTACGTTCTATGCTCACATTCTTTGTCTAACCAACCTATCTTTCCTGAAATGACAGACAAAAGCAGTACTTGAGCAGAGAAGAACAAAAGCAAGAGTCTCCCAGCTAAAACACTGATGAGTTTAGTGCATGCATATGACTAAAAGACATTTATAAATTTTCAATTAAATGATTGATTTAATTCACAGGATATTTCTAAGGTATCTCGTTTATATTTAAGGCATCTTTAGCCACAGCCTACCTATGAGCCACCTTTATGTTGATAAACTTTACTGAGGTTAAAGCTGTCCTTCATAATACACTTACTGAACTAATCCATCGTTACAGTGACAAGGAACAGAGATGTATTATTTGGTTTTCAAGATGTGGCATCTCAGTGTAGTGTGAGAAGGAGGCAGTGCATGCACACCTAAGTACGGCATTTAAATGCTCTGATTCTGCCAGGTGAACTCCAAGCCTGAGGTTCTGGTGTCAGCTTAGTACGAAAGAAATTTCAGATAAGAAAATCTCCTTTTAGTCCTGTACTGAGTAACAGGTCCTCAGCCTCAAGCAAAATCAATTATTTTGACAGATAATCAGTAAAAACACATAATGCTACAACAAAATTTGTCTAATAACGTTCAAGAAGAGGAGCTTGCCACATAAAATGAACTACCGACAAGTACCTTTACACATGCAGTTGCTGGTTATTGTAATCTACTACTGTATACTGTTCTGCTAATATTATAGGCTTCCTAAAATATTTCTGCTTACATAAATGTGTTTGTCACAATAAACACACCTCACAGTGTTTATGTGGAAAACAGTTATGAAAAGCACTAATTCTTAGTACAGCAGAGACAGTGCAATTAAGCATTTCTCACTTCCCTCCATGACATTGCATACATCAATTCAATGTCTCAGCAATGTTTCGACGTTTGTTTTCACCTTTAAGTGTTGTGTTTGTTGTGATTGTTGGTTTAGTTTTAATTTCAAACAAACACTTCAATTTGGAGGAACCTTTTTATCAAGCATATTTTGAAATGTTTTGAAATATCACTTCAGGAAAGGGCGGGGGATGGGGGGAGGAGTGAAATAGGCTTTTCCTGGGGCAGAAATGTCAGGCAAAAATGGCTTTCTGACTATTTTCACTAACATACTTCATTGGTTCTACATATAGGACATGCGCTGAATTACACATTAAAAAAATCATAAAGGATATAGATAAAACCTAAATAAATACATAATCTAGGCAGCCACATCTATACTACTAACTATTGCTTGGGTTCATCTCAGTACAACTCCATTAAAAAAAAAAAAATACAGGATTATGCGAATAGTTGTAGCATGCATTTTCTTCGGAAAAGTTTGCCAAAATTATTTTCAAGATTCTGCTCGCTGTAGTGGGGCCTTAGTCTCACTGAAGCCATTATTTTCTGGTTAAAGACTGTGAGAAAGCCTGCTATATGAAGACTGATTCAGAAGTATCAAGCTGTTGCTGATACCTAATAAAAACTTTAATTCATTAGAAGACAACAGATAAGAAAGTAAAACTCAGCGTGGTGCAGGCCTCATGATCACTGTAGCCCACAGAGAAGAAAAGCATTTGCTTTTCTGCAGAAAATGAATTCAGAATAGTCTCATTCTGACTAAAAAAGCATACTGAAGACAGTATTTAGCAAGCAGAAAAAAATATTATGAAAAAAATCTACAGAAGGTATTAGTTTAAATATATACCAATAAATAATATCAGGGAATGAGAGTAAAACTACCATGTGTATCCATGTGCTGTCACCAGAAAACAACAGGGCTAATCCAGTCTGCTTGGAGCAGCATCAGATCCAAGGCAAAATACTGTCTGTGGAACTGTTTGGTTTTCAAACAGGTGGTTCATGAAGATGAAAGATACTAAGGTTCAGAAACTGTAACATCAATAATTTGCTCTTGTAAAACCTGACCTGCTCATGCGATTTCTGTTCATATTTACTTCTTTCCTGTAAAGTGTTCTTTCTGTGTGACCAGGTGGACATCCATCACTGACAAACAAGGAAAACGGCTGCTTTACAAAATATGAACACATACCCTCCAGCATCTCCTGAAAGCTTCAGTTTAGAAAGGAGAATTTTCAAAGCAAGAGCTTTGGGTTTTTTTGTGCCACTTTGTTTTTAGAACCTTTCAGAACTGTTACCTGTATGTACACGTGACAGGTTTAGTTCTCAAGCAAAAACATGTGGATAGCGTTTGAAGAGTACTTGTGGATGTTCAGTATGCACAAACATCCATTCGCAAACCTTGACCAACACTCAAGTATTCTTTTGAAGATACATCCCTCTGACTATAATCCAGCCAGATTTAAATAAGAAAAGCTAATGACTGAAATGATGTATGCAACAATACTACATACTTTTTATAATTCTCAGAAAAAAAAAATAAAATGCAGCTGTGGTTAATCAGGTTAACATTGTTTTCAAATCAAACTATAAGAAAATAGTTTGAAAAGCTGTTCCCTTTCTTTACAGTGAATAATTTCTTTTCTGATCCAAACTTTAAGTTTTCTTTCAAACAGCGCAAGAATATTTCAAAACAAGTCAGCACAAATTAAGATCTTCCTCCTGAAGTTCATTTTGACACAAACAATCTAGCTGACCTTAGAAAAAGCAAAAATTATAACCAGTTACCCACTGAAGAATATTTTTCACTTTCCTCCATCATTTACCTCTCAGCACAGCTCCCTAGCCAAGTATGGCAATATGCTTAAAAAAGACAAGCTTGGAAACTAAAATTCTTAGCCACCTTTGATATTAATAATCAATGACTCAACTGATACAGTGGTCTCGTTGTATGATTTTTGCTGTAAGTCAAGCTATTTCTAAGTCTGTCTCACAGAAATGATGAACTTGACAACTTTTATGCTTTGTAACAACTTCCTCTAACCTTATAAGAAAAAAGAGGATGGCATCCTGATTAACGTGACTTATTTAAACTTGCAGAACCTGTTCTTAACCATTACTTCGCTAAAGTTTGCAATTTACTTCACACCTGAATAAGATTGCAAAACACAATATTTTTCAACTGCTTAACTGGCATAACAAATTACATCACAGGTTATTACCACTAAACAGGAACCAATTTACAGAACACCTTAATGCAACAAGCTTGTGGGGGGTTGGTTGGTTGTTGTGTAGGTTTTTGTGTCTTTGTTTGTGACTTTTTGTTTATGTTTTGGTCAGGGAAAGAGACCAAAAATTTGCTCCTGCTCATCTCTGCTGTAGTTTTTTAGCTGAAATAACACTGAGCAGAAATTTTCTTACTGGTTTCAGTATATCAGCATTTAAATCCTTGAAATTCATAAGAATAGAACCCCCAAACACAGATAAAACAGAAGTATTTCTACAAACCTTTAAAGTGTCAGATATGTTAATAATTTTGTTTGCATGTTCACAGGTGAGCCAAAGTACTTTTGCTTTGACCCACATAAGTTACCTCACTGAATTTTCAATTTCCTTTATAGCTATTTGTGCTTTTCATAGGCATAACCTTATTATTTGTATCTTCTAAAATACCTGAGCTGTACACTTAAGTAAAAAAATCAAGAAATTGGTACAGGCTACAACTCTTATAACCAATAAAGAGAGGTTTCGGTAGATATAAACATAAGCATTTTTTTAGAGTATATACACATCTAATGCTGCAAATATCTGAAAAACTAAGAACTTTCGAATGAAAGAATACACCCATTTGAGCGTACAAGAACACCAAGGTATTTATATAATTGACTTAGCAACTGGTAAATGTATACTAAATCTTTTTGATGAAAAACTGGAGAAAAGAGCAATCTAGCCTTCACATAAACATACTGGAACAATTGTGAAAAAGTCAAAGAATAGCTGTATTTTTTGTTTGACAATTAGACAATAACAGGACTGACTCAATAACAACATACAGACTTTTATACTTCAACAAATCTTCTTTGTTAAATGTTTTAAAACATTTATTTAATCTGAAAATTAAAGAAGTAATCCTTGTCTCATTATTGCTTTCAAGTTGTCCAGACTAAGCTTAGAAAACATGCACCATCTAGGTGACAAAAAAGCATATCAGTCCTCAGTAGCTCTCAAGCATAAGAAATTGCCTGGAGTAAGTCTTGGAAAGGGAACAGTTGTTGCTCTGGGTTTTTTTCTTATACAACTATATTAATTTTATAGCACAAACATTGTATTTTAAGGAACTGGGTGTTACAATTCTTGTCTTAAAAGAGAATTTTAGAACGCCATTTCCTAAATAAATATTCTGTTTCAGTGTTCTATCCTCAAAGTCTAATATTAGAACATACTACTTTCTGAAAGAAATATAGTAAGTACTGTTTAATGTTCTTTTGGGGGTAGGGAGGAGGGGTGACAAATACTGTGCTCAAAGTCTTCATTTTAACTTCTCTCTCTTTTTATTATTTTTTTTTAATCTAACAATTGCAGCAGTGTGTTGAACTTTGAAATACAATCCTGCAAGCAACCATCAATACTACCTGCCTCCCACAACGCTAAACAGAAAAAAAAAAATCCATTTACTTTCACTATTAGAATTCTGAGAAAGTAAATACATTAACAGCTGCTAGAACATATCAACTGTAGCAATAATCACAATAATACTTCATTTTCTACTGAACAAATGAAAATAGCAGGTTTCAGATTATTTTTAACAGATTCAACTGCTCTGGATCAGATTAGATTCAGAAAAAGGTAGGACAGCACAATTCCAGTTGTTAAGTGACATGTGCACAAAAACACACAAGTAATTTTACTTCTACAAGCTGCTTCCCATCTTGGAAGGTTTTTATTTGTTACTATTATAATAGTAATCAATATATTCACAATAAAGGATTCACTTAAATACATTCCTTAATTCTTCAGAGACAAAGTATATCCTAGTTCACAGGTTTTCAAAGATTGCCTAAATAAAACTAATAAAAACTTTATGATAATGGTTATATCAAAAGATTTTTGATTACTGATATGGAAACAGGCTATAAAGTCTGGGCAAATCGGACTGCTTCATACCCCCATACATGGACAAGAACATAATTCAAAAAGACAATGCTGATATGAACTTAGTTGCAAAGTTTACAACCAGAAGGATTACGTCCTCTTTTTCAGCAATAAAAAGTTTTCTGACCAGCTCTTTGATGTCTGTGTGTGTCCCTTAAAGGAAAGAGTCTCAAGTGAAGAAGCGCAGAACAGATCAGCTAACTCTGGGACTTTTTACAGAAGCTGAAGTACCACTGGTAAATGAGTACATCTGGCTGTATAGGTTGTACGGACTTGGAAGTTGACACCAAGGTATTCATACTGCCCAATTCTACCAAAGAATTTTTGACTCTGATGATGCTTTGCAACAGTGTGTTCTCACAGAACTTTTTGTTGTTATGTGTTGGTGTAACACATCACCAAAGAGCCATCGCTAACATGATGTATTACCAGTTAACGTGGAAGAGATGCCAAGGACATAGTCCAGATATTTACTAGAGTTTTGTATTAAATGATCTTTAAAAGATTAATATTTCCAGTAAGGGAAAGAGAATATTGACTAAAGAAATGGAGAATATAGGGAGTAAACATCTAAACACATGCAAACATGGCTCTCAAACAAGGTTTGCAGCCTGCAAATGTCCAGGACAATGACATTTTGAGAATTGCTGTTCTCTGGTTCTGGAGGAACATCAACATCTCCCTGCTGGATTCTGGCTACTTTTGTCAGTTTACTGGCTATCTCTTGAAATGCAATCTGCATTTTACCATTTTTTCATTTGCCTTAAATCATCCAGAGCAGAACATTTAATTTTTTCCAAATGTAGTGATTGATAAAATAGAAGTATTTTCTTTTCAAACATTTTATTGGAACAGATTTTCCTGTATCTTGCATATTTCCATTTTAATACTGATGTTGCTGAGTTGCGTGGAATATTTAATTTATGCTCACCCGTCACTTATTTTTTTCTGCAGTCTATACAGATATGAATATTTATGAATGCAGCAGTAGCTGACCTGGACCTTGTATCATCTGAAAAACATATGCACACTGGGCACACGGGATGAGAAGAGAGGAAGACTGGAATCTGTTTTTCCATCTTTTGAACAGAAAATAAGCACTATTCATAAGAACTGCCTGAATGAGAAGGAACGTACTGTTCCTTATGGCAATTGTTTTAAACATCCCATCTAGAGGCTCAGGAAACTCTAAGTAATTTCCAAGCTCTTGTGTCTCTTCACGGGCACAGTAAAAAGAAGAGGGAGAAAAAGGACATGGAAACAAATAGGCACACAGTGACTGATCACTAGTGTTACCCAAGTCCTCATCAAGGGACTAAACCATCTCCATAAATACTTTTAATTTCTTCCTCTTAGGTATTTCTTGAAAGTGGAAAGGAGTAATATATTATATAATCTATAACACACACCACTTCCAGCCTCCACAGCAATATACCTACATCAGAAGTTTATGCGCATGAAATAGCTGTCCTTCCTGCTGCTATTTCAAAGGGTGTATAATCAGAACATCCCATGCACTGGAGAGGAATTAATTCTTGAAAAACTCCTGAGCCTCCTTCTATTGGTTCCAACTTGTGTCTAAGCAAAGCGTACATGAGTCCTTAAAGAAATACTGTTAGCATTTGGGATACAAAGTGCTTTTCCCAAAGATCAGGTCCTTTAAGGAATTATGTTCCTAAAACCCTCTGTGTTCATTTCCTTTGGCTCATTTTTAAGTCAATATTGTTATGCAGAACACGTATAAATATTACAATGTAGGAAGAAACAGAACAGAAATAAAGGATGAAATCCAGGCCATAGTGAAATCACTGCATCTATAAACTTCCAAAATTCCCTCCCTAAACACTCCTCTTACCAGTACACAAACATTCTACATTTTTTCACTCTCCTTTATTTCCTCCTCTTCTTTAAGGCAGCCTATTTCAGGAAAGTGTCACAAATAATGTATATACTGTTATGGGATATTGATGTACTAAGTTTGTGATGAATGCAAACTCACTATGATCCACTGAGTAGGAAATGCTGCAAGTAATATAGAACTTCTTTCAATGAGCAAAAATTCCTAACACATCTCTAAATGATTCACAGAAATTACTTGTAGCAAATCTATTAAGTCCTCTAGCACAGCTCTCCAAGAACAGCATGTTTCCCTGCAGAATAGCTTTTGCTTCTTTATACAATCTACTCTGAAGCACATCAGTGAAGACTGAGGCAGGGCTTTCACCAATACCTTCGGGAAAGTGCTCCACTACATAATCTATTCTTACTGTCAATCATTTTTTCCTAATACTGAATTTTCACTTTAGTAATCCCATCACATTACTCCCCTTGTGCTTTTATGCATTAGAATTTATACTCTTCAAATATTCATAGCTATTCTTAAGGAAAAAAACAGACATTTTCCCTCAGCATATCAGTTTCTGTGCCTGAATGTTGTCGGTCTCCCTTGGAGTGCTATATTTCCTTGCACATTTCAAATAACTGTCAGAGAAATTAATATTTGTTGTTGCTGGGGAAAAAAAAAAAAAAAAGCCAAAAAGCCCACAAAGAAAACTACTTTCCCCCTCAAACCTTTCCCTATGAACATCAACAGTCCCTGCCCCCTCCCCTTTTTTTTTTTTTAATCTGCTGTTACATTATCAAAAAGGATTTATAGAATGGAGTTTTTCTAATTAAGGAAAGCAAAAAATTACCAGCTACATATTTTACAAAGGAAAAAACCCTCCATATAGAATCATTTTGGATACCTGATCCTAACCACAAATGATTATTAACAAACACACCATTTTAACAAACACAAGGTATAATGAAAATATCTTGGAGGTCAAGTATTCTTGGGTGATCTTTCCCTTCTGAATTCCGAATGCTTCAGAACAGATGCCTTAAAAAAACAATCTTTCCCTCTCTCTCATTTCTTATTACCTCTTAACTTCATTATAGGCTTGAACTCAGAAAAGCATATCCTGTTCTGCTCACACTTCAAAGATCATTGTCTATCATGATACAGTTACTTCACAAAACCAATTTAAATTCTTTTACCATACGCAACATGTTCTCCTCTCCTAGACTTTCTCCAATTTGCTTTTCATAGAATCATAGAACTGTGCAGGCTGGAAGGGCCCTCAGAAGATCATCTGAGCTAACCTTTCATAAGAAAGGGAGACTAGGTGAGATAATCTACCACCCCATCCAATAGTATCTTGAAAATCTCCAGCAATGGGGATTCCACTATGTCCCCAAGGAGATTTCTCCACTGATAGATTGTTCTCATTGTAAAAAAAATTCTTCCTTATATAAAACCTCTCCGGATGCAACTTGTACCTTTTGCTCCTTGTCTTCTCCATGTTGTTCCTTATGAAGTGAGAACATCCATCCTCTCTGTAGCCACCCTTTAAGTACTGGAACACTGTCATGAGGTCTGCCCAAGCCTTTTCTCCAGGGAGAAAAGAACTAACAGCTTCAATCTTTCCTCTTGGGGCAAATCTTCCAGTCCTTTGGGCGATCTTCATGGATCTCCTTTGGACCTCTCCAGTCTTTCCACACCTTTTTTTGAATTTTGTGGACCAGAACTGGGCACAGTACTCCAGGTGCAGCCTGACAATTGCCAAGTAGAGCAGGATGATCACTATCTCTGCTAGTAATACCCTTGTGTATGCAGCCTGGGATCCGATTTTCCTTCACTGCTGGAGCACACTGCTGACTCATGTTCAGACTGCTGTCTATCAGGACCCCGTATCCCTTTTCAGAAAGGCTGCTCCCCAGCCACACAGAGACCAGCTCACAGTAGGCTCTTTGGTTATGTTGTCCCAGGTACAAGACACTAGTTTTTATTAAACTTCATACTATTCTTGTTAGTCCACCATTCCAGTCCATCCAGGTCTCTCTGTAAGATGGCTCTCCCTTCTGATCTGTCCACATCACCAGGCAATCCAGTGCCATCAGCAAACTTCATGATGGAGCTTTCAATCCCATCATCTAGATCATTTATGAAGATGCTGAACAGTGTGTGGCCCAGTATTGATCTCTTGGGGACGCCAATTGTGGCAGGCTACCAGCCTGAGTAAAAACCATGACTACCATCCTCCAAGTGCGACCTGTTAACCAGTTTCCTTCCCATCTCACTGGCCACCCATCCAATCTGTCTTGCCAGTTTGTCCAGGAGAAGGCTGTGGAAAATGGTGTCTAAGGCTTTGCTGAAGTCCAAGTGAACAACATTCACTGTCTTGCTGCAGAAAGGGATGAGATTAGTAATTTCCTAGGTTTTGCTTAATTTTATTTCTCATCTGCTTTCATTACACTCCTATCCACCTCATTCAGGTTATATTTCTTCTTCTTTCTTTCTAAAACATTTGGTAATCATCCCTGCAAAAATTGTCGTGAAGACTACACATTTGTGTGCCTCCCGAATTCATCACTGTAATGTTTGGTTTCATGTTTCAAGTACTTGTACTCACAGTCAAAGAGACCTAGGATTCTTGGCCCATGATCTAACTTTAAGTTTGAGCTTCCCCTTTAAAGCTGCTTTAAATATTGACCTTTCATACAATGACCCTTCAGGGCAACCGAGGCATTCATTCCAAAGGTTCATCTACTTGTAACGCAAACTCTGCTTTTTAAAAACTTGCTGCAAAACACACTACACTCTTCATCATTCTAGCAAAGTACACTGATGTTCCTTCTGGATTTTAACACTATTTTGTCACTGTTCTTTACTCACTATAGTTATTTTCTGTTCATGCTGAAGCTTATAGTTTTAAATTAATGAGAAAATTGCATTCCTTACTAACATGAACTAACTTTTTGGTCTCAAATTTTCCCCATTTTTACTCACTTCCTTTCAAGTCAGCAAAAAATGGACTCTGGATGTGCCTTTCGGGATCCTCTGCTTTCCATTTAGTGCATCTGACTTCTCTGTAATGTATGAATTTCCTCGCTAATTTGCTGAAAGTGCTACTAAGGGATGTAGGTGGTTAAAAACTTCCCTTGAGCACCCTTTGGTAAAGAGTATCATCAGAAGAGACAGGATTTCTTCAGCAGCACTTGAAATATGCTTAATGTCGGCCTGCTTTGTTTGTATTTCTTCACTGGAAAATTTTTCGGTAGTTTCCTAGCACTGTAAGTGTGTTTAAGTATCATGCCAACACATTTACTTGTTCCATTTCCCTAAGACCTATATAAATTATGTTACACTAATCTATACTGATGTCCACTAAAAAAAGTACTTCACTAAGTTCATTTGAACCCCCTAATGGAGTCCACATACACTTTCATAGGAAACTCACTTGCTCTTTCCTGGTATTTCCTGTATGGACATCAAAGGTGCATTATGACTCTCAACACTTTTTTCAGAATACCTCCATCTTCTCACTTTCAGTGTGATAGTAAATGTATACATGAAATTATCTGAATTAAGTAATGTTTACTGTATTTCTTGGCTACTTTAAATACCACTTTACAAACCAGACAGGATCTGAAGTCAGGAAGCAAGTATCACATATACTCATATATTTTCATGTGCCTAGTACTAATTCATATTAGTTTTTTTTTTTACTCTGATTATGCTGAAAGATCTCAAACTACTATAAAAGCTTAATAAATAAATAAATAAATGTGCAATTCAATGTAGTCTGACCATAGCTAGCCCAAAGCTGATGCATTCTGGCTCCTTCAAACAAGTGGCAGAAATAAGAGAGTAGTGTGGGTTTTTTTCTTGTTTCAGTTTGGTATTTTTTTGAAGTGTCACTCTGTAAAGCTTTCCACAGTAAAGTCTTGATATAGTTCCTATTAAGGTCAGTGGGAGTCAGTGGCAATTACATCTGACTATGAATCAGGACTAATTAGATGGAGATCTGTATATTAATTGATTGAGGAGATGTGGAAAAAAAAAAACACTGAGATATAACAGCTGAATTTTGAATGTGCATATTTAAAGACAGTAGTTAAAAGATTGCATCATGCACCCAAATATTCTACTCTTTTTTATGTTAGTCTTTATCATGTCACTCTTCAGGAAACACAGGTGTATTCTAGATAGAAACTGAAGCCTTCTAAGTTAAAATAAACCTGAATAATCTAGATACCTGAGAAAAAGTCTTGAATGCTCCTGGTGGATTACCAGCTAAACATTAACATTTGGTAATGCAATCTCTACAGAAGAGGAATATAAAACTGAAAAAAAAAAAAAAAAAAATTGAAAGAAGGATGAAAAAAGTTAGAGAAGATACAGAGAATATCAGCAAGAGTGACTGAAAGATTAGGATATATATATACTACATAGAAAAATGCAGAGGATCCAGAACATTTTATTTAACAATGAGGTGGGCAACTGTCACATTTCAAAAGTATTTACATGGAAGGTAAAAATAAAGTAGCTAAGAGGGCCTAAACACAAAGGGATTAACTGAAATTAGATTAATTCAGGTATGAAGATACACACTTGTAACAGGGTGGCCATTTAACCGCTACAAATATTTCCTGTGAGATGTTGTAGATTCTATATTGCCTCTTTTTTTTTTTTTTTTTTTTTTTTTTTTTTTCCAAAATAGGTGGAACAATAAGAACAGTACAGTGGCTACAGTATTTGACAACAATTACTTCAGCTAAACCAAATGACCTATTTTATATGGGGAGCCAAGTTAGATTATCAGTGTTCCTTAGAAACTGTGACAGTTTCAATTAATAGAAGATTACAGAACAGGTACAATCTTAAAGACTATGAATGTTAAACTTCTGGCCAAATTTAATGCCAATATAAATGGGTCAACATAGCTACAGATGTCACCACACTTGGTTAATGTTAGCTAAATAAATCACTGTCACCTATTCAAAATCCCTGCATTCTTCTGCCAATAACAAGATTATCTACTGCTTCATAAGATCTGTGGCTTCAGCAATCCAAGAATTTAATAGAATTTTGCAACCTGGAATTATCCTCACATATGATACACTCTATGTATCACTAGAAAAGGAGTCAAAGAGAATAACGTGTAACAAAGCCTCAGGTCAGGGAGCAGGCTGCATCCAATATCCTGCAAAGGCACAAAAAGGCTTCAAGAATGCCTTGAAAAGCAACTTAATAGTTACATATGAAAATTTCAAACCCAGCATCCAAATATGTAGATTCCAGATTCCTCATTACTGTAATGCCTCCTTAAACATAAGCACCTCATTTATGTTCCACAAAAGAGACAATACTCCTTCTAAATTATTGAGATGTTGTTTGAGTGCATTGTGACAAAGGCAGCTTTGATTCGGCACTCCTGAGATCAATGAAAGCTTCTCCATTTTCTGAGAGGCGGCAGGGTCAACCCCAATAAAAATCAAGTAGTGAATCCCAGAAATAATGTAAATAGTATAATTGATTCTAATGGAAGGTATACAGATGATACAAGTCAGGTTACAACTTTTATTGACAACAATACATCATCCCTGGGCATATATCCATAGATCCTCTGCCTATCGCCCACCAAAACTCAAAGTCTACCAGCCAGCAATCAAATTTTTGTGCAAAGGATTCATTCTTGCTAAAACTAGGCTCCCACATTTGCAATGTAAATCAACCAGTGTAAGTGTGCAAGCTTCCCAGCTTTTTAAAAAACGCAATAGGAGAAGCCCCCTTTGAAAACCAAACAACCTTCAATTCAGACTTTCTGAAGTCTTCCTGATTCTTGTGCGTGACTGAATTGACACAATGAAAGCAGACAACAGTGAAAACTACTCAGTGCTAATGTACCCCAAGTTCTGCAAAGGCCTGCATCCCAAAGACCAAGACCAAGACAGACCCCTTCCTTGAGAAAAGCTGTGGAGTTTTTGAGTTGTTTTGCTGTTTGTGGGGGTTTGTTTGTTTGTTTTTCATGGGTAACATATCATATTCAGTAACCTCTTTCACATATAAAGTGTAACTGACCATAAAAACACACACACATGTAGAAATCTTTCAGTCTACATTATCACACTCCTCTGGGAGAAAGCATTGAGCAAGGAACTATGACAAAATGGGGCAAGCTACTTTCAAATCTGTAGTCAAGTGTGGATTTGTGTACTCCCTTGTTCACTACATTAAATACACCTGTGGAATAACAAAAAATAATTATAATACAGACCAAGAATAAAGTTCAGTTGCTATTGTTTTTTGTCTGTGTTAAAAAAGCAATCACAATCAGTTACAACAGATGGACAGAGAGAGAAAACAAAAAAGCAATTAGCAAATAGAGTTGCAGTAGTTCCGCTCCCAATAAACCCAAACTGTGGAAAATAATGATTCATTTTTAGAGAATATCTACCCAGACTTGGGAGGTGTCTCTTTTTCATCCATTTGCAATGATATACCTCTATCAACTGCATATTAAAAGCAAATACACGTATTTGGCGGTTTATAACCAGAACCTATATTTTTCTAGTATTGCCTTCGGTATATAGCAGCTCGTAGAACTAGTATCACCAAAAAAACCCAACTGCATTGAAGTCTCAATTCTTGCCGGGGCACAAGGTAACATTTTTGAAGAGATTCACTCCCTTAGCAAAGCATCTATCACGTTAAGTCACACTACACAGTATCAGTACAAACTTCAAGATTTTCTATAAAGAATGTGCATTCCAGACTTGCGTGTAAAGCATCCAATATTTAAATAAAATTAGTTGTGCCATTACACATGAAAGAACCACCATGCTTTATTCTCTATTTGTAAGAACTCAAACTCTTTAACGTCTGTTAATCTTTCAGGACATGTTTGAAGGTGTGTTCTTCAAAAAAACAGAAGATCTATGAAGAGCAACATCTTTACAACATATTATGAGACTCTACCTGCTTTCACAGAAATACAGGAAAAAGTCTCATCGATTAGATAAAACTACATCTTTCCCTCTCTTCTAAACAGACATAGAGGGAAATCGTAACTAGGGCACCTTTAAAACAAAACTATTGCCAAAACTTAGAAGTTTGAACAAGAAAGGATTCAAATACTTATTATTTCACTGTCTGCTGATAAAGCTTTTTTCTTCTTCCCTCCAACTGAGGAAAATCTTTATGCTACATGTAACTCTCATTTCAGGAAGAGCAGAATAACAACAGAGGCCCCTCTCTTCTTATGCTAACTTAAATCAAGAGTTACTTTCTAAGAGAGTAGAGTTTCACTGACACAAATCTAATTTTAATCAGAATCATTATCTGCATTTTAGTATTACATTTATTCTTCAGTAGCTACAGATACAAGTTTATTAAAAAGCTTCTGACTAGATCTTCAATTCCACTAGATATGTAATGCTACTAAACTTCTTGCCATTGTACACACCAAATCCAATTACAAAGAATATATACAAATTCCCTTCCAATGAACAAAGATTTTTTTTTTCCCCTTCTTTTTTTTTTTACCATGTTAAGGTTAAAAATGCTTCCCTTGGAGATACTCAAATGTAGGATACTAGCTAGTAAATATCACTGAAAAAGCTAAATACTCTCTGTACCACAACTCCATCTTGAAAGTTGCTTAAAAGAGAGAGAAATCTCAGGCTATGGAATGATGTAAAATGCACAAATACAACCACGTCTGAACATTTTAAATAAAACTATCCTGGCATGATATCTGGTCTATATGTTAAACTACTTAAAGATTATTAATTAGTGTAACCATCTGTTATAATGCACAAACCCCAGGCAGCTCTGTGCATTCACTTTTACAATTCAACCCTGTGCCACCTTTCTAATCAATCTGCTCTGTCCGTGATGTCGAATGATGACAATAAAATGAAAACAAAACATAAGATTAAACTCCGTGTCTCAGGATATATGAATTCTTGTATAAACAAATAAAATATTATGTTAGAAGGCTTTTAAAAGGATTAGTAGCTTCTGTAGAGTATGAACTTAAACACTTCTATATTTTCTGGCAATTTACAATGAGAAACAAAGCATTCAATAAGTAGATTTTACTGTCATCTCTAAGGTTACTTTAATAGAAAAGTACAGATTGGAAGGAATATTTTAAAAGACCATGATTTTACTATACACATTTAGATAACTCTGGGGAAGGTGGGACAGTTCAAATAGATCTTCATTCCTTTTTCTTCTTCTGATTTCTATTTTTTTCACAGGGACTTCAAGGTTTTGTGAAGTAATTATCAGAGGTTAAATGCATAGAGAAATAACAGAATTAAAAGCTACTTCATTAAAAGCACTCATGTTCCTCAAATCAGGAAGCCAGAAATACCATAGAAAGATTCATTCCCTCCTAAAGAAAAAAAAACAAAAATTACTGAAATGACTTAGTCAAGGAATCCTGTTCTTACAGAAGGACAGAATGAGCTACAACCTTAACTTCAGCGGGGAGAAACAAACAAACAACAACCCACAAACAAAAAACAAAACAACAACAAACCACAACCACAATAAGCACACACCTATGCTTACCACATTTTTGAAAACAATTAAAATTTTACTTGAAATTAAATTTAAGTTTTTATTTTCTTCCTTTTCTTTCTCCCTCAGTATGCTATCCAACATATTGATAACAATAAAGGAAAAAGACACAAGCTATGTTCCACTGTGTTCTGAAGGTTCAACACTTGACATACACCAGTGAAAATCACTGCTTTCTCTCAAACACTTTTCAGATGGGCCTCCCTATAAATATGAATTTTTAGTTCCATACAGATAACTTAAAAAAAAATAGATAATTTGTGTGCCATCCCTACAGCAAACTACTCTTTCCTAAAAACAGATTTTTTCCTTGTAAGATAACATAATATATGAGTTTGCTAGGTTTTAAAATAAAAAAAAAAAAAAACACTTGTGTAAAATCATACAATGTGTATCTCAAGTTGGTCTGATGTAAACAAATAAATTTGTTTTATTTGCTATACAGAACAAAATTACCATATTTCAAGTTAGGCAATATTTTAACTGGCATCTTTGTTAAACGCCTCAAGAAAACTGCATTTCCAGTAGTTCTAGTCCAAGTTTTTATCTGAAGAAATTCCATTTTCAGACATACCATCCATATATTACCTCATTCCTCACCCTAAGGTGCATGACACTAGACACACCTGATATGAATTATAGGTGCAATATGAATTCTAGGTGCAGAAGTTCAGCCAAGACGTGACCATAAGAACCGCTGCATGAATTACCTCTGTCATCCTTACAGCAATATCTCAGTGTCACTCTGGCTTTCAAATATGTCAAATGAAAATATTTCAATGGAAAATGTTTCAACAGCAGAAGAAAATGAACAGGTAAATACAAATGACCACGCAAAGCAGTAAGAAACCAATACAGAAATACAAGACAGGTTTGTAGGTGGGACAATCTTTTTGTCAAGTTTTTTGACTATCACAGCTATAAATAAGCGTCAGAAAAAAAGAGACAGATACAGTCCAAAAATGAGAAGTAACAGGATGTAATCAATTGGTTCCACCAACATTTCCAGCAACTGATCCGGGAGTCGCTTTCACAGGTGGACAGAGGTACAAATGGCCAAGACCACCAGTTTTTCTCGATGACAGTTTTTGAATTCTCAGGACTTTTGGTTCACATAATCCCAGTGTAATGACAGCAAACTATCTCACAGAAAAAACAGGTGTAATTAGGTACCTTGCTACCACTCCCAGCTGTAACCTCACAAATCCACAGACCATGTGGGTTAAGAAGAGCTGGTGCCAACACATATACTCAAGGAAACAAATAGCTATCATAAAATATTAGTAGAAAAAATACTGATAGATTTGGTCTTGTTTTGAAGGAAATAATATAACACAGCCAGCCCCCTTAAGATGCTAAGTAAAAACCAAAAAGAACAAAAGTAAAAAAATAAAAATAATAATATTACAGTACAGGAATCACAGAAAGTAAACTACGCAGAAAGCCTTTTAAATACTTTCTACACAAATAGAAGCAGCATATACAGGAAACAGTATGATACATTTGGAAGAATACATACCTGTCTGTTAATATAAATATACAATATTTTTAAAGATTTGGACTAAAATGTTGACATGAACTCCACAGGAATCTGCTATCATTCTAACCGTCTGTTGTTCCTGTGACATTTGTTGGAATGCAGTATAATTTAATGTTTGAAAAAATGTTGCTTTGATCCTGGGAAGTCAAATAAACACTCAGATTCACTTAGTATGCTTTTGAGTATTCAACATTTAACAGTAGAAGCTTAAAGAAACCTTTCACAGCTTAAAAAAAAATAATCCACAAAAAGCAAGCAAAAATACTCAAAAGGAAACAAAATCCTTCTTTACAATCCGAAATCTTTCTTCAGTATTTATTAAGTAGGGTCAGAAAGAGAAAAACAGTATGAGAAAGAACAGCTCAATACCTCCTCAGTTCGAATTTCAAATAGAAATCGGTATCATTACTTCAATATATGGAACCTATTATTTACAGATGTATTTTATTCTTCTCCTATAGCACATTTTCAGTCTTTAACACCTTTCAACAGACAAAGAAAAGATGCTAGAAACACACTGCTCATTCAGAAAAATGACCCTGTTCTCTCTATCAATACCAGTTCAAAAGGCTGATGCTCTTGCTCACATTAAATAAAAAAAACACATGATAAAAAAAAAAAAAGAATCCATTTCAATAGGTGCAATTTCAGTGTGACATAGAAGAGCAGCACACTTCAGACTGCAAGAAATAAAAATGTTGAAATAGCGATAATTTATGAATATCATAGCTGATCCCTCCTGCTTGGTTCCAGAATTAATTGGCAAAAAGTAGTAGAACAAACAAGCTTCGGAAGATTATTTTACCTTCAGGGTTTTTTGGAGGGTTATAAAATTAGACTCTGAATGCTTTTTCTTAACAGGTCTAAACACAAACTGCAACTGTTTCAAAATTTGAATAAACCTTAATTACCTACAGTGAACAAAGGAGAACTGAAAAACCATATTAGCAGAGGCTATTACAAAATTGGAACTTGAAGCGAATACAGATCACATGGTGTCAATACATAAAGCCAGAAAACTAGCTTAATTTTTTTTTAAGATATAACCTTTTATGTTCACCTATTATTTGGGAATGTTCCCACTGAAATGTGCAGTGGTTTTAATAGTGTTCCTGTCTGTTGTCACCACCACACTCCACAGTACTGTGCGTATAACTCTGAGACAATGGACATTTCTTACACTGTACCACTATTTTGATTTACTAGGCCCGTGTCACTTTGCTTGCATTTAATTTGAGGCTCCATTTCTAATTGGCTTTGTAATTGTTTCTTGGGCCATTTATTTCATTTTGCTTGGCACACTTTTCAATAGTAAAGCAGCATAAATAAGCAGAGGCAAATAGGATAATGAAATATTAACATTATTATTCTAGTTCACAGCAGCATAAACAAAAATAATTCAAGAATTACAGAAACTAAGGCATTCGTTTAACATGACTGAAGGTGTTGATGCACTCATACAAAGTGATCTCAGGCCAGCTGAAACTATTTGCAAATTTAGCATAGCGTTGTCTGAGGAAAAGAAAATATTGATAAAATATATGTATATATGCAAAGGTCGTTACTTTAAAAAAAAGTAAGTTATGATTATGTTTCAAAAATGTGCTTAAACTTTAGCTACTTAGTGACCACAAAAATAAAACCCCCAAGAAAAAAACACCTATATTTAACCTTATTTGCATATTCGGTCTGGTGGTAGAAGATTTACAAAATTTCAATCAGATCAGAGGTGCTCAGCATTTTGCACAACTGATTTCTAATTGAGTGAACATAGAGGTTTTGTACAAATCCTTAAGATCCTTTCCATTTCTTCATCTAAGGCTGAGACAGAATTTGAGAAATTCTGACTACCATCAGATTATATATATGTTGTTCAAATGTGGGCCAACACTCTTGCAACCAGAGGAACATACGGCAGAAAAGCTTGCAGTGTTGACATGAATAAAAGATGTAAAAGAAGTAAATATCTGACATTTCTATATTATGCGTGTCAGAGGAATGACAGCTAGTACTTTTCCTTCACTAATACAAAGGATTTCAAGAGGATTTCCAAGCACAGCTAGAAATTGTGGGCAGGAGCAAAGTCCAGTTATTTATGTCAACTAAATACGTTGAGACAATTTTATTTCCTTTCAGGTTATTCTTTATTTTGAATATTAATATTGTATTGTAGCACATGAATTATTTTGCTAAATGGGGTCTGCTTGTGAAAAAGACGTATTCTTTTGCTGTCCAACAGTCATTCCTGGTGGTAAAACCAGAAAAGTCGAGAGACCACTAATAATTTTAGCTATCAAGCACATCACATACACAGTATAATTTCTTTTTTATTTCACAGATGGAGAAAACGCACCGTTCTCACAAATAGATGTGTTATAGTAGACAACTTAAAAAGAAAACTTTCCCAGGATGTTAACAAGGCAGTCACCTCAAGTCATAACATTTCATATGCAACTCCTTACAACTAGTCAGGAGAGAAATAATATGGTGAGTGAGCATTAAAGCTCAATACTTACACGAAAGTCACCAGGCAAAAGACAGAACTAGTCCTGAAAGCAAGATTCTCTGTCGTCATGGTCTTGGCTTTTTCTAGCACCACTGTATCAGCCTAACAAATCTGAATTCCCCACAGCATCATCACAGCAGGACAGACAGACAGACAGGTAGTTCCCTCTACAGAGAATAAGCTGATGTTGACTATAGTTACCCAAGAAGGTACAACAGAAATTTTATTCTACAGAACAACTGAACCCTGTCTCCCACATTCTGAACAGCCCACAGTCCCTGCCCATGCTTTGTTAAGAAATGCCTATCACTAATCTGTGAGAAGTCAGCTCTTACACCTTTCAGGGCAGGAGGGGTGAAGGCATGCTGAGTTTCTTAATTTCAGTCAAATGTACACATAAAGTACATAACAAGCCTTTCAAACATGTCAGAATTAAGATCTAGGTATCAAAACTTCTGTAAGCACTTGAAAAAAACAACAAAAGCCCAAAACAAAAAAACCCACACACAAGAAAACAAAACAAACCCCACACTTCACAGAACTTAAGCCAGCTTCCAACATCTCTAGGCATCTCCATGGATAGAAACCAGTGGACTTGCAGATTTCAGGATTGCAAATTTGGACTTCAGTAGAATTCAGTTAACTATCACATTTGTAAGAGATTTGTAACAGGACTAAGGCTGTTATGAATGAAATACAAATGACAACGTGTGAGAAAGTAGCAGCAGGACTACCAGAACTAGGGTTAAAAGAACAGCCTGCCTGGCTATCAAAAACCACCATTTCTGAGAAACCGCTTCCAGAACACTTCTTCCAGCTGCAAAATTGAGAAAAAGCTATTTCTGTAAAGACGAGAATACCTGTGCCCACATAGCACAGACAACCCCTCAGCAGAAGACTGCAATCTGACAACAGGAGGATGAAAATACGGCTGCAGTGTACAGCATGTGCCGTTTATTTTCCTGCCAGCCAATCAAGGAGAGACATATTGCATGCATACCTTTCAAAGAGAAAAAAAAAACAGGGGTTTCTGCCTATTGTTTAAGAGCTACAGAGACTGAAGTAAGCAAAAATCCAAAGCAAAGTACCACACCACTGTAACAACTGCTGATTTATAAATGTGAGAACAAAGACTCCATCAAAATCCCAGTTTGCCATTGCCAGCAGAGAGAGCCCAAAAGATATAGTGAGTACTTCATGTCCAGCATCCCTTCAGCTTCATGCTGAACACCAGAAATCCAGGACAGACCACTTGGATGTCTTGATTAATAAGTGGATGAGAGTGAACGAATGAAACCTATGAATACAAGCATGACCTGATAAAATAATTTACTTAGATATTTTGTAACCACAACAACAACCAAAAGAGTCACTTATCTCAAACTCTAGCATAGTTTTGTTAAGATACTTGAATTCCTTGATTAGTTTTCACTAAAACTTTGCAAAGCCTAAGGTAAGTCTACAACAGTAGAATTCCCGTGTTTTAAACAGAAGCCGAATGGTTCTTCTAAATTAACATCTTTGTATTTCACTGAGATGAAACAGAAATCAAGAAAATTAAAACATTGTAAGCATCAATTACAATAGAACTTTAATGTGAAAAAACCCATGCTCCACTACCAACAAAATATCATCTGGTTTGTATTAGAAGTTTTGGTTCAGGCCCCCTCAGTTTCTTTCTGAAATATATACTGTTTATAAATAAGTAGATTTCTATAAGCATTTACTGTATTATATGCAGAAATCTGCTATTTATTCATTTGTGTCAGGCCCTTAGTACCCTGGACAAATGGCAAAGACTAGGTGGCTGGAATTTATCATTCCTAAGATCATTAGAAGATGAATTCTGTTATCTTCTTTCATTTTTGACACTAAATTTGACTAAATGTTATTTTTATTGCAAAGGTCTGATTAAGGGAAAAGTAAAATGCCAGGTTTGGACAATGCTAGCAGAAGTCATTAAATAAATGGAAATTATTGGTAAACAGGGATAGCCTTACAGGAAAAGCTAAAGTCATGAAAGATTTTGGGGGCAAGCAAATAAAATTAGCAATAATATTATTAATAATATTAATAATAAAAATAATAATAAAAATTAATGATAATAATAATAATAAAGCTTTGAAGGCTAAGGTATACAACTTAATTTATAAAACTTAAACTGTAAAACTAATCACACAAATAAAGATGTTTGCACATAGGTCTTTGTCTACAAGCAGAAAATTACAGAACACATTAGCGTTTAAGGCCATAGCTGTAAATACCATTAATGAATTCAAGAGGCAGCCGCGCATTTTCATAGTGCTGGGAGGGGAGAATGATTAAAGACAACCTGGCTAGGTAAGTCACTGAGGTTAATGTAAAGTACCACATGGTCTTTGAGCTAAGGATTAAATTTCACAACTTAGCAGGCCCTTACATACTTGTGGTTAATGAAGTTTCTAAGTTGTCAAAGTATAATATTTCGAGTTGATCTGCCTACAACAGCTATTTCTTTTTCTCATCAGTAGAGATTACTCCCGTCTACTTTGTATTTTAAATAGATGCTTTAAAATACTAACCTTAATTTAATTACAGAAAACCTATACTATGCAGCTTTTTTTAACCTCTTCTTGTTATAAACTGGAGTGGATCCATGTCCATATGAATGCAAAGACTTTAAACACGGGAATGATTCTGAATGATTGTAGTAAGAATGGTATAATACTGCACAAGAGCATAAAAATCTAGAGCCGTAGTTTCTCATCTACCTGGGCCTCCACATAATGCCCAATAGGTGCACTGTTGTGTACAAGGATGACTGACATTCATCTGTATCTATAAGACTATCAGAAAGCACAGATCAAAGATACATAGCTACTTCAACAAATGAAGGACTGACAGGCCATTCACAGCTCATAGAACTAGTCATAATGACTGTAAAAGAAAATATTTTCCCCACTGGTATTCTTTATTTTTTCCTACACTCTCTTTGGTGTTGTCCTTTTTTTTTCAGATGCCTGTACAATCAAGAAAACTTACTTTAAAAAACATCCCCCAAAATTTTTCATTTGCTTTTAAACATGTTTCTAAATAAAAATATTATGAATTGCCATGTAATAACTCATAAAATACAGAAAGTTCTTTAACAAAACAGTGTTTCGAAGCATGTTATCAATCTATGCATACAAATTGTAGAAAAGGCACAATGCCAAAATGACCTTTTCAAAAAGGAGAGATGGATGAACTGAGAAATACATCCTCCTCATTTCCACATTTACTTCATATTGCTTCTCCAGATGAATTACACACATTTTCCAACTCCAAAATATACACAACATAGAGCCTATCTTCTCACTACAAGTTTTTTTTCTTTAAATTCTCTGCCAGTGACCTTCTATAAATTGTGTTGCTATTACATGAACAAAGTCCCCTTGACCTTCATTAATGAAGTCACTAGTTGAACAATTATCTTTACAGGAATGCCTCCACTACAGTGTTAGCAAAACTTAGCTTTTTACGGTTTGTTTGTTTTTATTTGAAAATGGAGATGATTCCTTACATATTAATACATCAGCTTCTCTGCTTTTCTTATCAACAAAAGCTTTATTAATCTGCTATCCCTCAATCCTGCTCTCCTGAGTCACCCAGGAGAAGATCCTCAGCCCACAGATGTCCAGGCAAAAGCTTGCAAGATATTATCCAGGAGTCAGCTTGCAACAGATACTAAATACAGTAATGTAGTTATCACATATTTCCAGAGATGACAAATTTTTGTATGCAAAATCTGAGAGTAGAAAGATAACAGAAAAAGTGAGAAACAAAATCAGTGAGCTAAAGATTGCATGGAAAGAAAGAAACAAGATTAATAATTAATGGGTGACAAAAAGAAAGAGTATACCAGGCAAGGCAGTACAGATGCAGAAATTGTGATTTTGGAGGCAGATGGAGGATGTCAAAATTAGAACAGCTGTAGAGAGCTGATGATCTCAAATTTGCATTAGAAATCAAGCATGAGTTTTCTTAAGAAGTACAGACTATTTGCAGAGTGGAAGGCAGTCATTAAAATCCAAAAAGTACCAAACTTAAAAAAAACACCAAGTTCACTAGCAAAAGTTAGAGAAAGTTAAAAAATTACAGAAAGTGTTTATATTCTTATTTGAAAACATGTATCTTCACTGATCTTTAAATAGTAGTATAAAAGAAAAATTTTCCTTAAAAGAAGCATTGAACCTATAGCATTAATGAATACATTGGACCAACATGAATGGAGATTTTTATATTGTTTTGAGGTATTCTACTCAACATTCTTCAATTATTTCAACATTTCTAGTTAGAAACAAACCTTCTTAAAATGTCTTGTTTCAGTCACAACTTTCCACAGTTTTTGAAAAAGCTCCATTTCTGTTCAGCTTTAGGCAGTTCTATTCTACTCTCCAAAAATTATTTCTTCCATGAAACAAAAATCTAATGTGCATCAAGAGCCACTCTGGAGGGATCCAGAAGAGATTGTTTCAATACATTAATACATAGTATAACCGAACAAATAGTGACATGCAAGTTACAGTATTTTAGGAAAACAAAGAAGAGATGTGAACGTTCACTGGCAGAACACTCACTGTATCCTGACATAGTTCCAAACACACAAGTTTAGTCCCGGTTAGCACATTCACTATAGAGGCTGCCTTCAATTTGTTCACTCCTAAATGGCTGGTAAAATGGGTTAGAAAGTCAAAGATGTGATGAGAGTCACATCCCATTTTTCTCTACCGCTGATTGCCTACTGAGGCATATCTTGATCTTACCGACATGACATGCCATTTAGACTGAGGCTTTTTCCTCTTAAGATCTGGGGAAGGACAAATAGAGAACTGATATGAAATCTTTGTATTCTGAGTGTTGATAAGCAACTTGAAAAAGACCAGTTTGGGTTTCAGGTCTGCACAAGCATTATAGCTTTCTGTGCTTCACTGAGTCAGAACTTCCCACAGAACCGAATAAAATTAATGCAAAATTTTGTTTCCAAACTAATAAAAATTATATCAATTAACTTTTAAAACAGCAAATAAGCTGTTAGCCTTCCAATAAACCAGAAAACTGTGACTTCTGACTTCTTTTAGATTCAAGTTATTTAATAAGCCTGCACATATCCATTTTAATAATTCCATGTAATAATACCAGTATTGCCTATCATCCTACCAGCAGTCATGGAACAATGCATGTCACAGCTACACTAAAGCTACACATACTTAAAATTTAGCAATGATTTTACCCACAACCCTTAGTTCTGTTTAGTTAGCTAGGCAACTTAGTTAGCTAGTTAACTTTCCAGTAAACCATAGTAATACGTTTGACAGATTTTTCCAATGTTCAGTTGATGATGACATGCATTTTTCAAACCCCCTAGAAGGTGCAGCAAGAGAGCTGTTTCATGGTAGCTTTAGAAAATCTCAAACCCTCAGAGCATCACAGATTATTTACAACATGTAATGGGGTGAGAATCAGAGATATAATTAAAGGCTACAGTAATCTAGTTAAATTAGGCTGACTTTGTTTCAATGGGGATTTGATTCTCTCTTGCCTGGTTTTCTCAATTTCATCATTCCTTAAACTCAAACTAGATTTTGTTCAATTTTCATGAAGATATTAAAATTAAGATAAATTGGACATACAAAACCATCACTAAAAAATATGTTGCTCTTCCTGTTGCCAAAGGATAGGTTGTGTAAACGTTCTCCCTTTTCACAGAGGAGCTCTCCTCTTCCTTACTCAAAATTACATCTCAAAGATTTTGGGGAAATAGTGTTTAAAACAAGACCACTCAAGTTATTAACTTGAAAATGCATGTGCAGCTTTATGAGACTTTGGGTAGGCCTGAAAGATACACATTTTTTTATCTCAGTCCTGTCACCAATTCTAACAACAATGGATACTTGGATCATCTGTGCCTCTGTCCACCAGTGTGGAAAACAGAGAAAACTATTTAAGTCTCAAAGGAATAAGGGCATTTGTACCTTCAAATTTTAAATTCCTTTACTAAGCATCTATGCAAAGCTTTAGTGTAATACTGTTAATTTTAGACTAGCCTTTACTTGGCTGGTAAAGTGACTCTGGCAATGGCACAAAAAGTATTACACATAGATTTAGCACCACTCTAGACTTATTTCCAATCTCAGACAAAAGACTTACAGCAAATTCTCCAATTCTACCAACATCACAGTGCTTTGTACCACGAGGTCTTGTTACACTGCTGAAGAAACAAAACCAAACACTTCAGTCTTCAATCTTACTTGACTTTCAAAAATTTGTCAGCATGGATTACAGGAAAGTGTTGTTTTCGCTGAAAACCAATGCTAACTTCCTCAACTATTTCATTTTGCAATAGGTTTCTGTACAACTGACCCCAGTGCATCTAACATGATGAAGTAAACACAATGCATATACTCAGATTTCATTAAAACAGCATTTAGCAGGTCATTTACAACATAGTTGAATATAAGCAGTATACACTTGACAATGTCCATTAGAAACACCAGAAACATTATTTTAAAATGCTACATTCTTCATCCTAGGAAATGGACAGTTTGACTTCTGAAATATTTTGGAACACTGCTTTTCAGCAAGTCTATTCTATTAAATGGATTATTAGATCTAATAAAAACACCAAACAAACTAATAATCCCCACAGAACAGATCCAGGACAGCCAAGATGATCTTATTTCAGAGATGATGTTATCAGAAAGCTGTCTTGTTGGTCATACCATACCTAAAAATGACATATATTAAAAATATTCCATAAGACACTCGTGCTATCAAACAACATAGTGTTTTCATTTGTAGAAGAAACCAGAGCAAGATAGGTCTCAATTATTCATAAGTTATACAAGTGGTGATAGCTTGAAGTAAACTAAAGCAAAAAAGTTTCAGGAATGAAAGAAACACTGGATATTTTACAACAATATTAGGCATTACAGGATTAAGGAAAATTCTTTACAGTACTGATTGAAAACTACTGTTATGTTTCAAATGTCTAAACAAATGAACAGAATTTTATTTCAAAATGTATTAACCACCATATATAAAGAAAAGCCTTGTATGCAAGTTGCAGACAACAGGAAAGGGGATTGAACACTACTAAAATATAGATTTCAGATTCTCAAACACAATTTGCTTGGACTTCACTTTCTGGTAGTATTACCACCAGAGGAAATGCTAGCAGAACAATTTTTCTGGAAAGATCCTTCAATTTCCCAGACCAAAATTCTCAAAGAAAAAAAAAAAAATCTGCCCATCTGCTCTTCCCATCTACGAGGGTAAATCTTACCTCTTCAAGCTCAGCTACAACTACACACCTCTTGCAATCCTGTTACAGCCTCTCAAATTTGAATTCTCCCACCTTTCTACTACAAGTTCCAAACTGGCTTACATCAACTACCTGCTCTATCTTTACTGTATCTCTCTCCTCCTTACCGTGTATCCATCTAGTGCTTAATCCCATATTCCCTCCTTCAGTCCCACTCCAATGTTCCAAAATGGAAGTGAAGTTACAGATATTCCACAGGGCAAGGAAAGAAAGGAACAGAATGAGCTTTGGCAGCTCCTAAAGCAGTCACAACACTACTGCTGTCACCATATCTTTGTAGTGATGCATCTACAGCTTTCTAACAAGTGGCACAGTTTGGGGAATTGTGATCTTGATGGTTTATAGCCAAAATATTTGGTAGTTTGGGTAGAACTCTGGATGGTTTTTGCCTTGGAGGCAGAAGCACTGAGCCCTCTGGATTGATACAACCTCTGAATATACAGTGAAATCAATGCAACTGAGCATTGATTTACTGTACAGATATACAAGCTGTCTTAGATTCACATCTCATGTACCCAGGACCAGTTTGTACATAACATACATGATGCATTCTCAGATAAGTGTACAAAATCTTCAAATGCTATTGAGACATACCTTCTGCATGGAAAAGAATCTGAAGGCAAATCTGAATATGTAGGAGAAAAAGCTTAACTAAATCTATATGTGACTACCAGTTCTGAGTACTATGGAGTAAGACCTGCTTAAGAAAACTTTGTCTATATATCTTAATTAAAAACACATTTTAAGCTGAAACTTTGGCCAGCTCTGAGTAAGAAAAAAGCAAGTAGCTTAATGTAACATACTAGACAATTCATTCATGCGTTGATGTGAATCATAAAGATTTTATTCCCAACATAACTATGTCTATACTTGCTGCTGTTTTTATTGTTTGAGGGGTGTGTGTGGTGTGGTTATGGGGTTTTCTTTGTGGCTTTGTTTTGGAGTTTTCTTTGTTGTTTTGTTTTTGTGGGTTTTGTTTGTTTGTGTGGGGCTTTTTTGGTTTGTGGTTTTTGTTTTATTTTGTTTCATTTGGTATTGCTTTATTTTGTTTTGTTTGGTTTGAAGTATCTCAAGGAGCAGTGGGGTTGTTCTAACAATCACCAGAATTTTGAAAGTATAATGAACAAGTTGAACAACATGTTGGGATTTGAATGTAAATTGCCCTTTATTCTTGTTCTTGTCAAAAACAAACTTTGTTTAAAAAGAAAAAAAAATAAAATAAAAAAGCAGGACATCTGAAAACACATATAGGATGAAAGAATCCCCTACTAGGAGAAATTCATAGGAGACTTTTTGAAAGCAGGCCTAAAGAATGAGTAAAGTTTAAACTGTAAGAGAAACTAAGGACAGAACAAGAAGAGTGTTTGGGGGAAGGAGGAGAAATTGTTTTAGCCTTGTCTAATTTCTATAGTGAAAAATCTATCAAAATCTAAACAAGATCTAAACCAGTCTGAGAATTCATTATCTTTATGAAGTTGCAGCTTCTTCTTTTATTCTGCATTCTTAGTTGTCTCAGATTCCCAAGCAACTGAATAGAAAAGATGCTCTACTAAAACCTCTTATCTGAAATTGTTCTTTGTAATCTTTAGCCCCCTAGCTATTTATATTTATTGTATAATTTAGCACAACCAATTATAACTCAAAAAAATAGGTTAGATGAAGTCAAGGAAAACAAATCCACAAGCTTTTCCAAATGAAAATAAGTACTTTTATAGCAAAAGTTGCTGTCAGAAAGGATGGCTATGAAAGTTCCAGCCTCAACATTATCTGTGTTATCAGATAAATATATTCTACACCTGCTTTTTTAACAAAACAAGAAACCGCAAACTAAGCACACTGCAAGCACATTAGCTCCAGTGTTCAAATCTTAGCCTGTTATATGAATATTTAGACATTTGTGGGTTTTAGGTAGACATGGCACTAATATTAAGGCTCCTAAGGCTCTCTCTATAATCCTTTGATATCCTTTGATAATGTTACAACCTTGAAAACAAACACCAACCACTGGAGCAGAATACTTTTTGAAAACTGGCTCAGTAAGATGAATCCTGCAATGAGGATAATGAAAATACTTTGGCCACGTTCAGCTTAAAGCAATTATGCAGTGTGCAACGACTACAGCTATCCTATGATCTAAAAGAACATGAATTTTAACAGCAATTTAAGCATGAGATCCAAAAGAGAACTTTTCCATCCACATCAAAGCAGTTTGTAATAAACACACTATTATTCCTGAATAATCATGTATCACATGCTTCAAAGTCTGAGTCCTTCATGCTGATGTGAGCTAGTTACTCAGAAATCAATATACTGAAGAGAAGCATAGTGTCTCTTACAGCCCTGCACTATGACAAGAGTTAGTAACTGACTTTTCTGTCAGTAACCATTAGTAATAACATACCACAACTGTAAAGAAATTACAGCCCAGTCAGCAGTGATCCTTCGGTATAACTCATAGACTCCTGAATTCACAGCAGGCAGATTTTTTCAAACACCACTTTCATGTAACGAAAAATGAATGTTCGGGTCAACCAGGATAACTAATAAGTTTGTGTTGTATTTGACAGTTGTTTGCAAAGAATCAGGAGTAATTTTTGATTCTATGTGTATATGAAGTTCCATTCATTTACATTAAAAACTATACGAACGTAACATTTGAGGCCCTTTTATTAAGTTTATTTCAGCTGAATTTGAAAGGTAGAGAGCATCTCCAACCATTATTTACAGATATCAAAATAATTACAATCAGTTAAAGCAGCTACAGTAGCAACTCCTGAATGTTGCGTACTGACAACAAAAGTAATAATGTTAATGATATCTGCAGACTTCAATGAACACTGGATCAAGCCCAATGTTTTACTTTACCGCAGTCTTTCATCTTCATCATTATTAGATAAAAATGTCTAAAACACACTAAAAATATCACAAGAGTACTAAAAATTACCACAGCCCACCAACTAAGAAATTCAGGTGTTGATTTGAAAGAAGGCTGCAGCTGTACAGACAATTTTGTAATGTTTCATGATTTTACCCACTCAATAAATGTGTTGTATATATAATCATTGGGAAAACTGTTCTGTGGTTACGTTAACCTAACCACAAAACTTCAGTCAACAACAACTTCAAAATGACTATGAAGCATGGTTCTGAAAAGGTGAAATCACTGCTATTTCTTAGTAATTTCTGTTGTAAATCACTCTTTAGTGGGCAACAGTAAAGTGCTTCAAAGAGGTAGGTGATTTAAATTGAAATCTCCAATGTCAAAATTCCATTTGAGAATCTAAGGATTTTTTACATGTCCAAGATCACAAAGTACTCCAGAAGTACTGTTCTAGTTTGAAGGTTAGACTTTGATCCTAAAAGTGCTGTGCAGCACATTTTCTTAGTAAGCCGCATAATACTATTTCTAGCCATACTCCAAGACAACATGGTAAACCTGCTCTGGTCCAAAGAACAGGTCACCTTGACTTGATTCATCTCATGTTTCATTATAATGATAAATAAAGCAAGAGCACTTAAATCTCCTCTTGAGTGAAACTATTTATCAAATTATTTATATAAATCTATTGCATTGTCTTGAAAAGCCCAAGAAACTTAGAAGTTAGGAAATAACGAGTAGAAGATTACTTTGCAATTCGAATTCTGTTTTCTTATGCTTAAGCATTACTTTACAGAGAAATTCTGATCTTCCTCCTTATTTACAGAATAGAGCCACTGAAAATGAATAAACAGCAGGTTGATGGCATGCCTAGAAGCTAAAGAAACTCAAACTTCTGAGCATTACACAATGAAGCAAGTTCCAAAGTCAGAACAGCTTTCCACCAAATCCCTCTCCCTCTTTACAGATGGGTTTTGTTGCTTCCATTGATCACAACCATGGCAGGAAGATCTGACACAGACCCTTGAATATTAAAGTTCCA